>NC_058080.1:558881749-559195493 GCF_014858855.1 Bufo gargarizans | reverse complement strand
GCACAGTACTTGCCATGCTCTTAATCACATTTTGATGCCATTTGCAGCCCTCTAGCCCTTTCCATTACATTCTCTACTGACTTCAATGGGGTTCAGGTTCGGGGTCAAGTTCGGGTCCCGAACTTAAACTTTTTTGTGAAGTTCGGCCAAACCCTTAGAACCCGAACATCCAGGTGTCCGCTCAACTCTAGTTTTAAAGCATTTTTTGGCTTATTAGTAGGGATGAGCGAACTCGAACTATATAGTTCGGGTTCGTACCGAATTTTGGGGTGTCCGTGACACGGACCCGAACCCGGACATTTTCGTAAAAGTCCGGGTTCGGGTTCGGTGTTCGTCGCTTTCTTGGCGCTTTTGTGACGCTTTCTTGGCGCTTTTTGAAAGGCTGCAAAGCAGCCAATCAACAAGCGTCATACTACTTGCCCCAAGAGGCCGTCACAGCCATGCCTACTATTGGCATGGCTGTGATTGGCCAGAGCACCATGTGACCCAGCCTCTATTTAAGCTGGAGTCACATAGCGCCGCCCGTCACTCTGCTCTGATTAGCGTAGGGAGAGGTTGCGGATGCGACAGTAGGGCGAGATTAGGCAGATTAACTCCTCCAAAGGACTTCACTTGATTAATCGATCGATCTGCAGCTGTGCATCATTGAGCTGCTGAAATTCAAATGCTCACTCACTGTTTTTAGGCTGCCCAGACCGTTTGTCAGTCACTTTTTTCTGGGGTGATCGGCGGCCATTTTGTGTCTTGTGCGGTGCTGCGACCAAGTGCATCCAAGCTGCGACCAAGTGCATTTAACCCTCAATGGTGTGGTTGTTTTTTGGCTAAAGCCTACATCAGGGTGAAGCTGTCACACCAAGTGCATTTAACCAGCAATAGTCTGTTCATTTTTTGGCCATATACTAAATCAGGGGCAAGCTGCGCCTGTCACCAAGTGCATTTAACCCTCAATGGTGTGGTTGTTTTTTGGCTAAAGCCTACATCAGGGTGAAGCTGTCACACCAAGTGCATTTAACCAGCAATAGTCTGTTTATTTTTTGGCCATATACTACATCAGGGGCAAGCTGCGCCCGTCACCAAGTGCATTTAACCCTCAGTAGTGTGGTTCGTCAAGCTGTGACACCAAGTGCATTTAACCAGCAATAGTCTGTTCATTTTTTGGCCATATACTACATCAGGGGCAAGCTGCGCCCGTCACCAAGTGCATTTAACCCTCAGTAGTGTGGTTGGTCAAGCTATCACACCAAGTGCATTTAACCAGCAATAGTCTGTTCATTTTTTGGCCATATACTAAATCAGGGGCAAGCTGCGCCCGTCACCAAGTGCATTTAACCAGCAATAGTCTGTTCATTTTTTGGCCATATACTACATCAGGGGCAAGCTGCGCCCGTCACCAAGTGCATTTAACCCTCAGTAGTGTGGTTGGTCAAGCTATCACACCAAGTGCATTTAACCAGCAATAGTCTGTTCATTTTTTGGCCATATACTAAATCAGGGGCAAGCTGCGCCCGTCACCAAGTGCATTTAACCAGCAATAGTCTGTTCATTTTTTGGCCATATACTACATCAGGGGCAAGCTGCGCCCGTCACCAAGTGCATTTAACCCTCAGTAGTGTGGTTCGTCAAGCTGTGACACCAAGTGCATTTAACCAGCAATAGTCTGTTTATTTTTTGGCCATATACTACATCAGGGGCAAGCTGCGCCCGTCACCAAGTGCATTTAACCAGCAATAGTGTGGTTATTTTTTGGCCATATCCCAGTCTAATTCTGTCACTAAATCCATACCGGTCACCCAGCGCCTAAATACTAGGCCTCAAATTTATATCCCGCTAAATCTCTCGTTACCGCTGTCCTGTTGTGGCTGGGAAAGTTATTTAGTGTCCGTCAAAGCACATTTTTTGTTCTGGGTTGAAATACAATTCCCAATTTAGCAATTTCATAATTTAGTGGTTCCTGCTATATCAGAGCTATTTGAAATCTATCCCTAAAAGGGTATATAATATTCAAGGTGCACATAGGGTCATTCAGAATAACTTCACACACACGCTACTGTGCATTTCCAAGTCTAATTCTGTCGCTAAATCCATACCGGTCACCCAGCGCCTAAATACTAGGCCTCAAATTTATATCCCGCTAAATCTCTCGTTACCGCTGTACTGTTGTGGCTGGGAAAGTTATTTAGTGTCCGTCAAAGCACATTTTTTGTTCTGGGTTGAAGTACAATTCCCAATTTAGCAATTTCATAATTTAGTGGTTCCTGCTATATCAGAGCTATTTGAAATCTATCCCTAAAAGGGTATATAATATTCAAGGTGCACATAGGGTCATTCAGAATAACTTCACACACACGCTACTGTGCATTTCCAAGTCTAATTCTGTCGCTAAATCCATACCGGTCACCCAGCGCCTAAATACTAGGCCTCAAATTTATATCCCGCTAAATCTCTCGTTACCGCTGTACTGTTGTGGCTGGGAAAGTTATTTAGTGTCCGTCAAAGCACATTTTTTGTTCTGGGTTGAAGTACAATTCCCAATTTAGCAATTTCATAATTTAGTGGTTCCTGCTATATCAGAGCTATTTGAAATCTATCCCTAAAAGGGTATATAATATTCAAGGTGCACATAGGGTCATTCAGAATAACTTCACACACACGCTACTGTGCATTTCCAAGTCTAATTCTGTCGCTAAATCCATACCGGTCACCCAGCGCCTAAATACTAGGCCTCAAATTTATATCCCGCTAAATCTCTCGTTACCGCTGTACTGTTGTGGCTGGGAAAGTTATTTAGTGTCCGTCAAAGCACATTTTTTGTTCTGGGTTGAAATACAATTCCCAATTTAGCAATTTAAAAATTTAGTGGTTTCTGCTGTATCAGAGCTATTTGAAATCTATCCCTAAAAGGGTAGATCATATTGAAGGTGCACATAGGGTCATTCAGAATAACTTCACACACCCGCTACTGTGCATTTCCAAGTCTAATTCTGTCACTAAACCCATACCTGTCACCCAGCGCCTAAATACTAGGCCTCAAATTTATATCCCGTTAAATCTCTCGTTACCGCTGTCCTGTTGTGGCTGGGAAAGTTATTTAGTGTCCGTCAAAGCACATTTTTTGTTCTGGGTTGAAATACAATTCCCAATTTAGCAATTTCATAATTTAGTGGTTTCTGCTATATCAGAGCTATTTGAAATCTATCCCTAAAAGGGTATATAATATTCAAGGTGCACATAGGGTCATTCAGAATAACTTCACACACCCGCTACTGTGCATTTCCAAGTCTAATTCTGTCAGTAAATCCATACCGGTCACCCAGCGCCTAAATACTAGGCCTCAAATTTATATCCCGCTGAATTTGAATACAATACATTGGGCCAAATAATATTTTTGTTGTTGTGGTGAACCATAACAATGAGGAAAACATCTAGTAAGGGACGCGGACGTGGACATGGTCGTGGTGGTGTTAGTGGACCCTCTGGTGCTGGGAGAGGATGTGGCCGTTCTGCCACATCCACACGTCCTAGTGTACCAACTACCTCAGGTCCCAGTAGCCGCCAGAATTTACAGCGATATATGGTGGGGCCCAATGCCGTTCTAAGGATGGTAAGGCCTGAGCAAGTACAGGCATTAGTCAATTGGGTGGCCGACAGTGGATCCAGCACGTTCACATTATCTCCCACCCAGTCTTCTGCAGAAAGCGCACAGATGGCGCCTGAAAACCAACCCCATCAGTCTGTCACATCACCCCCATGCATACCAGGGAAACTGTCTCAGCCTCAAGTTATGCAGCAGTCTCTTATGCTGTTTGAAGACTCCGCTGGCAGGGTTTCCCAAGGGCATCCACCTAGCCCTTCCCCAGCGGTGAAAGACATAGAATGCACTGACGCACAACCACTTATGTTTCCTGATGATGAGGACATGGAAATACCACCTCAGCATGTCTCTGATGATGACGAAACACAGGTGCCAACTGCTGCGTCTTTCTGCAGTGTGCAGACTGAACAGGAGGTCAGGGATCAAGACTGGGTGGAAGACGATGCAGGGGACGATGAGGTCCTAGACCCCACATGGAATGAAGGTCGTGCCATTGACTTTCACAGTTCGGAGGAAGAGGCAGTGGTGAGACCGAGCCAACAGCGTAGCAAAAGAGGGAGCAGTGGGCAAAAGCAGAACACCCGCCGCCAAGAGACTCCGCCTGCTACTGACCGCCGCCATCTGGGACCGAGCACCCCAAAGGCAGCTTCAAGGAGTTCCCTGGCATGGCACTTCTTCAAACAATGTGCTGACGACAAGACCCGAGTGGTTTGCACGCTGTGCCATCAGAGCCTGAAGCGAGGCATTAACGTTCTGAACCTGAGCACAACCTGCATGACCAGGCACCTGCATGCAAAGCATGAACTGCAGTGGAGTAAACACCTTAAAACCAAGGAAGTCACTCAGGCTCCCCCTGCTACCTCTTCTGCTGCTGCCGCCTCGGCCTCTTCTGCTGCTGCCGCCTCGGCCTCTTCCTCCGCCTCTGGAGGAACGTTGGCACCTGCCGCCCAGCAAACAGGGGATGTACCACCAACACCACCACCACCACCTCCGTCACCAAGCGTCTCAACCATGTCACACGGCAGCATTCAGCTCTCCATCTCACAAACATTTAAGAGAAAGCGTAAATTCCCACCTAGCCACCCTCGATCCCTGGCCCTAAATGCCAGCATTTCTAAACTACTGGCCTATGAAATGCTGTCATTTAGGCTGGTGGACACAGACAGCTTCAAACAGCTCATGTCGCTTGCTGTCCCACAGTATGTTGTTCCCAGCCGCCACTACTTCTCCAAGAGAGCCGTGCCTTCCCTGCACAACCAAGTATCCGATAAAATCAAGTGTGCACTGCGCAACGCCATCTGTAGCAAGGTCCACCTAACCACAGATACGTGGACCAGTAAGCACGGCCAGGGACGCTATATCTCCCTAACTGCACACTGGGTAAATGTAGTGGCAGCTGGGCCCCAGGCGGAGAGCTGTTTGGCGCACGTCCTTCCGCCGCCAAGGATCGCAGGGCAACATTCTTTGCCTCCTGTTGCCACCTCCTCCTTCTCGGCTTCCTCCTCCTCTTCTTCCACCTGCTCATCCAGTCAGCCACACACCTTCACCACCAACTTCAGCACAGCCCGGGGTAAACGTCAGCAGGCCATTCTGAAACTCATATGTTTGGGGGACAGGCCCCACACCGCACAGGAGTTGTGGCGGGGTATACAACAACAGACCGACGAGTGGTTGCTGCCGGTGAGCCTCAAGCCCGGCCTGGTGGTGTGTGTAATAATGGGCGAAATCTCGTTGCAGCTCTGGGACTAGCCAATTTGACGCACATCCCTTGCTTGGCGCATGTGCTGAATTTGGTGGTGCAGAAGTTCATACACAACTACCCCGACATGTCAGAGCTGCTGCATAAAGTGCGGGCCGTCTGTTCGCGCTTCCGGCATTCACATCCTGCTGCTGCTCGCCTGTCTGCGCTACAGCGTAACTTCGGCCTTCCCGCTCACCGCCTCATATGCGACGTGCCCACCAGGTGGAACTCCACCTTGCACATGCTGGACAGACTGTGCGAGCAGCAGCAGGCCATAGTGGAGTTTCAGCTGCAGCACGCACGGGTCAGTCGCACTACAGAACAGCACCACTTCACCACCAATGACTGGGCCTCCATGCGAGACCTGTGTGCCCTGTTGCGCTGTTTCGAGTACTCCACCAACATGGCCAGTGGCGATGACGCCGTTATCAGCGTTACAATACCACTTCTATGTCTCCTTGAGAAAACACTTAGGGCGATGATGCAAGAGGAGGTGGCCCAGGAGGAGGAGGAGGAGGAGGAAGAGGGGTCATTTTTAGCACTTTCAGGCCAGTCTCTTCGAAGTGACTCAGAAGGAGGTTTTTGGCAACAGCAGAGGCCAGGTACAAATGTGGCCAGACAGGGCCCACTACTGGAGGACGAGGAGGACGAGGATGAGGAGGAGGTGGAGGAGGATGAGGATGAAGCATGGTCACAGCGGGGTGGCACCCAACGCAGCTCGGGTCCATCACTGGTGCGTGGCTGGGGGGAAAGGCAGGACGATGATGATACGCCTCCCACAGAGGACAGCTTGTCCTTACCCCTGGGCAGCCTGGCACACATGAGCGACTACATGCTGCAGTGCCTGCGCAACGACAGCAGAGTTGCCCACATTTTAACCTGTGCGGACTACTGGGTTGCCACCCTGCTGGATCCACGCTACAAAGACAATGTGCCCACCTTACTTCCTGCACTGGAGCGTGATAGGAAGATGCGCGAGTACAAGCTCACGTTGGTAGACGTGCTACTGAGAGCATTCCCAAATGTCACAGGGGAACAAGTGGAAGCCCAAGGCCAAGGCAGAGGAGGAGCAAGAGGTCGCCAAGGCAGCTGTGTCAATGCCAGCTCCTTTGAGGGCAGGGTTAGCATGGCAGAGATGTGGAAAACTTTTGTCAACACGCCACAGCTAACTGCACCACCACCTGATACGCAACGTGTTAGCAGGAGGCAACATTTCACTAACATGGTGGAACAGTACATGTGCACACCCCTCCACGTACTGACTGATGGTTCGGCCCCATTCAACTTCTGGGTCTCTAAATTGTCCACGTGGCCAGAGCTAGCCTTTTATGCCTTGGAGGTGCTGGCCTGCCCGGCGGCCAGCGTTTTGTCTGAACGTGTATTCAGCACGGCAGGGGGCGTCATTACAGACAAACGCAGCCACCTGTCTACAGCCAATGTGGACAAGCTGACGTTCATAAAAATGAACCAGGCATGGATCCCACAGGATCTGTCCGTCCCTTGTCCAGATTAGACATTAACTACCTCCCCTTAACCATATATTATTGGACTCCAGGGCACTTCCTCATTCAATCCTATTTTTATTTTCATTTTACCATTATATTGCGAGGCTACACAAAGTTGAATGAACCTCTCCTCTGTCTGGGTGCCGGGGCCTAGATATATATGCCAATGGACTGTTCCAATGTTGGGTGACGTGAAGCCTGATTCTCTGCTATGACATGCAGACTGATTCTCTGCTGACATGAAGCCAGATTGTCTGTTACGGGACCTCTCTCCTCTGCCTGTGTGCTGGGCCTAAATATATGCCAATGGACTGTTGCAGTGGTGGCTGACGTGAAGCCTCATTCTCTGCTATGACATGCAGACTAATTCTCTGCTGACATGAAGCCAGATTGTCTGTTACGGGACCTCTCTCCTCTGCCTGTGTGCTGGGCCTAAATATATGCCAATGGACTGTTGCAGTGGTGGCTGACGTGAAGCCTCATTCTCTGCTATGACATGCAGATTAATTCTCTGCTGACATGAAGCCAGATTGTCTGTTACGGGACCTCTCTCCTCTGCCTGTGTGCTGGGCCTAAATATATGCCAATGGACTGTTGCAGTGGTGGCTGACGTGAAGCCTCATTCTCTGCTATGACATGCAAACTAATTCTCTGCTGACATGAAGCCAGATTGTCTGTTACGGGACCTCTCTCCTCTGCCTGTGTGCTGGGCCTAAATATATGCCAATGGACTGTTGCAGTGGTGGCTGACGTGAAGCCTCATTCTCTGCTATGACATGCAGACTAATTCTCTGCTGACATGAAGCCAGATTGTCTGTTACGGGACCTCTCTCCTCTGCCTGTGTGCTGGGCCTAAATATATGCCAATGGACTGTTGCAGTGGTGGCTGACGTGAAGCCTCATTCTCTGCTATGACATGCAAACTAATTCTCTGCTGACATGAAGCCAGATTGTCTGTTACGGGACCTCTCTCCTCTGCCTGTGTGCTGGGCCTAAATATATGCCAATGGACTGTTGCAGTGGTGGCTGACGTGAAGCCTCATTCTCTGCTATGACATGCAGACTAATTCTCTGCTGACATGAAGCCAGATTGTCTGTTACGGGACCTCTCTCCTCTGCCTGTGTGCTGGGCCTAAATATATGCCAATGGACTGTTGCAGTGGTGGCTGACGTGAAGCCTCATTCTCTGCTATGACATGCAGACTAATTCTCTGCTGACATGAAGCCAGATTGTCTGTTACGGGACCTCTCTCCTCTGCCTGTGTGCTGGGCCTAAATATATGCCAATGGACTGTTGCAGTGGTGGCTGACGTGAAGCCTCATTCTCTGCTATGACATGCAAACTAATTCTCTGCTGACATGAAGCCAGATTGTCTGTTACGGGACCTCTCTCCTCTGCCTGTGTGCTGGGCCTAAATATATGCCAATGGACTGTTGCAGTGGTGGCTGACGTGAAGCCTCATTCTCTGCTATGACATGCAGACTAATTCTCTGCTGACATGAAGCCAGATTGTCTGTTACGGGACCTCTCTCCTCTGCCTGGGTGCTGGGCCTAAATTTATGACAATGGACTGTTGCAGTGGTGGGTGACGTGAAGCCTGATTCTCTGCTATGACATGCAGACTGATTCTCTGCTGACATGAAGCCAGATTGTCTGTTACGGGACCTCTCTCCTCTGCCTGTGTGCTGGGCCTAAATATATGCCAATGGACTGTTGCAGTGGTGGCTGACGTGAAGCCTCATTCTCTGCTATGACATGCAGACTAATTCTCTGCTGACATGAAGCCAGATTGTCTGTTACGGGACCTCTCTCCTCTGCCTGTGTGCTGGGCCTAAATATATGCCAATGGACTGTTGCAGTGGTGGCTGACGTGAAGCCTCATTCTCTGCTATGACATGCAGACTAATTCTCTGCTGACATGAAGCCAGATTGTCTGTTACGGGACCTCTCTCCTCTGCCTGTGTGCTGGGCCTAAATATATGCCAATGGACTGTTGCAGTGGTGGCTGACGTGAAGCCTCATTCTCTGCTATGACATACAAACTAATTCTCTGCTGACATGAAGCCAGATTGTCTGTTACGGGACCTCTCTCCTCTGCCTGTGTGCTGGGCCTAAATATATGCCAATGGACTGTTGCAGTGGTGGCTGACGTGAAGCCTCATTCTCTGCTATGACATGCAGACTAATTCTCTGCTGACATGAAGCCAGATTGTCTGTTACGGGACCTCTCTCCTCTGCCTGTGTGCTGGGCCTAAATATATGCCAATGGACTGTTGCAGTGGTGGCTGACGTGAAGCCTCATTCTCTGCTATGACATACAAACTAATTCTCTGCTGACATGAAGCCAGATTGTCTGTTACGGGACCTCTCTCCTCTGCCTGTGTGCTGGGCCTAAATATATGCCAATGGACTGTTGCAGTGGTGGCTGACGTGAAGCCTCATTCTCTGCTATGACATGCAGACTAATTCTCTGCTGACATGAAGCCAGATTGTCTGTTACGGGACCTCTCTCCTCTGCCTGTGTGCTGGGCCTAAATATATGCCAATGGACTGTTGCAGTGGTGGCTGACATGATGCCTGATTCTCTGCTATGACATGCAGACTAATTCTCTGCTGACATGAAGCCAGATTGTCTGTTACGGGACCTCTCTCCTCTGCCTGGGTGCTGGGCCTAAATATATGCCAATGGACTGTTGCAGTGGTGGCTGACGTGAAGCCTCATTCTCTGCTATGACATGCAGACTAATTCTCTGCTGACATGAAGCCAGATTGTCTGTTACGGGACCTCTCTCCTCTGCCTGTGTGCTGGGCCTAAATATATGCCAATGGACTGTTGCAGTGGTGGCTGACGTGAAGCCTCATTCTCTGCTATGACATGCAAACTAATTCTCTGCTGACATGAAGCCAGATTGTCTGTTACGGGACCTCTCTCCTCTGCCTGTGTGCTGGGCCTAAATATATGCCAATGGACTGTTGCAGTGGTGGCTGACGTGAAGCCTCATTCTCTGCTATGACATGCAGACTAATTCTCTGCTGACATGAAGCCAAATTCTCTGTTACGGGACCTCTCGCCTCTGCCTGGGTTCCGGGGCCTAAATATCTGAGAATGGACTGTTCCAGTGGTGGGTGACGGGAAGCCAGATTCTCTGCTATGGGACCTCTCGCCAATTGATTTTGGTTAATTTTTATTTATTTAATTTTTATTTTAATTCATTTCCCTATCCACATTTGTTTGTAGGGGATTTACCTACATGTTGCTGCCTTTTGCAGCCCTCTAGCCCTTTCCTGGGCTGTTTTACAGCCTTTTTAGTGCCGAAAAGTTCGGGTCCCCATTGACTTCAATGGGGTTCGGGTTCGGGACGAAGTTCGGATCGGGTTCGGATCCCGAACCCGAACATTTCCGGGAAGTTCGGCCGAACTTCTCGAACCCGAACATCCAGGTGTTCGCTCAACTCTACTTATTAGCCATTGTGTGGTGAAATTACAGCCCTTTTTTGTCGTGTATTAGTGGGAAAAGAAAAAATCTGTTTGCCGCTCAGCGGTGCAGCTACAGTATCTGTTGTAAAGCCTTTTGTGGGTTGTATTAATGGAAAAAAAATATATATATTTGCGCTCAGCGGTGCAGTTATCTGTTGTAAATAGTGATGGACAAACATCGGCCAGGACGTTTGCGAGTTTGCAATCAAATGTTCGCGAACCGCGAACCCCATTCACTTTAATTGCAAGTGAACCTGAAAAACCTTCAGGCCATATTTGCAGCCACCAAATACTTACTAGAAATGCACAAATAGTCCCACAACATGTACATACCAGGGGGGGATTAATGGCAAAAATTCCCACAAAAAATATGTATTTTAATCAGGGGCCATTTTTATTCATCTTAAAGGGAAACTCTCAAAAATGTGCCCTTCTGGAGCCTAGAAAAACTTTATTTTAGGCCACGGGAGTACGGGCCCCAAAAATTTGGCATTCACCAGACAGAGAAGAACAAGTGACTATGTGGCTGGAGTTTTATTAGGCGGTCAGTGGATAACAATTTTACTGCAGGCCAGTGGAGTACAGGCCCCAAACATTAGGCATTCACCAGACAGAAAAGAACAAGTGATTATGTGGCTGGAGTTATATTAGGTGGTCAGTGGATAACAATTTTACTGTAGACCAGTGGAGTACAGGCACCAAAAATTATGCATTCACCTGACAGAAAAGAACAAGTTATTATGTGGCTGGGGGTACATTAGACAGTTAATAACAATTTTACTGCAGGCCAGTGGAGTACAGGCCCCAAACATTAGGCATTCACCTGACAGAAAAGAACTTGTGATGATGTGGCTGGAGGTGCAATAGGCGGTCACTGGGTAAAAGTTTTACTGTAGGCCAGTACAGGCCCCAAAAATTAGGCATTCACCTGACAGAAAAGAACTAGTGATTATGTGTCTGTAGGTACATTAGGCGGTCACCTGAATTTTTTTTTATTGTAGACCACTGGAGTAGAGGCCCCAAAAATTAGGCATTCACCTGACAGAAAAGGCATTTTATGCCACTGTATATACATAAGAAAGAGACCATTCTTTGTTGTGGGTGGTGGCAGATATGTGTGGGCTGGTGTTAGGAAATTCAATTACGCGTGGTCGTCACAGGTGTTAAATTCCTCCGAGATCCATGCCTCATTCATTTAGAAATGTTAGGTAGTCCAAACTGTCGTGAGCTAGGCGAGTGCGCTTATCGGTCACGATCCCCCCCCCTGCTGCGCTGAACGTCCTTTCGGACAGGACACTCGATGAGGGGCAAGCCAAGAGTTTCATGGCAAATGAATATTTGGTGGAAGCAGGTATATCACACCCCTCAATCAGTATTTTGTGGCAGCAGGTCTTTCAGAACCCTTGATCAGTATTTTGTGGAAGCTGGTATATCGCACCCCTCAATCTGTATTTTGTGGAATCCAGTGTATCGTAGGTCTCAATCAATATTTGGTGGAAGCAGGTATATCGTACCCCTCAATCAAAATTTTGTGGAAGCAGGTATTTAGAACCCTTAATCAGTATTTTGTAGAAGCAGGTATATCGTACCCCTCTCTCAGTATTTTGTGGAAGCAGGTATATCGCACCTCCCAATCAGTATTTTGTGGAAGTCGGTGTATCGCAGGCCTCAATCAGTATTTGGTGGAAGCAGGTATATTGCACCCCTCAATCAGTATTTTGTGGCAGCAGGTATTTCAAACCCTATAATCAGTATTTTGTAGAAGCAGGTATATTGCACCCCTCAATCAGTAGTATGTGGAAATGGGTATATAGAACCCCTTAAATTATATTTGGTGGAAACAGGTATATCGCACCCCTCTATCAGTATTTTGTGGAAGTAGGTATATCAAACCTTTTAATAAGTACTTTGCGAAAGCAGGTATATCGCACCCCACAATCAGTTTTTTGTGGAAGCCGGTGTATCGCAGGCCTCAATCAAAATTTGGTGGAAGCAGGTATATCGCACCACTCAATCAGTATTTTGTGGAAGCAGGTATATTTAGCCCCTTAATCAGTATATTGTAGAAGCTGGTATATTGCACCCCTCAATCTGTATTTTGTGGAAACAGCTATATAGAAGACCTAAATCAATATTTGGTGGAAGCAGGTATATCGCACCCCTCAATCAGTATTTTGTGGAAGCAGGTATATCAATCCACTTAATCACTATTTTGTGGAAGCCGGTATATAGAACCCTTAATCAGTATTTTGTAGAAGCAGGTATATCACACCCCTCAATCAGTATTTTGTGGAAGCAGATATATATAACCCCTTAATCAGTATTTTCTAGAAGCAGGTATATTTCACCCCCCAATCAGTATTTTGTGAAAACAGGTCTATAGAACCCCTGAATTAATATTTGGTGGAAGCAGGTGTGTTACACCCCTCTATCAGTATTTTGTGGAAGCAGGTGTATCAAACTCCTTAATCAATATTTGGTGGAAGCAGATATATCGCACCCCTCAATCAGTATTTTGTGGAAGCTGGTGTATCGCTGGCCTCAATCAGTATTTTGTGGAAGCAGGTATATAGCACCCCTTAATCTGTATTTTGTGGAAGCCGCTGTATCGTAGGCCTCAATCAATATTTGGTGGAATCAGGTATATCGCGCCCTTCAATTAGTATTTTGTGGAAGTAGGTATATAGAACCCTTAATCAGTATTTTGTAAAAGCTGGTATATTGCACCCCTCAATCAGTATTTTGTGGAAGCAGTTATATGGAAACCCTTAATCAATATTTTGTAGAAGCAGGTATATCGCACACTTCAATCAGTATTTTGTTGAAAGAGGTATATAGAACCTCTGAATTAATATTTGTTGGAAGCAGGTATATCACACCCCTCTATCAGTATTTTGTGGAAGCAGGTATATCAAACCCCTTAATCAGTATTTTGTGGAAGCAGGAATATCGCACCCCTCAATCAGTATTTTGTGGAAGCAGGTATATCGCACCCCTCAATCGGTATTTTGTGGAAGCAGGTATATAGAACCCCTTAATCAGTATTTTGTAGAAGCAGGCATATCGCTCCCCTCAATCAGTATTTTGTGGAAGCAGGTATATAGAACCCCTTAATCAGTATTTTGTAGAAGCAAGTATATCACACCCCTCAATCAGTATTTTGTGTAAAACAGGTATATAGAACCCCTGAATCAATATTTGGTGGAAGCAAGTATATCACACCACACACCACACTAAACATGGACAACAGAAAGAGGCGAAGAGAACTGTCTGAGGACTTGAGAACCATAATTGTGGAAAAATATCAACAATCTCAAGGTTGCAAGTCCATCTCCAGAGATCTAGATTTGCATTTGTCCACAGTGCGCAAGATTATCAAGAAGTTTGCAACCCATGGCACTGTAGCTAATCTCCTTGGGTGTGGACAGAAGAGAAAAATTAATGAAAGGTCTCACAGCAGTATAGTCTGGATGGTGAATAAGCAGCCCCAAACAAGTTCCAAAGATATTAAAGCTGTCCTGCAGGCTCAGGGAGCATCAATCGACATTTAAATGAAATGAAACGCTATGGCAGGAGACCCAGGAGGACCCCATTGCTGACACAGAGACATAAAAAAGCAAGACTACATTTAGCAAAAATGAACTTGAGCAATCCAAAATCCTTCTGGGAAAACTTCTTGTGGACAGAAGAGACCAAGATAGAGCTTTTTGGTAAAGCACATCATTCTACTGTTTACCGAAAGCGGAATGAGGCCTACAAAGAAAAGAACACCTATAGTAAAATACGGTGGAGGTTCATTGATGTTTGGGGGTTGTTTTGCTTCCTCTAGCACTGGGTGCCTTGAATGTGTGCAAGGCATCATGAAATCTGAGGATTACCAATGGATTTCGGATCGCACTGTAGAGCCCAGTGTCAGAAAGCTGGGTTTGCGTCCGAGATCTTGGGTCTTCCAGCAGGACAATGACCCCAAACATACATCAAAAAGCACCCAGAAACGGATGGCATCAAAGCGCTGGAAGGTTATGAAGTGCCCAGCAATGAGTCCAGATCTAAATTCCATTGAACACCTATGGAGAGATCTTAAAGTTGTTGTTGGGAAAAGGCGCCCTTTCAATAACAAAGACCTGGAACAGTTTGCTAAGGAAGAGTGGTCCAAAATTCCGGGTGAGAGTGTCAGAAACTTATTGATGGTTATAAGAAGCGACTGATTTCAGTTATTTTTTCCAAAGGGTGTGCAACCAAATATTAAGTTAAGGGTGCCAATAATTTTTGTCCTGTCCATTTTTGGAGTTTGGTGTGACATTATGTCCAATTTGCTTAGCTAGCGTTCGGTGTCTCTAGCAGGGACGACAGTCTGTTCCTGCTCCACAAAGCAACCTCTCCCTACACTGGCAAAACACAGAATGTAAAAAGGCTGCCAGATCGGGTTCTGTTATAAAGTGGGGGGGTGTCCATGTGCTGAAACGTCTCAATAGGCTGTCCTGTCCCACCTGATGGATGTGTCATAGGTCAAATTTTGGCGCAATGCAAAAGAATATGGCGCATGCAAACATTTCCATATGTTCGCATGTTCGGTGAATTGCGAACGAGAAAAGTTTGCCGCAAAATGACTGCCGGGCGAACTGCAAAGCCATCATTAGTTGTAAAGCCTTTTGTGGCGTGAATTAGTGGAAAAAGAAAAAATATATTTGTTGCTCAGCGGTGCAGTTATTTCTTGTAAAGCATTTTGTGGCATGTATTAATGGAAAAAGAAAAAATATATTTGCCGTTCAGCGGTGCAGTTATATGTTGTAGAGCCTTTTGTGGCGTGTATTAGAGGAAAAATAAAAAATATATTTGCCGCTCAGCAGTGCATTTATCAGTTGTAAAGCCTTTTGTGGCGTGTATAAGTGGAAAACAACAAGGGCCTATTTGCCGTTCAGCGGTGCAGTTAGATATTCTAAAGCCCTTTTGGCATGTATTAGTGGCACAAAAAAGTATTTGCCGTTGTGTGGTGAAGTGGGAAAATTACAGCCCTTTTTGGCGTGTATTAGTGGTAAAAAAAAAAAGGGCTTATTAGACGTTGTTTATTTATTATGTCAGAGAGAGAAGTGCCAGGCACAGGGGAGTGGCAGAGGCCTAAATGTTTCTGGTGCAGGCAGAGGTCGCAGCAGATTAAGGGGGTGTGGCAGTAGGGGTTGCAGCGAGAGGCCTGAGCTCTCTGTGTCATCTAGCGGTCGTGTCCTGACCAGACACCCAGCAGTTCTTGAATGGTTGACTCGGTCAAGAGACAACAGTATGTGTGCAATCATCCAACGGCGTAGAAGCTAAACGTGCTCCTGTCCAAGTTGTTGGTGCTGCAGTCCCTCCCTTTCCAAGTGGTGGACTCTGCACCTTTCAGATAACTAATGGCTTGAGCCGAGGTGGAGAGTCCAAAGCCGTCATTTATTTGCCAAAAAGGCAGTACCAGCCCTGCATACATGTATGTAGAACAAAAAGTAGGCAACTCCATTGAGCCTGCCGGTGTCTGTGAAAGTGCGCGGCAGCACCAACGTGTGGAGCTGTAACTACGGTCAGGGACAATACATGTCCTTTTGCGGCCCACCAGGTTAATGTGGTTCCTGCACAGCCACACAAGAAACTTTGCCAGGTGACGCAGCTTCCGCCTCCATGTTGCCACGTCATTGGTCCTGTGATAAGGTCCGTCTCTGCCTCCTCATCCTCCACCATGTCCTCAGCCTCCACTGCAGGGACAATTCACAGTGCCCCTCCAGCATGATGGGGTAGATTATGTGATATTTTTATAGAGCAGGTCTTTTCAGACATGTCCATACCAATTATTTATATATTTTTCTTTTTTCTGTGTGTGTTTTTTTAATAATGGTAAAAGGCTGGATAAGGGGAAATTTTTTTTTTTATATCTTACTTTTAATTATTTTCCACTAGGAGACTTCAACTTTTGAGGGTCTGATGACTTGTACAGTTCATTACAATATATGCTGTATTGTAATGTATTGTAACTATCAGTTTTACACTGACAGTTCACTTATGGAATCCTTTTTGGGGCTAGGCCTCATAGGCCTCTGTAGCTGGCCATAGCAACTACTGGTACCCTGTGATCGCATTGCAGAAGCAGATGAGAGAGGGAGCCTCCCTCTGTAAACTGCTTAGGTGTGGCAGTCAGCATTGACTGCAGTAACCAAGGCATTTTCACCAATGCCTGCAGTTACAGCAAGGGCGTAGTAAAAGCCAAGCCCTGATCGAGCAAGGACAGCTCTTGTGTACCACATATATACGGCAAAGGCAGTTATGAAGCTAAAAGCTCATGTCTCTTGTCTTGTGTAGTGCAATACATGAACAGCTCCAGCTGTTCTGACTGTAAGACACACAGTACACTGACTGCTCCTATGCTGTCCCTAATGATAAAACTTGACTTTCTACTTAGTAGTTCAATCTACCTATCTAAATATATCATCTTAACAATCCATGCACTTTTACTGCTATCTTTACTGCTACTTTAAATGGCTATCTTCTTGTGTGTCCATTGTAGATAGGACAGACACATCATATCAGTGGCTGAGCTCACAATAGTGTCTGCGCTTCAAAGATAGCATAGAGCCAGAGAGACCTGCCAATATTCCCCTTTCCAATTTAAGGCCTCCTGCACACGAACGTGTGCTGCCCGTTGCCGTATTGCGGACCTCATTTGTGGAACCGCAATACACGGGAGCCGTTCTCTGGGCATTCCACATCATGGATACGGACCCATTTTGCGGGGCGCAGCACGGCCACGAGGCGCACATGTTCGCGTGCAGGGGGCCTAACTGTCAGGCATTGTGGACAAGTCTACCAGCTGGGGCCCCACCCCATCTTTATCCTGTCAGCCCTGTTTCCCTAAGTAGTGTACTGAATTTAAAAGTAAAATAGCAGGCACCGTTTTGCACAATAAGTCCGAAGCAAATCACCAAAACTATGGATTTGTTTGGAAGAATTTTTGCGAAATTTGTGATGAATCTAGTTGTTTTAGAATTGATTCTCTCATCTCTACTACTGATGTACACAATGCTGTAGTTAATTAGTGTATTCTGACTATTAACAGTGTCCTCTGTAGTTAGGTTCTGTCAGGAGAAGCAATCCTGAGTTCTCCCAGAATGGAGTCTGTTCTCTTTAGTGAATGATCCTGCAGTTCTCCTTCATCCCCTCTCTGATGTTACACAGTATTCAGCAGTAACTGAGAAGAGCCATTTCAGTAGCCGCAAGAAAAAAAGTTGGATGAAGAGATACTATAGCTGAACTATCTTCAGAAGTGCCGTACAGTTTGAATGGAGTGGTAGCGCACTTGCTTGCATGCCGGTCCATTCACACAGGGGACATAGGACTACTTCTTATGATCATTGGGGGTCCCAGATGTCTTAATATCACTGATCACACATGATAATTATTTATCCTTTGGATTGGTAATAAATTGTCATCCTGGGGCAGGGACAAGGAAGCTGGTCAGAGTTGGTTGGAAGATGGATGGACCTAAATACAGGGCAATCCTGGAGAAAAACCTGGTAGAGGCTGCAAAAAACTTGAGACCTTCCAGGACCGTAGGACAACAACCCTAAACATACAGTCAGAGCTACAATGGAATGTTTTAGATCAAAGCATATTCATGAAGAATGGCCCAGTCAAAGTCCAGACCTTTTTTGAGAATCTGTGACAAGACTTGAAAATTGCTGTTCTGAGATGCTCTCCATCCTGTCTGACTGAGCTTGAACTATTTTGCAAAAAAAGAATGGACAAACATTTCAGCCTCTAGTTGTGCAATGCTGGAAGAGACGTTCCTCAAAAGATTGCAGCTGTAATTGCAGAAAAAGGTGGTCCTACAAAGTATTGACTCAGGTTGGCTGAATACACATGCACTCCAAACGTTCCAGATTTTTATTTATCATTTTTTTTTTAATTTGTATGATTTCCTTTTCACTTCACACATACTTGCTACTTTGTGTTGGTCTATCATATAAAATCCCACTAAAATACATTTAAGTTTGTGGGTGTAACATGAAAAAATGTGGAAAAGTTCAAGGGCTATGAATACTTTTTCAAGGCACTGTACAATTAGAACTGTGCACTATGTTAATGGCAGTACACACACTGTAGGTGGTAATACTAACTGACATTTGATAAATACTTTTTAAATAGTGATAAGGATTTGAAAGAATTGTGTACATTTGTTTTACAATACCGATATAATAAAATAAAAATCATTTTATGAAAATAAATTATTTTAACTTGAAGGGTTTGACTTTACAATAAAGTGTAGTGATTAAAATGCATTATTTACAAGAAGAGCAGTGAACCTTTAGCCGACATTTCAAAGCTATAGCCATGTCTCAAGATAAAAGCAATAACCCTTGTAAATATTTGTTTGGTATTGTCCTAAAATTATACCTCATGGCAGACAGTTAATTTATCCCACAAACACAGCCTAGTGTGACCCCGTGTGAAGTAATGTTCCTCATACTTTTATCAGCTCTTCACATCTTGTCTTAATACGGAAGCTGCCCAAAGCAAAGGACTAAGAGGAAAGGATGCTTGTCTAATATTTTATGAGAGCTTTTTCTTTTTCTTTGTAATTTGTTGACTTTTCACTATCCCTAGGCAAGGGATTTTAGGAAATCAACCTTATCTCGAATTTTGTTACAAGATGTTCTTATATTGCCTCTCTTTTTCCAATGTATTTGTGCTTGACGTTTGTCACATTCCCACATGGCAAAATGTTATTGGGCAATATTTTCTGTTAACTGTTAACATTTATATAACTTTTGCCTGTATCTCCTAGTAGTGGGGATTGAGGAGGTGCCATATTTAGGCTCAATAATTTTTTTTTAATCACATATTTCTGTATGTATCACTGTTTTGTAGTACTTTAATAATTTTGTATTTTTATAACATTAATTAAAAGTCTTTTCCAGGACTTAGATATTGATGATCTATCCTCAAGATAGGTCATCAGTATCAGATTTGCGGGGGTCCAACAACCAGCACCCCCACTAATCAGCTGTTTTGGACAGTTGCTTATTCCAGAAACAAAAGCAGAAGGCTCTGTCCACTGTGTAGTGGCGGTGCTGGAGCAAATTGAACTGCAGCTCCCCAGTGATTACATAGTGGACAGAGTCTTCAGTCGACTGTATAGTTTCCAATGCTAGTAGCTGCCCAAAACAGATTGATGGGACTGTCAGGTATAGGTCCTTCTTTGATCTGATTCTGAAGACCTATCCTGTGTATAGGTCATCTGTAACTAAGTTCTGTAAAAGCCCTTTAAATAATAAAGCTAGGTGTCACAGTGTGGTTCACTATGACACAGTTTGCCGTGTTTCTGTCACGTCTGCAATTTTTTCAATAGTGGATCTCAACTGCGGAGTAAATAGGATCAATCAGATATGAATCTCAGGCGTCACTCACAACCTCAACGGTGAGTTTGAGATTCTACCATCACGTGATCACAGGAGAAACAACTCAGGTCGGCACAATACTATTGCTTCATAGACTGCGGGTAGGTATTAGAATACTAGAATGCGGTAGCTGCCGCAGGGTTAACAGGGGGTACTCAGTAAGAGTCATACACAGTTATATCAGCCTGCATGCAGGTAAGGAGAGGTGCTCTCTCACAGATAGGGTACTTGCGATTGGCAGTAGCTATGCGGTGACTCCAGTATCAGGACTGAGCGGATCCGTCTTCCAGACGGTAGCAGGGAAATGAGAAGGGTCCGGTTACTGAGCGGATCCGTCTTCCAGAGGGCAGCAGGGGAAAGAGAAGGGTCCGGTTACTGAGCGGATCCGTCTTCCAGATGGCAGCAGGGGAATGAGAAGGGTCCTGTTTGTAATGGTCCCATACATGGGTTGTGAGGCAGCAGGCGTTCCGACAACAATCACAGCACGCCATGCTGCCTCATCAGTGCCCTTAAATGGAACCAGGAAGTGAGTAGGGATTGCTGATTGGTCCGGACGACTTCCGCGTTCCACCGTGGAACGCAGCCGCCGCGTCACAACCCGGAGTTCGTGCGTCTTCCGCGTTCCACGGTGGAACGCAGAGGACCGCGGCAGACAAACAAAAGGCCGTCCCGTCGGTGGCATTACAGTATCCCCCCCTCAAAGGAACACTTCCGGAGTTCCCCCTGGGAGTAGGTCGATCAGGATACCTACGATGGAACAAACGGGTCAACCTAGGGGCATGTACATCCCGTGAGTCTTCCCAAGAGTCATCCGCAGGAGCATAACCCTTCCAACGTATGAGATACTGTATAGATGATCCCCTTTTTCTGGAGTCGAGTATTTTGTCGACTTCGTACTCAACCTCACCCTGGACCTCAATTGGGGGGCCAGGGGGGGAGGCCCTAAGGGGGAGTCGGTTAGGTTTGTATGGTTTAAGCAAGGACACATGGAAGGAGGGATGGATTCTCCAGTCGGGAGGAAGGGTTAGGCGTACCGCATTTTGATTCAGGACTTTCTCGATGGGAAATGGGCCGATGTACTGGCGACCGAATTTCCTAGCGGGCACGTTAAGGCAGAGATTTCTCGTAGACAACCACACCATGTCTCCCACACAGTATGTAGGGGGACTAGAGTGTCGAGTGTCATAATGTCTTTTTTGTCGCTCTTTCGCAGTCTTTAGGTTGCCTTGTATTGCAAGGGAAGTCTCTCTTAGACATTCGAGGTAGTCCTGAACTGCAGGAACGTTACCGGGTAAGTAATCAGGGGGGAGGTTGGTGGGGTGGAAACCGTAGTTTGCATAGAAAGGAGAGTATTGAGTGGAGGAGTTCATTGAATTATTGTATGCAAACTCGGCTAGAGGCAGTAGATCAAACCAGTCATCTTGGAGATGGCTGCAATAGCATCGAATGTATTGTTCTAAACACTGATTTACTCGCTCTGTTTGGCCGTTAGTTTGCGGATGATATGCGGTCGACATCCTGTGGTCAATTTGGAGGGCTGTGCAAAGTGCCTTCCAAAATTTTGATACAAATTGACTGCCCCTGTCGGAAATAATCCCAGAGGGTAAACCGTGCAATCGCAGGACTTGGCTGAGGAAAGTTTGGGCGGTTTCTTTTGATGATGGTAATCTTTTAAGTGGGGAGAAGTGAGCCATTTTGGTTAGTAGGTCGACAGTAACCATGATGGTGTTGCAACCCTCTGAGCGAGGGAGGTCGACTATAAAATCGACAGAAACAATCTCCCAAGGTCTGGTGGGTGTTTCTAGTGACATCAGTAACCCATAGGGAGGCTTTCTATTGGTTTTGGTAGAGGCACAGACATCACAGGTGGAGACATATTCATGGATTGATTTGGTCATGTCTGGCCACCAGAATTTTCTGCGTACAAGCTCCAACGTTTTGGTGATGCCTGGGTGGCCCGCTAGGGGTGTGTCATGCATGAGTCGAATGACAGAAGGTTGCATTCTAGGAGGGATGTAAAGTTTGTCGTTTTTGAAAAGGAATCCATCGGTTGGTGTCAACCCAGGAGGAACAGGAGGATCCCCTTCAGAGGGAGCATGTTTTAAGAGCTCCTTGAATCCCGTGGCGAGTCCCACGAACCGGTTTGCCGGGCGCAGTAAGGCAGGAGGCTCTGCGTCAGTACTCTCCTCGTATAACCTGGAGAGGGAGTCAGCCTTTGTATTTTTGGAACCTGGTCTATAGGATATATGAAAGTCAAAGCGATCAAAAAAAAGGCTCCACCGTACTTGCCTTGCCGACATGGTTTTACAAGTTTTGAGGAACTGTAAATTACGGTGGTCAGTGAAGATCATGATGGGATGTTTGGCTCCTTCCAAAAGATGTCTCCAGTTGCCCAGAGCATCCTTAATAGCTAACAGCTCTTTTTCCCCAATGGGGTAATTTTTTTCAGCAGTATTAAGAGTTCGGGAGTAGTATGCAACTGGGTGCAAGGGTTCAGAAGAGGATGGTTGTTGTGATAGAACTGCCCCTATGGCGAGGTGGGAAGCATCAACCTCTAGAACAAAATGGAATTCGGGGTTGGGCAATTTCATCTTTCAAGGCCTCCGAAAGGCCGAGGCGGAATTGGTTACGAAGACTGAGATTATTCCACTCCGTCTCCCTGGCCCACCGTTTGAATTCGGCAATATAATCTACGACTGGTCGGCGGCCTTGTTTAAGTGCTCTGATGGCAGTCTCAGCGGTCAATTGTTTACTAGAGTCATCATAGAGGAGTGCCATGGCCTCCATGAATCTGGGGAAGGAATCTAGGACCTCATCCTCTTCATCAAAGTAGGTCTCGGCCCAGGCTCGGGGTTCCCCTTTAAGGTAGGAAATGAGTGTGAGTACCTTTATACGGTCATTGTAATAAGTGCGTGGGCGTAGGTCAAACATGAGTCTACACGAACTTATGAATTGACGAAATATTTTCCTATCCCCGGAAAAGGGTTCGGGGGCACAGACCTTGGGTTCAGGTCCCTCTCTGGGAGGTGCAGCTCCTGTGGTTTGGTTAACCAAAGTACGCAATCTTTGGTTCTCTACCTGCAGGTCCTGCACAGAGGCAGATAGGGTCTCGACTCTCTGGGATAAAGAAACCATATGTCTAGCGAGTTCTGCTGGATCCATTTTTAAAGGTGCTGTGATACTGTCACGTCTGCAATTTTTTCAATAGTGGATCTCAACTGCGGAGTAAATAGGATCAATCAGATATGAATCTCAGGCGTCACTCACAACCTCAACGGTGAGTTTGAGATTCTACCATCACGTGATCACAGGAGAAACAACTCAGGTCGGCACAATACTATTGCTTCATAGACTGCGGGTAGGTATTAGAATACTAGAATGCGGTAGCTGCCGCAGGGTTAACAGGGGGTACTCAGTAAGAGTCATACACAGTTATATCAGCCTGCATGCAGGTAAGGAGAGGTGCTCTCTCACAGATAGGGTACTTGCGATTGGCAGTAGCTATGCGGTGACTCCAGTATCAGGACTGAGCGGATCCGTCTTCCAGACGGTAGCAGGGAAATGAGAAGGGTCCGGTTACTGAGCGGATCCGTCTTCCAGAGGGCAGCAGGGGAAAGAGAAGGGTCCGGTTACTGAGCGGATCCGTCTTCCAGATGGCAGCAGGGGAATGAGAAGGGTCCGGTTTGTGATGGTCCCATACATGGGTTGTGAGGCAGCAGGCGTTCCGACAACAATCACAGCACGCCATGCTGCCTCATCAGTGCCCTTAAATGGAACCAGGAAGTGAGTAGGGATTGCTGATTGGTCCGGACGACTTCCGCGTTCCACCGTGGAACGCAGCCGCCGCGTCACAACCCGGAGTTCGTGCGTCTTCCGCGTTCCACGGTGGAACGCAGAGGACCGCGGCAGACAAACAAAAGGCCGTCCCGTCGGTGGCATTACAGTTTCTCACATTAGTGCTCTGGCGAACTGGCTACGGTGGATTTGGTGTAGGCTGTTTACCAGGGATGATGTGTAGTAACTGCAGCCTGTGTGTGTACTGTTCTCTGTTGATGCATGCTCCCTTCCTCTGTTTGGTCCTAATGGGCTAATGTTCTGTCTGGGTGTGTCTGCTAGGTGGTCAGATTACCTTGTTACCCTGCTATAATATCTTGTGAGCTGTGGGTTTGGGGGTCAGTCTGTCTCCAGCTTTGCTGAGTACAGGAGCTATGCACCTGGCCTGGGGATATTCCATCTGCCCTGTCTGAGTGGTCACCTAGTGAGACATCAAGGTCACTTTGTTTAGTTCTGTGTCTTGTGGAGCAGCTGTCTATTCACCCATGGACTAACTTCACATGGGGAACAGGCATCTGCTAGTCCTGTTCTATATCTTGTGTGCAGCTCTGTCTGTTCGCCCATAGACTAGCTCCGCATGGGGAACAAGCATCTGATAGTCAGAGTCTACGCCTTCAGGGAGAGGGTTCCTGGTTTTCCAGAGGGAGAACATCTAGTCTATGTATGCAGCCCTGCCTGTGATTGCCTTGCATCCGTTCCGCATGTGGTCCAGGCATCTGCTTGTCTGCCTATGTGGACAGCTCTACCTGCAACCACCATGCATCTGTTCCACATGCGGTCCAGGCATCTGCTTGTCTACCTGTCTGGGCAGCTCTGACTCTGACTGCCATGCATCCATTCCGCATAGGGTCCAGGCATCTGCTTGTGTTCTGATTCCCGTTTGTCTTGTCTAAACAGAGTCCTGAGTTTGGGTTCCAGTTTTCCTGGGTTACAGTCTGTCCTGTGTCTGTCTGGACAACTGGTGCTTGCACTAATATCTGTCTCTGCAGGTAAGTGGCCAAGTGCACAGGGACCATCCTGGAGGTGCGATCTGAGAGCCCTCGGCTAAGTTCATACCCATCATCAGGGCCTCTGTGAAGAATGGGGTTTTCTTAACCGCCGCTCTCTAGGTTTGGCCCCCAAGTCAAACCAATGCACTTGGTCCAGTGGTATTAACTGCCACTGCTCCCTTACCTGATTTGATCCTTGCCTTGTCTTTTCGCTTGCCCTGTGTTTGAGATATGTTCTAGGGGTTGGTAGAACCCTCGCCAGAACATGTCACTAGGATAATATTTTAAGCAGTCTGATAAGTCTTGTTTCAAAGCCATTGAACAAAGACTATATTATAAAGTAGAAAAGGAAAATGAGATTAATCAGTCATTCATGTAGGTAACCAATGTAAGATGTAACACAATATTTATTATATAAAGTAATGTGATATATTTAGCAAATTACATTATGTTGGGTTTAACTTTGTATTTTTAGCCATGGGGATGCACACCTAAGCATTTATTGATTATACAGGATATGCCGATTAACTCTATGTTTTATTTTTGCAATTAGTTAACCACTGCTTGAATGAAACAGTACCATCACAGCAGTGAGAGCCACAGAGCCTGCATAACAGTGACAGCCACAGTGATTATATAACAGTGCCTTCATAACAGTAAAAGCCACAATTCCAACATAACAACAATTAGAGCTCCAAAAGTAGTCACAATCTTTGTGCTCCCCATTGACAGCTACAATGCTCCCTTAGCAGTGAAAGCCACAGTGCCCTTATTAACAGTAACATTTACAGTGCTTCCAATAATGCTGGGCACAGTGCCCCCAAAGCCAAAGTACACCCAATAATTGCCAGTGGCCATATTCCTAGCCACTCATGTTTCAGGGAAGACAAAACAGAGCTGCTAACAGATGGCAGTCCTCACTGCATCAAAAGGAGATGGCTGTTTTTAACTAACACATCGCTCTGTTCCATTAGGTAACATCAAGCATATTTTCCAATGGTTGTAGACTACACAGAATGACCTAAGATGCCTCATGCTCCTGCTTGCTCTTCACTTCTGACTTATACCTTCAAATAGTTACAGAACAAGGTTTATTTTTTCCCCCCAGAGAATAATACCTACCATTTTTATAATATCATATGTTTGCCATGCTGTATCTGCATATAACCCTATATGATAAATTAGCTACAATACTTTCAGATAAATTAACACTGTACCGCCATGTGGCTCTTGATAGTGACCCTTACTACGGATTACGGTGTTTGATCTTTTGTTGAGCCTTATGGTGCTATTCTAGTAACTCTAGAACAGCCATTTTTATGCCCATTATGTGTCACGGTACCTTCCGTGATAGAGGTTAGAAGATCAGAGAGACTGACTGCACGTGAGGTTAACTGACAGTCTCTTAATTCTCAGTGTTGTGGTCATTACTGCATTCCCTACTTAGTTTGGTCTCACACTTCATGCGGTTGATATTCTCTGCTTGGATTAGGAAGAGTTGGTGTGTGGACCTTACCTGTATTCCTGCTCATCCATTTTCTATAAGATAAGTTGTACTGATCTTTGCATTTGGTTGTTCCCCTGTGCTTATTCTTACTAAGCCTCATGGAGATGCTGGTTCATTCACCTGGAAAGGAAACAGTAGTCTCATTCCCTGCCACTGCCTAGGGTATTTCAGGGCTGCTTAGGGTCTAGATTCCGGCGTATGTATTTTCCCACCTTCACATACTGATAGGAGTCAGGGGCAGGTTTAGGAGCTTCCTAGGAGGTGACCTTTTCCCTCTCCCAAGCCTTGAGTCCTAGTTCTGTGTCCCTCCCCTCCCCTGTAATTGTGACATTATCAACTGCCATAAACCGCCATTTTAGCTGCATGGTCTGTCTTTGAAGGTAGCTGACCTCTGCACGACCGTCTTGCAGATCCAGAGATCAAAGGCGGCTGGTTCCGGTGGTGGGTACCAGGCCTGCCCTGAACCTAAGGTTGCCCTCCCTGACAGATTTTCCGGGGGTAGCGACAATTTCATTCGGTTCAGGGAGTCATATAAATTGTACTTTAAGCTGTGCCTGTACTCTTCTGGGGATTAGCATCAACGTGTGGGTATGATAACATTTCATTGCTTAAAGGTAATGCCCAGTCTTGGTTTACGGCAGGGAGAGCGCTCCACGGAGACCTATTGCTCTGAATTTAGGAGATTGTCTACGGATACAGAGTGGAATGAGTGGAATATCTGAGAGGCTGAAGGATGCTTTGGCCTTTCATGTAAATCCTGAGTCATTGGAAGCAGCTATGTCCCTTGCTGTACGTCTTGATAGATGCCTGAGAGAGAGATCTAGGGTTCCTCACCCTGGGGATGTACTGTAGAATAATGTGGCAGCTTCCTTTGACACTTATGGTGGAGAAACACCTGTGGTTACGCCTTGTGACGAGCCTATGCAGTAAGGAGGAGCTACTCCTAGAACTGCTGGCAAGAGCTTTGGTCATATGAAGGGAGTCTGTTTTTGTTGTAGAAAGAAGGGACATTTTGTGAATATATGTCCGTACGTTCAGTGTCAAAGTGAAAACAAAAAACTTACTATTGGTGGTGTGGTTGGGGAGCCATAAAACTTACTTTTTTCATTTACTGGTAGTACCCCATTTCTCCTCTCAGCGGAGGTGTCTTAGACTCCAAAACTGTGTGAATTGAGGTGTTTATTGACAGTGGGGCAGGGGTTAACCTAGTTGATGGTCACTTTGCTTGTATGCATGGTTTGACAAAAAATGCATTAGACAAAAATATTTTGCTGTTTGCAATAGATTCTGCTCCACTCTGGGACAGATGTAAGGTAAACTGATTGTAATATCAGACTACACAGGGTTGTCTGCAGTCTGTAACTATGGAGACTTGTATAGAAGTTGTGAACACAAAACTGAAGGATAGTTACAAAATTATTTCCAAAGTTGCTTTTTTTTTTACTATAAAACACAATGCAACAATAAAAATGAAATGTTGCAAAGCAAAATCCTTAATAGAACAATACTTGTATTACCTACAGTAAAGCAGGGACACTCTGCAGGTAGCACCTGGCAGTAATAAAAGAAACTAGGAAAGCTGCAATTTCTGGGGAAATTGTGTGAAGTGTTCTTGCCTCCACCAGTAGTCTACAACTGGAGTGGGCTGAGTAACTGGGTGGAGTGGCTTGAGTAACTGTTGTGTGGTTGGACTGGCTGGAGTAACTGTGGAAAGGTTGGACTGGGCAGAGTAACTTTATGGAGTGGGCAGAGTAACTGTGTGGAGTGTTTGGAGTGAGTAAAGCACACCAATAGGGAACAATCTGCACGTTTCGGTATATTATGGTCTATATAGTGTAAAAACTGTAGGAGGAGTTAGGGTGGTAAATTTGGCTATAATAATAAGGATATATATGTGAGATAACAGTAAGTCGTCTTGCAATGCAAGAACACTTAATTATTTCTAGGGTTTCTGTCACCAGAAATACCTAAATTAAACTGCCTGACATCTGAACCTAACACGCCTATTCTTAGTTTTATCCATGCCCCCGTTACTCCATAAATGTAACTTTTATAATATGCAGATTAGCCTCTAGGAGGAGGGGCATTACTCCTGCTCCTAGAGGCTCCGTTCTCTCACCTCTGTCGCCTGCCTCCAAATCTTGATTGACAGGGCCAGGCAGCATTTGCATCCTACTGTCGGCCCCGAGTGAATGGTAAATCTCGCGCCTGCGCTGTGCCATTCAGTATTCGGTGCAGACATAGAGAAGCAAGGACGCTCACTGGCTTGTGACTTCCTTACTGCGCTGAATACTAAATGGGGGCATGGGTAGAACTTGGAATAGGCTAGTTAGGTTCAGCTGACATTAGCACATCGCCAATGTCAGCCAGTTTAATTTAGGTATTTCTGGTGACAGAAACCCTTTCAGATGAAGAAAATCTTATTATAGCATTCTGTAGCCATATGTCTAAATATGAAAAAGCTTGAGGGTTTTCTCAACCTGCTGATCCATAAAACTTTCCTAAAATCCTGTATGTGCAAGCCAATTATGAATGAAGCGTGTTGGATGTTTATTTCACATGATAACCATGACCAGTGTATGAGCCTTGAAGTTGTATTCCTTCCTATACACCCAAATAGATTTAATAGACTAAAAACACATTTCTCTACATATGACAGCAAGTGGGGGGTATTATATAAAGTGTGCTGGTGTTGTCATAAAATCAATGACAGGATCATAATCAGAAGTAACTCACAGATGAACTTTCATGCTCAGTTAAACCAGAGAAACGTGTTATTTTAAACAAAAGCCAATTTACTCTCCGCGGAGAGTCCGCTCGTGGATTCTTTTAATAGAAAACGATTGCAGATCAATGTTTTTAAATGAAAAAGCTCTCCTTTGCTTTATCCATCTGTAGCTTTGTTCTTCTGACATATTTACCACTGCTACGTTTCCTACAATTCCTCTTTGTATAATGCTGGCAGATTTGTTTGTGGAATAATAAGTGTAGTTTTTTATAGTGTTTTACCTGTCGCCCTAGTTTACACTGCAGTGACATCGCATGCATGCCTTCGTAATTCTACAAAGAAAGCACTACTCTTGTTCCCTTATTTTCATCTTTAGTATAATCATCTCTCTTGGTCATATTTATTATCATTAGACACTACCTACAGACTTTTTTGTACAGATCAAATATTTACACAATATTTCCATGAACAGGCATTTACCAATACTTTTGATTTTATTATTATTTTTACTGCAGACCAATATAATATTCAGGTATATATAAAAACGAGTGTTAAATTACTTATTGATGGAATTGCATTACATACAGACATAAAACAACATTAACAGGGTTGTCCAGAATTTTAAGAACATGGCTGCTTTATTCCAATGTTTGTTTCTGGTACAACAGCTCAGTTCCATTGAAGTGAATGCGGATGAGCTATACTACCGGAGATATGTACGTAAAGTGAGCACCATCTTGAATAATAAATCAGTACCAGCCTAGATGCTAAGGGCTTATGCACACCAACGTATTTTCTTTCCGTGTCCCTTCCGTTTTGTTTGCAGACCGTATGCAGAACCATTCACTTCAATGGGTCAGCCCAAAAAAAAACGGAAGTTATTCTGTGTGCATTCCGTTTCCGTATGTCCGTATTTCCGTTCACAATAAAATAGAACATGTCCTATTATTGTCCGTATTACGGACAAGGATAGGACTGTTTTATAAAGGGATCATGCACACAAACTTATTTTCTCTCCGCTTCCGTCCCTTTTTTTTGGAGGGCCGTATGCAGAACCATTCCGTTTACATATTTCCGTTGCACAAAAAAGTAGTGCATGTCCTATTATTGTCCGCAAATAACGGTCCGAGGCCCCATTCAAGTCAATGGGTCCGCAAAAAATACGCAACGCACACGGAACACATCCATATGTCATCTGTATTTCATCCGTATTTTGCAGATCCATACTGTAGAAATGCTATGCCCAGCCCATATTGCTCATGAGTTTGGTGATTAATAAGTTACTGTTTCCGTTTCCGATCCGCAAAAAACGGATCTCATACGGAAACCATACGGATTTGTTTTGTGGAATAACAGAACGGAAGAGGCCTTAAATCAGAGAAAAAAAAACCTCAGATACGGAACAATGGATCCGTGAAAAATGGACCACCTGTTCTGTTCTGCAAAATACGGAATGCACACTGGCGTCATCCGTATTTTTTGTGGATCCATTTTTTGCAGACCGCAAAATACATACAGTCGTGTGCATGAGCCCTAATGCTGATTTCACACCAGTTATTTGATTAGTTATGTTGATCAGTTATTTTGAGCCAAAACCAGGTGTGGGTCAATAACACAGACTAAGTACATTATACTTCATTTCTGATTAGGCTTTATTACTGGTTTTGGCTCACAATAACTGATGGAAATAACTGACCAGTGGAGTATGAACTTGGCCTAAGACCAATAGTTATGTGCTAAACATATCTTTTTATTAAATCATAATAAAATAGACTTGTTAAAACCATTTAAAAATACACTCATTATCCTAAAAGCCACAGACTGCTATACCCCACATGAATAAAAAGATATATGCAAGCACCATGAAAAGCCAGTACAATCCCAGTAAATATAAAAAAAAAAATATTTAACAAATAATAACAAATATTAGACATTGCAAACCTAAAGTTTTATGTGGAGAAAAAAAACTATCATTATCGCTGCAACACTGGCTTCCTGAGGTTTCAGTGAGCTCTTCAGAAGCAGCCATTCTTTTGCACATGTTTGTAAACGCAGACTGCAGGGCTGGATTTTATACACCTGTGGCAATGGGACTGAATGAAACACGTGAATTCAATGATTAAAGGGATTCTGACGATATTGATGACCTATACTCAGCTCCCCTACCGATCAGTTGTTTGAAGGAGTCATGCAGGTAAACTGAACAAGTAGTTGTAATTACTGTATACTGCACCGCTGCTATAAGGCAGATGGTGTGCAAGTGATCTCATTGCGCGCACAAATGCTGCAACCCCGTCAAACTGCTGATCGGCGGAGGTACTAGGAGTCGGATGGATCCCCACCAATCTGATATTTGTCACTAGTGTTAAGTATTCATGAGCCTAAGCAGTTAGGAGGAGCTACTCCTGGCAAAAGCTTGGGTCATGTGAAAAGAGTCTGCTTTTATTGTGGCAAGAAGGGATATTTTGTGAATATTTGTCCGTACTTGCAGCATCAAGGTTTAAACATAAACCAAGGTTTAAACAAAAAGGAAAAAATTTTTAATCATTACTATTGGTGGTGTGGATGGGGAGCAAGAAAACCTACTTTTGTCTTTTACTGGTAGTACTCGTTTTCTCCTGTCTGCCGAGGTGGCGCTAGAGTCCAAAACTGTGAAAATCAAAGCATTTATCGACAGTGGGGCAGGAGTTAACTTCATTGATGGACTGTTTGTACGCATTCATGGGTTGACTAATAATGCATTAGAGAAAAGTTTTTCTGTTTTTGCAATTGACTCAGCACTCTCACCCAAAAATGCCTGTCGCAGGTAGTGAATGACATTTATTTAAGAGTGGGTGATTTGCATCAGGAATCTATCTCCTGTTATGTATTGGAGGGTCTGCCTGCTTCGTTGGTGTTGGGCTTACCATGGTTAAGCAAACATAAACCTAACAAGCAAGCGATACAGATTCTCGATTGGAGTGATTTTTGCATGGACAACTGTCTTAATGCATCATTTTCTAAGGTGACCACTAAAACTGTACCCTCGTTCATTTCAGAATTTTCAGATGTTTTCTCTGAGAGTGGTAATCAGGAGTTGCCTCCGCACCAGGAATATGACTGTCCTGTCAATCTTATTCCCGGAGCTAAATTGCCCAAATCTTGGTTGCATAATCTTTCGGAACCCGAAAGAAAGGCCATGCGAGAGTATATTACCGAGAGTTTGGCAAAGGGACATATTAGACCATTCAAGTCCCCAGTGGCTGCTGGGTTTTTCTTTGTAAAGAAAAAAGATGGTACCCTGAGACCATGCCTGGACTTCCGTGAGCTCAATCGTATTACCGTCCGTGATCCTTACCCCCTTCCTTTGATTCCGGATTTGTTTAGTCAGATTGTCGGTGCCAAGGTGTTCTCTAAATTGGATCTGAGGAGGGCATATAATCTGGTAAGGATCAAGGAGGGGGGTGAGTGGAAGACCGCATTTAATACCCCTGAGGGTCATTTTGAAAACCTGGTCATGCCCTTTGGGTTAACCAATGCTCCTGCGGTTTTTCAACACTTTGTCAATGACATCTTTCATCATCTGGTGGGGAGGTTTGTCGTTGTATACCTTGATGACATACTAATTTATTCGCCTAATATGGAGACTCACCAGGATCATGTGAGACAGGTGTTACAGATCCTAAGAGAGAATAAGTTGTATACTAAGATGGAAAAGTGTGTATTTGCTGTACAGGAAGTGCAATTTCTGGGTTACCTGCTCTCATCCTCAGGTTTTTGTATGGATTCCGATAAGGTCCGGGCCGTGTTGGACTGGGATCGACCCGAAAATCTGAAAGTGCTTATGCGGTTTTTGGGGTTTGCCAACTACTACCGTAAATTTATCTTGAACTATTCATCGGTGGTTAAACCTTTAACAGACATGACTAGGAAGGGTGCGAAATCATGATGTGGGGAATAGGGAATTGCTGGCCATTAAGTTGGCGTTCGAGGAATGGCGGCATTAATTGGAAGGAGCAATTCACCCTATTACGGTAATTACGGATCATAAGAATCCCAGCTGAATCCCGACTGAACCCAAGACAGGCCAGATGGTCATTGTTTTCACCAGATTTAACTTCATCGTTACTTACCACCCTGGGGTTAAGAACGTCAAGGTGGACACTTTGTCGCGTAGATTTTCAGGTCTCAGAAGGTCTGAAAGATTATCTACGCATTAGTGATCTGACAGCCTCTTTCGGTTTCACTTTGTCTATGTGTTGCTGGTATGTCCACACCTTCTGTTCAGGTGTGGATCATGTGACCTTTACCTCGCCCTATTTAGTCTGACTTTTCCCATCACTCCTTGCTTGGGATAACTTCATTTGGTCTTGGAAGAGCTGGAGTGTGGTTTGTGTTGAAGTCCTCTTAATCCATCATCCTCTGAAGTTAGGTGTTCTGCTTGTTGTGTTTTGTATCCCCCCCCCTGGTTGTTTAATATGCCTCAGTGAGATGCTAGTTCCTTCACCAGGGAAGGAACGGGTGATTTCTGCCCTGTCATTATCTTTAGGGCATCTGAGGTTCACCAGGGTTTTCTAGGTTCCTGTGTATGGGTATCTCTACCATCGGAGGGGCCCATACGGATAGGAGTTAGGGCCAGGAGCAGGGTTTTATAGGTAGTGACCCATTTCATTCCCTAGCAGTGAGGCCTAGTGTCTTTCCCCTTCCTTCTTGTTGTCTTTTGGTATTCTCCCCTACTACATCCGTGACAGCTGCACCCCCCAAACTCCCCAGAACCTATTTGATGTGCCAGGTGAGACCTTGCCATGCTGTGCTGTGGCTGTTGTGCCTCGAAGCCAAGAGCCACACCAGTCCTGCACGGCTTTCAGCTCTGTGGTCACAAGCCGGTAAGTGGCTAACCCCGCTCAATATGACAGTTAGTAAAGTGGTGTGCGACAATGGTGCCAATCTGCTGAGTGTGATGAAACAGGGCAAAATGACACATGTGCCGTGATGGCACACGTCCTGAACTTAGTCATGCAGCGATTTGTTGCAAAATACCCCAGGGTCCAGGACATCTTGCAGCAAGCCAGGATAATCTCTGGCCATTCTAGAAGGCCTTACACGGCCATGGCTCACCTTGCTGACGTTCAGCAGCGACACCACCTGCGCGTCAGACGCCTGATTTGTGACAGCCCGACGTGCTGGAACTCCACCTTGTATATGCTTGATAGGCTGCTCCAGTAGCAACGTGCCGTTCACAACTTCCTATACGAACTCTGCAGCAGGATAGGTTCTGGGGAGCTTGGTTTCTTTACACCGTGCCAGTGGCTGGTCATGCGCGACAAATGCATTTAATGAGATCACCAAACTGGCAGCCGGAGCACCATCAGTGACATCGTACCTTATGCCTTCTTTCTGGAGTGTGCATTGCCTTGTATCATTGATCAAGCTGTCGAGGAGCAGGAGCTGGAAGATGAGGAAGTCGCAATGCTAAATGAATTCCCAGGGGGGGCTACTCCATCTGAGACAAGTCAGCAGAAGACTGAAGAAGAGTCAGAGAAGGATGGTGGCTGGGGGGGGGGGGGGGAGGAGGAGGAGGAGGAGCAAGAAGAGCAGGCTTTGAGGTGGACTTTAAACTTTTCGGTTATCCCTGGTGTTGTCCGTGGCTGGGGGGAGGAGACCGAGGACAACATTCTCCTGGGCTATGAGCAGGATCCATGGCGCTCCACTGCTTCCAATTTAGTGAAAATTTGGGCCTTCATGCTCCAGTGTTTGAAGAGGGACCCCCGTATAAAAAGCATAAAGGGCAAGGACCAGGACTGGGTGGCAACGTACTTAGACCCGCGGTACAAACACAAAATGGAAGACATGTTACCAGCATCACAGAGTTCTAGGTAACTTTAGAGAGAAAAGGTCTCGGATGCAATGGAGAACCTCTAAAACTTCATCTTTATTGGTCATAAATAAATAGCGGACGCAGCCACTTGGTACACGGAATACAGACGTTGACGCGTTTCGGGTTTGGGACCCTTATTCGTAACATAGTTGCACAGTGTAACCCCACTAATTTAAAGGAGTTTGGTGCCCCTCCCTCCAAAATTCTAGGGGGGGAGCTATTAACACCTTTAAATTAGTGGGGTTACACTGTGTAACTATGTTACGAATAAGGGTCCCAAACCCGAAACGCGTCAACGTCTGTATTCCGTGTACCAAGTGGCTGCGTCCGCTATTTATTTATGACCAATAAAGATGAAGTTTTAGAGGATCTCCATTGCATCCGAGACCTTTTCTTTCTAAAGTTACCTGCAGCCTGCAATGGGGACACACCCCTAAGGTTTCTGGAGTCGGGACTATTTTCTAACCAGGAAGGTGAGCTGGATTATAGTCTTTCTGTATCACAGAGTTCTGTCAGAATGCAGTATTTCCAGGCCTTGCTGTGAGAGATGCTGTTGCGGGGTGATGGAGGAGGAACTTCCACCCACAGCGAAACAGGTGCGGGTACCAATCCTACCGCGTCTGCAAGAAGAGGACGGTTTGAAGATTTGTTAGTCACTTCGGATATGAGATCATTCTTGCAGCCAACTCATCGAGAACCGCCCTCTGGATCTAGCCTCAGGGAACACATAGACCGACAGGTGTCAGACTACATCTGGTTAACGGACAATGTGGATGAGAAGCAAGGAACCCCTGGACTACAGGGTGTGCAGGCTCGACCTGTGGCAAGAGCTGGCACAATTTGCCATGTAACTCTTGGCTTTCCCCTCCTCGAGTGTCCTGTCCGAAAGGACGTTCAGCGCAGAAGGGGGGATTGTGACCGATAAGCGCACTCGCCTAGCTCACGACAGTGTGGACTACCTCACATTTCTAAAAACGAATGAGGCATGGATCTTGGAGGAATTTAACACCTGTGACGACCACGTGTAATTGAATTTCCTCATGCCAGCCCACACATATCCACCACCACCCACAACAAAGAATGGTCACTTTCTTATGTATATACAGTGGCATAAAAGGCCTTTTCTGTCATGTGAATGCCTAATTTTTCGGGCCTCTACTCGAGTGGCCTACAATAAAAATTGTATCAGGTGACTGCCTAATGTACCTCCAGACACATAATCACTAGTTCTTTTCTGTCAGGTGAATGCCTAAAGTTTGTGGTCTCTACTCCACTGGCCTACAGTAAAAATTTTATCCAGTGACCGCCTAATGTACCTCCAGCCACATAATCACAAGTTCTTTTCTGTTAGGTTATTGCCAAATGTTTGGTGCCTCTACTCCAGTGCCCTACAGAATTTTTTTTATCCAGTGACCGCCTAATGTACCGTGAGCCACATAATCACAAGTTCTTTTCTGTCAGATGAATGCCTAATTTTTGGGGCCCATACTCCCGTGTTCTAAAATAATTTTTTCTAGGCTCCAGCAGGGCACATTTTTGAGAGTTTCACTTTAGGACGCATAAAAATGGACCCTGATTAAAATACATATTTTCTTTGTGGGAATTATTGCCAATGATCCCTCTGTCACTGATAGCCGGACCCCTGCTGTATGCGCGGCGCTGCTGGCGCATTAACCCTCGCACTGCCGCGGTTAGCGCTGACCGTGGCACGTGCGGATTCCTTCCGGGTCCAGAGTGGCCATCGGGTCCCCGTTCTGCTGTGACGGGGACCCGATGGCAGGGATGGCTGTCTTCTGTAACAGCCTGTGAGATCTAGCCCCCTGGATCTCACAGGCAGGAAGCTGTAAGTGTATTACACTGTGTAATACACTCACAACCAATGCATTACAATACAGAAGTATTGTAATGCATTGTAAAGGGGATCAGACCCCCAAAAGTTGAAGTCCCAGAGTAGGACAAAAATGAAGTGAAAAAAGAAGGTAAAAAAATTTAGTTTTACAATAAAAAAATTCAGTTTCAAGTAAAAAAAACAAACACAAACAAACATCCTTTTCCAAAAATAATGTAAAATAGACATATTAAGTATCGCTGCGTCCGTATCGACCAGCTCTATAAAAATATCACATGACCTAACCCTTCAGGTGAACACTGTCAAAAAAATGAAAATAAAAACTGTGCTAAAACACTTTTTTTGTCACCTTACATCACTAAAAGTGCAACAACAAGCAATCAAAAAGGCGTATGCCCCCCAAAATACAGTAGTACCAATCTAACCATCCCCTCATCCCACAAAAAATTAGCCCCTACCTAATACAATTACCCAAAAAATAAAAAAAATATGGCTCTCAGAGTAAAATTATTTTATTGTGCTAAATGTTAAAGTTTTAGACATATTAGGTATTGCCGCCTCCGTAACAAACTGCTCTAAAAAAAAAACATATGACCTAATCCCTCAGGTGAACACCGTAAAAAAAAAAAACTGTGTAAAAAAACTTTTTTTGTCACCTTACATCACAAAAAGTGTAATAGCAAGCGATCAAAAAGGCATATACACCCCAAAATAGTGCCAATCAAACCATCATTTCATCACGCAAAATGATACCCTACCTAAGACAATCGCCCAAAAAAAAAAAAAAAAACTATGGCTCTCAGATTATTGAGACACTAAAACAAGATTTATTTTTGTTTCAAAAGTTATAATATTGTGTAAAACTTGAATATATGAAAAAAAGTATGCATATTAGGTATTGCCACCTCTGTAACGACCTGCTCTATAAATATATTACATGATCTAACCCCTCAGATGAACACCGTAAAAAAAAGTGTAAAAAAAGCCATTTTTTGTCACCTTGCATCACGAAAAGTGTAATACCAAGCGATCAAAAAGTCATATGTACCCTAAAATAGTACCAACAAAGGTGCAACCTTATCCCGTAGTTTCCAAAATGTGGTAATTTTTCATGGAGTTTCTACTCTAGGGGTGCATGAGGGGGTCTTCAAATGTGACATGGCAACTTAAAATTATCCCAGTGAAATCTGCCCTCCAAAAACCAAATGACGTTCCTTTCCTTCTGCGCCCTGCCGTGTGCCTGTACAGCAGTTTACGACCACATATGGGGTATCTCTTTAAACTACAGAATCAGGGTAATAAATATTGAGTTTTGTTTGGCTGTTAACCCTTGCTTAGTTACTGGAAAAAATGGATTAAAATGGAAAATCTGCCAAAAATTTGAAATTCTGACATTTCATCTACATTTTTCTTTAATTCTTGTGGAACACCTAAAGGGTTAACAAAGTTTATAAAATCAGTTTTGAATTCCTTGCGGAGCATAGTTTCTAAAATGGGGTCATTTTTGGGAACTTTCTATTATGTAAGCCTCACAAAGTGACTTCAGACCTGAACTGGTCCTTAAAAAGTGGGTTTTGGAAATTTTCTGAAACATTTCAAGATTTGGTTCTAAACTTTTAAGCCTTCTTACGTACCCAAAAAATAAAATGGCATTCACAAAATTATCCAAACATAAAGTCAGCATATGGGAAATGTAGAGTAATAACGATTATATGAGGTATCACAATCTTTTTTTAAAGCAGAGAGATTTTCATTTGGAAAGTTGCAATTTTTATTTTATTCTTTTGTAAATTTGTCATTTTTTTAAAATAAAAATGAAAAATATTGGCAGAAATTTACCACTATCATGAAGTACAATATGTAACGAGAAATCAATCTCAGAATGGCTTGGAAAGCGTTCCAAAGGTATTACTACATAAAATGACACATTTCAGATTTGCAAAAATCAACCTGGATTTAAGGTGAAAAGTGGCCTGGTACTGAAGGGGTTAATCCATTGGGCTGCTGTTTTTAGTGAATGATCTAAAACGTCTATTCTGTCCTTTTTTTTTTGTTATGTCTGTTTCTGGAAGAACAGTGAACAGAGATCTTTCTGGAAAAGCTGAAGGGCTATCTATAACTTGTTCCCACAAGTCAAATTGGGGCAGTTTCTTAAATGCTGAAAAAAGCATTATAAATTGTACAAAACTTTCCTGTGTGACCCTGGCCTTACAATAGCTCCCATCCAGCATTTCCATACTTCTGAATGGCAATATCTGTCTAGTTACATGCTCATACATTCCAAGCTCTTGATATAACGATCGTAGGCAGATAAAACCCGCTGTCCCTGCCTTCTTGCAGAGCAATCCCTAAACAACGAAACTTGAATTTCTGATTAAATAAGGGCATTTGCCATTCAGGAAAGGTAAACATCAACCACTGTATGATCTTTAATTGTGGTAATATTGCTTAGAATCCAGATCCTCCATCCCCCCCCCCCCCTCCAAAAATAAAATAAAAATTCCTATGAAACAACAGAATAAAATTATTGAGAGAAGTTAACAGAAAAGATCTAGATCAATTTTATGGGACAAGATCTACTAGTCAAATGAACTTTAAAGACCTGTATCCAAAGCAGCTGCTTTGTTATGTGAAATAGTGCATGATGGAAAAAATATATTTTAAAAATAAAAAATTATATATATATATATATATATATATATATATAATAAAATGAGACCATATCCCTGCTTTTCTAAATGTCTGTTTCCTAAATTTGCTGCTCTTAATTTTGCAGACTCATCGACTCTACATAGAAGCCGCCAACAATAGTAACCTTGTACACTTGTATTGTGCCTTTCTGGACTTCAGGTTAGTGATTATTCAATCATTCTTTGCTTGATTTCGGTATTGCTTTTTAAAGGCTATGTGCACCTTCGGGAGATTTTTGTTTATTACTTCATTGTGCTCATTTTGAGCTAAAAATAATTTTTTTAAGTGGTCTTTATAAAAAAAATGTGTACCACTAGTTTTATGCAGCCTTGAGTTTCTCTACCAGCAGAATCAGAAATTTCACAATCTCAGTTCTTATCTTACTGATAAGAATGTGGCTTAAATAAATGTTTATGACCTCTTGGTAATTTAGAGATAAGGGCTATTAGATGACAGCACAAAGTGAAAGTACCAGTCACACAGAAAAACTGTTAACCCTTTATGACAGAATGGCTCAATATTTTCAATAAAGACCAATTCTAAAAAAGATTTTTAGTCTAAAATAAATTAAATGCAATCATAAAAAATTGCCCATGAACGTGTACATAGCCTTTAACTTAAAGTCTACCTGTCACACCTCAACAGGACCAGAGCTGCAGTAATCAACTTAATTTACTACAATAAGAAAAGGGGACCAGTGCATAGCAAGAAGAGGTGACGCTTTGCGCGGCCTGCTGGATTTACTATAACTTACTTTAGGAACTGGAGTAAGATATAGCTGAAGTCTATGCCAGTCCCTAGCTGGCATAGACTTGAGTTTCTGGCGCATGGTCTGCCAGGGATGCAAATAATTTATAAGGAGGCACTCCGGCTTACAGGGAATGCCAGTCTTGATAATTGTCCTTCACTGTGTTTGTTACATGGCAAAAATACAATATTAAATTCTAAAGTGGTGAAACTAATCAAAAAATCACATAAAAATGAATCTACATAGGCATATTATTCTGTGGAAAATGACTTTATCTCTGCATGATATCACTTTACTGAGCAGATCACACCTATAAAAACCTTGAAATTAAGGTTTTGAAAAGACATTTTAGATGAAGATGAGTGTTTTCCTTGTCAATATTATCTCTCTAATTGGCCTTAAGCACCAAAAATTAATTGGATGAAACATAATTATATAAAAGAAGCACAAACACATCTAACAACGTGATGCCCTGCTCAATCTTGCTTATGTAGCTTCACTGTGAGAAGCCATTAACAAAGTGCTACCCAAGGAGGCCCACCCCCAGTCAGACACAGCACATAACTAAGATAAGTTTACAGATAATGAGGACCATTTTTAAAGTCTACGAACACCTTTGGGGCTATTTTTTATAATTGTATTTTACTCAATTGGGGCTTAAAATTTTCTTTTTGTTTAATTGGTCATTATTATAAATTTTCATTTTTCCTCTACAGCTTTCACCTTCACTGCTTTTTTGCGTAATACTGAATCCGTCAGGGCATAGCTGTGACAGCTCAATGTATAGCCCTTATTGCTGAACTCCTGACAGCTCAGAGTCATAAACACTAATTATAGCCAAATTCTTATCGGTTTGATAGGAATTTAGCTTTTATTAGTGTTTATAACCTGTTAGGAGTTCAGAGATAAGAGCTACAGATCAAGGTAACAGAGGAGCTATGTGACAGATTCAGTGTAAAGCAGAAAGCAATCGTCTGCAGATGCAATAAATGTGAAAGCTGTAGAGGAAAAACTGTTGAAATTTATTTTAATAAAGACCAATTTGAATACATATTTTTTTTTATACCTGAATGAGTAAAATACGATTATAAAAATTTCCCCAAAAGGTTTCCATAGCCTTTAAGAGATTTTGCCAGTGATGACACATTGCCTAGGTGCAGCTCAGCCCGATGGAGCTGAATGAGGCTGAGTGAGATTTCAAGCACAACTGCTATTCAATATATATGGTTCTGTGCTTGGTGAGTTGCTAAAGGCAGCGGTGCTCATAGGAGTGCAGATGCCTTCTCAAAACAGCTGATTAGCGGGGGTCCCAGGTGTTGGACCCCCACAAATCAAATTCCGATCAAATATTGATGACCTATCCGGAGGATAGGTCATCAGTAAAAAAAATCTTGGAAAACCCTATTAAGGCCCCATTTTAAGACCATATTTTTGTCTGCATCAATTCCCCTATTTTTGTGGATCGCACGCAGACCCATTAAATTCTATGGGGCTGCAAAAAACACCAACAGCACATGGATGTCATCCATGTGTGGTCCTCATCCATGCAGCCATGATGCATGACAAGAATAGACATTTTGAATGTGGGGCCCGCAGAAAGTGCAGCAGGCACACTGTCAATATTCGCATTTTGGGGATTGATGGTTTGGAGACCATAAAACAGATACGGAAGTGTGCATGAGGCCTTAAAGGGCTTCTGTCAGCAGAAATAACAGTATTAACCTGGCTGACATTAGTGCTATTGCCAGCTGAACCTAACTAGCCTATTCTAGTTTTAATACATGCCCCCATTACTGCAGAAAAATAACTTTTATTATTTGCTAATTAACCTCTAGGAGCGGTGGGATGGGGAAGGGGGCATTGCTCCTGCTCCTAGAGGCTCCGTTCTGCCACCTCTATCCATGCATTCCTAAACTTGATTGACAGGGCCAGGTAGCATTCAAGTCCTCCTGCCTGGCCCTGAGTATGGGTGAAATCCCAAGCCTGCGCAGAAGACATTCTCTGCAGCGCGATGCCAGCTGGTGTCTTCTTCTGGGTGTACTGTGACGTATTTGGAAGTCGGCAGCCAGTGAGCAGCCTTCCTTCACTATGCCAGTGATAAATACTAAACAGCACAGCGCAGGTGTGAGATTTTACCCGCACTCAAGGCCAGGCAGGAGGATGTAAACGCTGTCTGGCCCAGTCAATTTAAGTCTAGGAGGGCGTGGAAAGAGGTGGGAGAATGGATTCTCTAGGAGCAGGAGCAATACCCCCACCTGCTCCTAGAGACTAATTTGCATATAAAAAAATAAATACAAATTCTGTAGTAACGGGGGCATGTATTAAGACTGAACTAGGCTAGTTAGGTTCAGCTGCTTCTCAGTTTGTTGGCCCATGTACTGAACTTCTGTCTGACTCTGATTCCCCGCTACCCTTCCTGACCTTAACATGTTATCTATACTGAGCCACTGTGGCGTTCGCAGACCTCAGACCTGTTGCACATATACACACAAACCCCTCCAGCCCTGACTTCTCCTGTGCCCTAACTACGAGTACTGCTTAATCCTATAGGTCAGCGGCCAACTACACAGAGACTACTCCAGGAGGTAGTGGCACTGGCCTGGTTGTTTCCCTGCAACAACGTCCAGATCCTTGTATAAAGGGTTAAAGAACGAATACCGGGGGACTGCCAGGACACTGTCTGTAACAGTAATAGATGGTGTTAAGCTACACTGACCATGTTTCAATGTTTCAATAATACTATAATATACTCAGTTCCACTAAGGTTCAATAATCACAAGCCATTGGTTGGAAATCACAGGTGTAATGCATTGGCAGGCTGAGAGGTAGTAGTCATTGCTGTGGCTCTCTTTTCCAGCTATTCGGTGGAGGTCCCAAGGATGAGGGACCCTTCTCTTATTAGCTATTTAAATATAGGTTATATTACCAGACAATTACAGAATGGTTTAGCACACATTTCTAATAACACATGAACTACGGAGGCTGTTGCAGACATTAGAAACCTATGATTTAGTCCTTGCCTAGCTCCGTTTTTTTATTCTAAAAGATTTGTATTGATTTAGTGTTTTTCCTTTGTGTTGACTATTTCTATCCAGACTGCAGAAATGAGTAACGATCCATAATTCACAGGTCACAAATGTGAAACTTTTATCCCTTGTCTTCAGGCTCATTTTTGAAGACATATAGGTAGTAGATTACAGTAAACAATTGTTTATGCTTTTTCTTTGCAGCTCTGGTTTAGGTATCTGGTCCAGTGAAGGATGCATTCGTGTAGAAGGAAACTTAAATTACAGTGTTTGTCGCTGCAATCATCTTACTAACTTTGCCATTCTAATGCAGGTTGTTCCAGTCACGGTAAGAACATGTTTAAGATTATTTCAAAATTGTATACTATTTCTCACAAAAAAGCCAATGCATTGTATGTTAACCATCTCCCGCATATGTACGTCCAGATTGCATGTAATTTACCGCAGTCCGGCATGCACTTACACCCAAACTATTTACCGGGGCTGTGACTCTATGAAATGTCACAGCACCAGAGTCTCCACTCTCACAGAGAGCAGAGACACATGAGAGGCTGGCAAATACCAATCAGAGTTGTCCCTTGCCGGTGAACGCTCTGATTGGTTAGTCAGGCTCTGGGCTCCACAGTTCTGAAATTAGGTATGCCCGGTGAAGCCCTCGTAGTGCCCCCGATGCTGCCTTTGTGCCTGATGCCTCCTGTGCTCCCATCTTTTTCCTGCAGCTCGCCGTGTGCCTCTGTGCGCTCCATCACTTTGGGAAGATGGCGGTGGCTCAGGAAGTGAGCCGCCACCATCAGCAGTGGGTGTTACCTGTAACATACAGCTGACACACTGCTGCAATGGCCGAAATTGGTGCTGACCAATAATGTAAGACCCCTTTCACACGAGCGACTTTTCCGCGTGGGCGCAATGCGTGATGCAAATGCATTGCGCCCGGACTGAATCTGGACCCATTCATTTCAATGGATCTGTGTACATGAGTGTTGTTTTTCACACATCACTTGTGCGTTGTGTTCTATATTCTGCATTTTTCACGCAGCCCTGACCCCACAGAAGTGAATGGGGCTGCGCGAAAAACGCATCGCATCCGCAAGCAAGTACGGATGCGATGCTTTTTTCACTGATGGTTGCTGAGAGATGTTGTTTGTAAACCTTCACTTTTTGATCACGAGCATGAAAAACACATCAATGTTTATTTCACCAACGCAATGAACCACTGAACGCAATCGCAGACAAAACTGACTGAACTTGCTTGCAAAATGGTGTGAGTTTTCCTAAACGCATCCGGACCTAATCCGTGTAGTTCATGTGAAAGGGGCCTAAGGGGTTAACAGAGGAATCTCCCTCTTTAGCCCATCAGGCCGCAGCGCTGCAATGGCAGTATCCTGATGGTTTCCATGGCAGCTGGAGGCCTTACAAAGGCTTCCAGGCTTGCCATGTACTGAAGCCTGACAGGCCTCGCCAGAGGTGGGTCCTCATCAGGCTTAGGGCTCATGCACATGACCGCATGTTATTTGCGGTCCACAACACAGGGATCCACAAAAAATATGGATGACGTTCATGTGCATTCCATATTTTGCTGAAGGGAACAGCTGGCCCCGTAATGCAGAAAATAATAAGATATGTTCCAATTTTCATATTGCTTCCTTTGCTGGCTGGATTCATATTTCCATCACATTATACACTGCTCGTTCCCATAGTTATGAGCACTAGTGTTGAGCACGAGTATTCGAAAAGTGAATTTTTATCTCGAATATCGCCACTTTGAGAATTCGCAAATATTTAGAATATAGTGCTGTATATTCGTTATATCGAATATTTGCCATTTTTATCACGTAATAGAATATTCTTCATTTTATTCCATCTGAAGTCATGATTCCTCCCTGCTTCTTGCTTGTAGGCCAATGAGTCTAAGCAGGGAGGAATCAAGAGTTCTGATGGAAAAAAATGACGAATATTCTAAAAAACAAATATTTAGCACTAAATTCTATAGTGCTATGTATTTGTTTTTGACCCACGCCTGCATTGATCGCATAATATTACGTGATCATTACCTTGCCGATTTTCGAGTAAAAAAAAAGAATGAGGAAAATAAATTGTCAGATGACATGCAGAATGCAAAAATAAATTCCCCATTAAAAGTGTCCTGTCTGACCCAGGAAGAAGTACATCAGCGACTTAAAAAGATTAAAATAGACAAATCGCCAGGACCGGATGACATACACCCCCGTATCCTAAAGGAATTAAGTAATGTCATAGCCAGACCCTTATTTCTGATATTTGCAGACTCTATACTGACAGGGAATGTCCCACAGGATTGGTGCATGGCAAATGTGGTGCCAATATTCAAAAAGGGGCCAAAAACAGACCCTGGAAACTATAGGCCGGTAAGTTTAACATCTGTTGTGGGTAAACTGAAGGTTTTCTGAGAGATGCTAAATTAGAGCATCTCAACAGAAATAAGCAAATAACGCCATATCAGCATGGCTTCGTGAGGGATCGGTCATGTCAGACTAATTTAATCAGTTTCTATGAGGAGGTAAGTTCTAGACTTGACAGCGGCGAATCAATGGATGTCGTGTATCTGGACCTCTCCAAAGCATTTGACACTGTACCACATAAAAGGTTAGTATATAAAATGAGAATGCTCGGACTGGGAGAAAACGTCTGTATGTGGGTAAGTAACTGGCTCAATGATAGAAAACAGAGGGTGGTTATTAACGGTACACACTCAGATTGGGTCACTGTCACTAGTGGGGTACCTCAGGGGTCAGTATTGGGCCCTATTCTCTTCAATATATTTATTAATGATCTTGTAGAAGGCTTGCATAGTAAAGTATCAATTTTCGCAGATGACACTAAACTGTGTAAAGTAATTTACACTGATGAGGACAGTATACTACTACAGAGGGATCTGGATAGACTGGAGGCTTGGGCAGATAAGTGGCAGATGGGGTTTAACACTGATAAATGTAAAGTTATGCACATGGGAAGGAAAAATGCAAGTCAACCGTACATACTAAATGGTAAAACACTCGGTAACACTGACATGGAAAAGGATCTAGGAATTTTAATAAACAGCAAACTAAGCTGCAAAAACCAGTGTCAGCCAGCTGCTTCCAAGGCCAACAAGATAATGGGTTGCATCAAAAGGGGCATACATTCCCGTGATAAGAACATAGTCCTACCACTTTACAAATCGCTAGTCAGACCACACATGGAGTACTGTGTACAGTTCTGGGCTCCTGTAAACAAGGCAGACATAGCAGAGCTGGAGAAGGTCCAGAGGAGGGCATCTAAAGTAATAACTGGAATGGGGCAACTACAGTACCCTGAAAGATTATCAAAATTAGAGTTATTCACTTTAGAAAAAAGACGACTGAGGGGAGATCTAATTAATATGTATAAATATATCAGGGGTCAGTACAGAGATCTATCCCATCATCTATTCATTCCCAGGACGGTGACTGTGACGAGGGGACATCCTCTGCGTCTGGAGGAAAGAAGGTTTGTACACAAACATAGAAAAGGATTCTTTACGGTAAGAGCAGTGAGACTCTGGAACTCTCTGCCTGAGGAGGTGGTGATGGTGAGTACAATAAAGGAATTCAAGAGGGCCCTGGACGTATTTCTGGAGCTTAATAATATTACAGGCTATAGCTACTAGAGAGGGGTCTTCCTCTGGATCAACTTGCGGGATAACAGGCCGAACTGGATGGACAAATGTCTTTTTTCGGCCTTATGTACTATGTTACTAATGTAGAATATAACGAATATTCTAATTTGTGAATATTCGACGAATATTCTACAATATATTTGCGAAATATCACAAATTCGAATATGACCCCTGCCGCTCATCATTTACGACCATCCTGCAATCCATCAGCAGTGCCTGATCTTGCACATTATAGGAAAAAGCACCAGCCTACAGGAGAAACTCGAAAAATTAGAATATCGTGCAAAAGTCCATTTATTTCAGTAATGCAAATTAAAAGGAATTGCATTAATGCAGCTTAAAATTAGAATTTTGTGAAAAGTTTCAATATTCTAGGCTCAAAGTGTCACACTGTAGTCAGCTAATAATCCATACCCCCTGAGCAAAGGGGGCCTCAAAATTGTGACTTTGGGGTTTCATAAACTGTAAGCCATAATCATCCAAATTATAACAAATAAAGGCTTGAAATATCTCGCTTTGCGTGTAATGAGTCTATTTCATATATTAGTTTAATCTTTTAGGTTGCATTACTGAAATAAATGAACTTTGCACGATATTCAAATTTTTCAAGTTACACCTGTGTGTGCTCCCACAGTCCTGGCCACCAGAGAGGTTGGCACTTTTCCTATAGTGTGTAAGCACGGCCACTGCTGATGGATTGCAGGGTGGTTGTAACCATGGAAACGAGCAGTGTATAATGTGATGGAAAAATGAATCCAGCCAGCAAAGGAGGCAATAATGACAATCACAATACATTAATAAGTGCCTTGTATTAACTTTCTCTACATGGAAAAATGCCACTTGCTGAAGTCAGACAACCCCTTTAAGTGCATTATGTGAGTGTTCCAAGGTCAGCATCAATCAGCATTTTATTTAGTTTCATAAATTAAAAAGGGAAATCCCAAGAAATAACTATTAAATGGCAAATTAATAAAAAAAAAATATTAATAGTGTGGCTTCCTGAAGTTCTTCCTCGTTATCCTGGTAAGTGCACACGACCGTATGTGTTTTGCGGCCCACAAATTGCGGATCCGCCCCCCCCCCAAAAAATAACATCCGTATGCCATCAGTTTTTTTTTTTGCAGATCCATTGTCACAATGCCTAAGGCCTCCTGCTGCCCGTTGCCGTATTGCAGACCACATTTGCGGTTATGCAATACACAAGCGCCATTCCGTGGGCATTCCGCATCACGGATGCGGACCCATGCACTTGAATCGGTCCACAAATCCGAAAATGCGGAATGGTGCGGAACGGAAGCAAGGAACGGAATCCTACGGAAGCACTGCGGAGTGGATATACTGATGTGGACCCATTGAAATGAATGGGTCCGCATCCTATCTGTAAAAAAACCTCGGAACGGACATGGAAACAAACAACGTTTGTATGCATGTAGCTATAGCCATACAATAAATACTGAGGTCCTCCACTGTCCACTTCCACTAGGTGCATGAATTGCAAGCAAACATGTATTGGATGACAAAGACTATTTGTAAATGAAAGGGATAGTCCCTTCTTGGTATTTCATGGCCCAGGGGTGGACATAGCAGTAAATGAGAGCTACGCAAACAACGTATCACAGTAAGCTATGATGTTTCTGTAACTCCTAAATTATGGATACAGTGTAGCTTGCTGTGCAACTCAGTTTGCATAGCTCCCATTCACTGTTACAAAAACAGTGGAGCACTAATGCTCGCCCATGTCAGTAACTCTGTATCCTCTGGCTGAAATTACTGCATTCATTCCAATTGGGTTAAAGTGGGGTTAAAGAGTTCATCTGGGAATTTGATATTGATAGCCAATTCTCAGGAGAGCTCAATATCAGTTCATTAGTGGTCCGACTCTTAGCACCCACATCAATCAGCTATTTCCCTAGGCCAGTGATGTCACCGTACATTGGTCACGTGGCCTAAGCACAGCTCAGCCCCATTCAAGTGAATGGGGCTGAGCTGCAATACCAAACACAGCTGCTGCCCTATGTACGGCTGTGCATGCTATGCTATTAGGAGGACACAGCACTCACCGGCGCTGCAGTGAGCCAGAGGCCTCTTCAAACAGGTGATCGGTAGGAATGCCAGTAGAGTTGAGCGAACACCTGGATGTTCGGGTTCGAGAAGTTCGGCCGAACATCCCGGAAATGTTCGGGTTCGGGATCCGAACCCGATCCGAACTTCGTCCCGAACCCGAACCCCATTGAAGTCAATGGGGACCCGAACTTTTCGGCACTAAAAAGGCTGTAAAACAGCCCAGGAAAGAGCTAGAGGGCTGCAAAAGGCAGCAACATGTAGGTAAATCCCCTGCAAACAAATGTGGATAGGGAAATGAATTAAAATAAAAATTAAATAAATAAAAATTAACCAAAATCAATTGGAGAGAGGTTCCATAGCAGAGAATCTGGCTTCCCGTCACCCACCACTGGAACAGTCCATTCTCAGATATTTAGGCCCCGGCACCCAGGCAGAGGAGAGAGGTCCCGTAACAGAGAATCTGTCTTCATGTCAGCAGAGAATTAGTCTGCATGTCATAGCAGAGAATGAGGCTTCACGTCAGCCACCACTGCAACAGTCCATTGGCATATATTTAGGCCCAGCACACACACAGGCAGAGGAGAGAGGTCCCGTAACAGAGAATCTGGCTTCATGTCAGCAGAGAATCAGTCTGCATGTCATAGCAGAGAATCAGGCTTCACGTCAGCCACCACTGCAACAGTCCATTGTCATAAATTTAGGCCCAGCACCCAGGCAGAGGAGAGAGGTCCCGTAACAGAGAATCTGGCTTCATGTCAGCAGAGAATCAGTCTTCATATCATAGCAGAGAATCAGGCTTCACGTCACCCACCACTGTAAGAGTCAATTTTCATAAATTTAGGCCCAGAACCCAGGCAGAGGAGAAAGGTCCCGTAACAGACAATCTGGCTTCATGTCAGCAGAGAATCAGTCTTCATATCATAGCAGAGAATCAGGCTTCACGTCACCCACCACTGTAAGAGTCAATTTTCATAAATTTAGGCCCAGAACCCAGGCAGAGGAGAAAGGTCCCGTAACAGACAATCTGGCTTCATGTCAGCAGAGAATCAGTCTTCATATCATAGCAGAGAATCAGGCTTCACGTCACCCACCACTGTAAGAGTCAATTTTCATAAATTTAGGCCCAGAACCCAGGCAGAGGAGAAAGGTCCCGTAACAGACAATCTGGCTTCATGTCAGCAGAGAATCAGTCTTCATATCATAGCAGAGAATCAGGCTTCACGTCACCCACCACTGTAAGAGTCAATTTTCATAAATTTAGGCCCAGAACCCAGGCAGAGGAGAAAGGTCCCGTAACAGACAATCTGGCTTCATGTCAGCAGAGAATCAGTCTTCATATCATAGCAGAGAATCAGGCTTCACGTCACCCACCACTGTAAGAGTCAATTTTCATAAATTTAGGCCCAGAACCCAGGCAGAGGAGAAAGGTCCCGTAACAGACAATCTGGCTTCATGTCAGCAGAGAATCAGTCTTCATATCATAGCAGAGAATCAGGCTTCACGTCACCCACCACTGTAAGAGTCAATTTTCATAAATTTAGGCCCAGAACCCAGGCAGAGGAGAAAGGTCCCGTAACAGACAATCTGGCTTCATGTCAGCAGAGAATCAGTCTTCATATCATAGCAGAGAATCAGGCTTCACGTCACCCACCACTGTAAGAGTCAATTTTCATAAATTTAGGCCCAGAACCCAGGTAGAGGAGAAAGGTCCCGTAACAGACAATCTGGCTTCATGACAGCAGAGAATCAGTCTGCATGTCATAGCAGAGAATCAGGCTTCACGTCAGCCACCACTGCAACAGTCCATTGTCATAAATTTAGGCCCAGCACCCAGGCAGAGGAGAGAGGTCCCGTAAAAGAGGATCTGGCTTCATGTCAGCAGAGAATCAGTCTGCATGTCATAGCAGAGAATCAGGCTTCACGTCAGCCACCACTGCAACAGTCCATTGTCATAAATTTAGGCCCAGCACCCAGGCAGAGGAGAGAGGTCCCGTAACAGAGGATCTGGCTTCATGTCAGCAGAGAATCAGTCTGCATGTCATAGCAGAGAATCAGGCTTCACGTCAGCCACCACTGCAACAGTCCATTGTCATAAATTTAGGCCCAGCACCCAGGCAGAGGAGAGAGGTCCCGTAACAGACAATCTGGCTTCATGTCAGCAGAGAATTAGTCTGCATGTCATAGCAGAGAATCAGGCTTCATGTCAGCCACCACTGCAACAGTCCATTGGCATATATTTAGGCCTAGCACACAGGCAGAGGAGAGGTTCATTCAACTTTGGGTAGCATCGCAATATAATGGTAAAATGAAAATAAAAATAGGATTGAATGAGGAAGTGCCCTGGAGTCCAATAATATATGGTTATGGGGAGGTAGTTAATGTCTAATCTGGACAAGGGACGGACAGGTCCTGTGGGATCCATGCCTGGTTCATTTTTATGAACGTCAGCTTGTCCACATTGGCTGTAGACAGGCGGCTGCGTTTGTCTGTAATGACGCCCCCTGCCGTGCTGAATACACGTTCAGACAAAACGCTGGCTGCCGGGCAGGCCAGCACCTCCAAGGCATAAAAGGCTAGCTCTGGCCACGTGGACAATTTAGAGACCCAGAAGTTGAATGGGGCCGAACCATCAGTCAGTACGTGGAGGGGTGTGCACACGTACTGTTCCACCATGTTAGTGAAATGTTGCCTCCTGCTAACACGTTGCGTATCAGGTGGTGGTGCAGTTAGCTGTGGCGTGTTGACAAAAGTTTTCCACATCTCTGCCATGCTAACCCTGCCCTCAGAGGAGCTGGCCGTGACACAGCTGCCTTGGCGACCTCTTGCTCCTCCTCTGCCTTGGCCTTGGGCTTCCACTTGTTCCCCTGTGACATTTGGGAATGCTCTCAGTAGCGCGTCTACCAACGTGCGCTTGTACTCGCGCATCTTCCTATCACGCTCCAGTGCAGGAAGTAAGGTGGGCACATTGTCTTTGTAGCGTGGATCCAGCAGGGTGGCAACCCAGTAGTCCGCACAGGTTAAAATGTGGGCAACTCTGCTGTCGTTGCGCAGGCACTGCAGCATGTAGTCGCTCATGTGTGCCAGGCTGCCCAGGGGTAAGGACAAGCTGTCCTCTGTGGGAGGCGTATCGTCATCGTCCTGCCTTTCCCCCCAGCCACGCACCAGTGATGGACCCGAGCTGCGTTGGGTGCCACCCCGCTGTGACCATGCTTCATCCTCATCCTCCTCCACCTCCTCCTCATCCTCGTCCTCCTCGTCCTCCAGTAGTGGGCCCTGGCTGGCCACATTTGTACCTGGCCTCTGCTGTTGCAAAAAACCTCCCTCTGAGTCACTTCGAAGAGACTGGCCTGAAAGTGCTAAAAATGACCCCTCTTCCTCATCCTCCTCCTCCTCCTCCTGGGCCACCTCCTGTTCCATCATCGCCCTAAGTGTTTTCTCAAGGAGACATAGAAGTGGTATTGTAACGCTGATAACGGTGTCATCGCCACTGGCCATGTTGGTGGAGTACTCGAAACAGCGCAACAGGGCACACAGGTCTCGCATGGAGGCCCAGTCATTGGTGGTGAAGTGGTGCTGTTCTGTAGTGCGACTGACCCGTGCGTGCTGCAGCTGAAACTCCACTATGGCCTGCTGCTGCTCGCACAGTCTGTCCAGCATGTGCAAGGTGGAGTTCCACCTGGTGGGCACGTCGCATATGAGGCGGTGAGCGGGAAGGCCGAAGTTACGCTGTAGCGCAGACAGGCGAGCAGCGGCAGGATGTGAACGCCGGAAGCGCGAACAGACGGCCCGCACTTTATGCAGCAGCTCTGACATGTCGGGGTAGTTGTGAATGAACTTCTGCACCACCAAATTCAGCACATGCGCCAAGCAAGGGATGTGCGTCAAATTGGCTAGTCCCAGAGCTGCAACGAGATTTCGCCCATTATCACACACCACCAGGCCGGGCTTGAGGCTCACCGGCAGCAACCACTCGTCGGTCTGTTGTTCAATACCCCGCCACAACTCCTGTGCGGTGTGGGGCCTGTCCCCCAAACATATGAGTTTCAGAATGGCCTGCTGACGTTTACCCCGGGCTGTGCTGAAGTTGGTGGTGAAGGTGTGTGGCTGACTGGATGAGCAGGTGGAAGAAGAGGAGGAGGAAGCCGAGAAGGAGGAGGTGGCAACAGGAGGCAAAGAATGTTGCCCTGCGATCCTTGGCGGCGGCAGGACGTGCGCCAAACAGCTCTCCGCCTGGGGCCCAGCTGCCACTACATTTACCCAGTGTGCAGTTAGGGAGATATAGCGTCCCTGGCCGTGCTTACTGGTCCACGTATCTGTGGTTAGGTGGACCTTGCTACAGATGGCGTTGCGCAGTGCACACTTGATTTTATCGGATACTTGGTTGTGCAGGGAAGGCACGGCTCTCTTGGAGAAGTAGTGCCGGCTGGGAACAACATACTGTGGGACAGCAAGCGACATGAGCTGTTTGAAGCTGTCTGTGTCCACCAGCCTAAATGACAGCATTTCATAGGCCAGTAGTTTAGAAATGCTGGCATTCAGGGCCAGGGATCGAGGGTGGCTAGGTGGGAATTTACGCTTTCTATCAAATGTTTGTGAGATGGAGAGCTGAACGCTGGCGTGTGACATGGTTGAGACGCTTGGTGACGGAGGTGGTGGTGGTGGTGTTGGTGGTACATCCCCTGTTTGCTGGGCGGCAGGTGCCAACGTTCCTCCAGAGGCGGAGGAAGAGGCCGAGGCGGCAGCAGCAGAATAGGCCGAGGCGGCAGCAGCAGAAGAGGTAGCAGGGGGAGCCTGAGTGACTTCCTTGGTTTTAAGGTGTTTACTCCACTGCAGTTCATGCTTTGCATGCAGGTGCCTGGTCATGCAGGTTGTGCTCAGGTTCAGAACGTTAATGCCTCGCTTCAGGCTCTGATGGCACAGCGTGCAAACCACTCGGGTCTTGTCGTCAGCACATTGTTTGAAGAAGTGCCATGCCAGGGAACTCCTTGAAGCTGCCTTTGGGGTGCTCGGTCCCAGATGGCGGCGGTCAGTAGCAGGCGGAGTCTCTTGGCGGCGGGTGTTCTGCTTTTGCCCACTGCTCCCTCTTTTGCTACGCTGTTGGCTCGGTCTCACCACTGCCTCTTCCTCCGAACTGTGAAAGTCAGTGGCACGACCTTCATTCCATGTGGGGTCTAGGACCTCATCGTCCCCTGCATCGTCTTCCACCCAGTCTTGATCCCTGACCTCCTGTTCAGTCTGCACACTGCAGAAAGACGCAGCAGTTGGCACCTGTGTTTCGTCATCATCAGAGACATGCTGAGGTGGTATTCCCATGTCCTCATCATCAGGAAACATAAGTGGTTGTGCGTCAGTGCATTCTATGTCTTTCACCGCTGGGGAAGGGCTAGGTGGATGCCCTTGGGAAACCCTGCCAGCGGAGTCTTCAAACAGCATAAGAGACTGCTGCATAACTTGAGGCTGAGACAGTTTCCCTGGTATGCATGGGGGTGATGTGACAGACTGATGGGGTTGGTTTTCAGGCGCCATCTGTGCGCTTTCTGCAGAAGACTGGGTGGGAGATAATGTGAACGTGCTGGATCCACTGTCGGCCACCCAATTGACTAATGCCTGTACCTGCTCAGGCCTTACCATCCTTAGAACGGCATTGGGCCCCACCATATATCGCTGTAAATTCTGGCGGCTACTGGGACCTGAGGTAGTTGGTACACTAGGACGTGTGGATGTGGCAGAACGGCCACGTCCTCTCCCAGCACCAGAGGGTCCACTAACACCACCACGACCATGTCCACGTCCGCGTCCCTTACTAGATGTTTTTCTCATTGTTATGGTTCACCACAACAACAAATATATTATTTGGCCCAATGTATTGTATTCAAATTCAGCGGGATATAAATTTGAGGCCTAGTATTTAGGCGCTGGGTGACCGGTATGGATTTAGTGACAGAATTAGACTTGGAAATGCACAGAAGCGTGTGTGTGAAGTTATTCTGAATGACCCAATGTGCACCTTGAATATTATATACCCTTTTTGGGATAGATTTCAAATAGCTCTGATATAGCAGGAACCACTAAATTATGAAATTGCTAAATTGGGAATTGTACTTCAACCCAGAACAAAAAATGTGCTTTGACGGGCACTAAATAACTTTCCCAGCTACAACAGGACAGCGGTAACGAGAGATTTAGAGGGATTTAAATTTGAGGCCTAGTATTTAGGCGCTGGGTGACAGGTATGGGTTTAGTGACAGAATTAGACTTGGAAATACACAGTAGCGGGTGTGTGTGAAGTTATTCTGAATGACCCAATGTGCACCTTCAATATTATATACCCTTTTTGGGATAGATTTCAAATAGCTCTGATATAGCAGGAACCACTAAATTATGAAATTGCTAAATTGGGAATTGTACTTCAACCCAGAACAAAAAATGTGCTTTGACGGACACTAAATATCTTGCCCAGCAACAACAGTACAGCGGTAACGAGAGATTTAGCGGGATATAAATTTGAGGCCTAGTATTTAGGCGCTGGGTCACCGGTATGGATTTAGTGACAGAATTAGACTTGGAAATGCACAGAAGCGTGTGTGTGAAGTTATTCTGAATGACCCTATGTGCACCTTCAATATTATATACCCTTTTAGGGATAGATTTCAAATAGCTCTGATATAGCAGAAACCACTAAATTATGAAATTGCTAAATTGGGAATTGTACTTCAACCCAGAACAAAAAATGTGCTTTGACGGACACTAAATATCTTGCCCAGCAACAACAGTACAGCGGTGGGTAACGAGAGATTTAGAGGGATTTAAATTTGAGGCCTAGTATTTAGGCGCTGGGTCACCGGTATGGATTTAGTGACAGAATTAGACTTGGAAATGCACAGAAGCGTGTGTGTGAAGTTATTCTGAATGACCCTATGTGCACCTTCAATATTATATACCCTTTTAGGGATAGATTTCAAATAGCTCTGATATAGCAGAAACCACTAAATTATGAAATTGCTAAATTGGGAATTGTACTTCAACCCAGAACAAAAAATGTGCTTTGACGGACACTAAATATCTTGCCCAGCAACAACAGTACAGCGGTGGGTAACGAGAGATTTAGAGGGATTTAAATTTGAGGCCTAGTATTTAGGCGCTGGGTCACCGGTATGGATTTAGTGACAGAATTAGACTTGGAAATGCACAGAAGCGTGTGTGTGAAGTTATTCTGAATGACCCTATGTGCACCTTCAATATTATATACCCTTTTAGGGATAGATTTCAAATAGCTCTGATATAGCAGAAACCACTAAATTATGAAATTGCTAAATTGGGAATTGTACTTCAACCCAGAACAAAAAATGTGCTTTGACGGACACTAAATATCTTGCCCAGCAACAACAGTACAGCGGTGGGTAACGAGAGATTTAGAGGGATTTAAATTTGAGGCCTAGTATTTAGGCGCTGGGTCACCGGTATGGATTTAGTGACAGAATTAGACTTGGAAATGCACAGAAGCGTGTGTGTGAAGTTATTCTGAATGACCCAATGTGCACCTTCAATATTATATACCCTTTTAGGGATAGATTTCAAATAGCTCTGATATAGCAGAAACCACTAAATTATGAAATTGCTAAATTGGGAATTGTACTTCAACCCAGAACAAAAAATGTGCTTTGACGGACACTAAATATCTTGCCCAGCAACAACAGTACAGCGGTAACGAGAGATTTAGAGGGATTTAAATTTGAGGCCTAGTATTTAGGCGCTGGGTGACAGGTATGGGTTTAGTGACAGAATTAGACTTGGAAATACACAGTAGCGGGTGTGTGTGAAGTTATTCTGAATGACCCTATGTGCACCTTCAATATTATATACCCTTTTAGGGATAGATTTCAAATAGCTCTGATATAGCAGAAACCACTAAATTATGAAATTGCTAAATTGGGAATTGTACTTCAACCCAGAACAAAAAATGTGCTTTGACGGACACTAAATATCTTGCCCAGCAACAACAGTACAGCGGTGGGTAACGAGAGATTTAGAGGGATTTAAATTTGAGGCCTAGTATTTAGGCGCTGGGTCACCGGTATGGATTTAGTGACAGAATTAGACTTGGAAATGCACAGAAGCGTGTGTGTGAAGTTATTCTGAATGACCCAATGTGCACCTTCAATATTATATACCCTTTTAGGGATAGATTTCAAATAGCTCTGATATAGCAGAAACCACTAAATTATGAAATTGCTAAATTGGGAATTGTACTTCAACCCAGAACAAAAAATGTGCTTTGACGGACACTAAATATCTTGCCCAGCAACAACAGTACAGCGGTAACGAGAGATTTAGAGGGATTTAAATTTGAGGCCTAGTATTTAGGCGCTGGGTGACAGGTATGGGTTTAGTGACAGAATTAGACTTGGAAATACACAGTAGCGGGTGTGTGTGAAGTTATTCTGAATGACCCAATGTGCACCTTCAATATTATATACCCTTTTTGGGATAGATTTCAAATAGCTCTGATATAGCAGGAACCACTAAATTATGAAATTGCTAAATTGGGAATTGTACTTCAACCCAGAACAAAAAATGTGCTTTGACGGACACTAAATATCTTGCCCAGCAACAACAGTACAGCGGTAACGAGAGATTTAGCGGGATATAAATTTGAGGCCTAGTATTTAGGCGCTGGGTCACCGGTATGGATTTAGTGACAGAATTAGACTTGGAAATGCACAGAAGCGTGTGTGTGAAGTTATTCTGAATGACCCTATGTGCACCTTCAATATTATATACCCTTTTAGGGATAGATTTCAAATAGCTCTGATATAGCAGAAACCACTAAATTATGAAATTGCTAAATTGGGAATTGTACTTCAACCCAGAACAAAAAATGTGCTTTGACGGACACTAAATATCTTGCCCAGCAACAACAGTACAGCGGTAACGAGAGATTTAGAGGGATTTAAATTTGAGGCCTAGTATTTAGGCGCTGGGTGACAGGTATGGGTTTAGTGACAGAATTAGACTTGGAAATACACAGTAGCGGGTGTGTGTGAAGTTATTCTGAATGACCCAATGTGCACCTTCAATATTATATACCCTTTTAGGGATAGATTCCAAATAGCTCTGATATAGCAGGAACCACTAAATTATGAAATTGCTAAATTGGGAATTGTACTTCAACCCAGAACAAAAAATGTGCTTTGACGGACACTAAATATCTTGCCCAGCAACAACAGTACAGCGGTAACGAGAGATTTAGAGGGATTTAAATTTGAGGCCTAGTATTTAGGCGCTGGGTGACAGGTATGGGTTTAGTGACAGAATTAGACTTGGAAATACACAGTAGCGGGTGTGTGTGAAGTTATTCTGAATGACCCAATGTGCACCTTCAATATTATATACCCTTTTTGGGATAGATTTCAAATAGCTCTGATATAGCAGGAACCACTAAATTATGAAATTGCTAAATTGGGAATTGTATTTCAACCCAGAACAAGAAATGTGCTTGAACGGACACTAAATAACTCGCCCAGCTACAGCACTAGGGACAGATTTAGCTGGATATAAATTTGAGGCCTAGTATTTAGGCGCTGGGTGACCGGTATGGATTTAGTGACAGAATTAGACTGGGATATGGCCAAAAAATAAACAGACTATTGCTGGTTAAATGCACTTGGTGTGACAGCTTCACCCTGATGTAGGCTTTAGCCAAAAAACAACCACACCATTGAGGGTTAAATGCACTTGGTGACAGGCGCAGCTTGCCCCTGATTTTGTATATGGCCAAAAAATGAACAGACTATTGCTGGTTAAATGCACTTGGTGTGACAGCTTCACCCTGATGTAGGCTTTAGCCAAAAAACAACCACACCATTGAGGGTTAAATGCACTTGGTGACAGGCGCAGCTTGCCCCTGATTTTGTATATGGCCAAAAAATGAACAGACTATTGCTGGTTAAATGCACTTGGTGTCACAGCTTCACCCTGATGTAGGCTTTAGCCAAAAAACAACCACACCATTGAGGGTTAAATGCACTTGGTGACAGGCGCAGCTTGCCCCTGATTTTGTATATGGCCAAAAAATGAACAGACTATTGCTGGTTAAATGCACTTGGTGTGACAGCTTCACCCTGATGTAGGCTTTAGCCAAAAAACAACCACACCATTGAGGGTTAAATGCACTTGGTCGCAGCTTGTGCTGGCGCACCACAAGACACAAAATGGCCGCCGATCACCCCAGAAAAATGAGACTGACAAACGGTCTGTGCAGCCTAAAAACAGTGAGCAATTGAGGATCAGCAGCTCAATGATCCACAGCTGCAGATCGATCAGTTAATCAAGTCCTTTGGAGGAGTTAATCTGCCTAATCTCGCCCTACTGTCGCAGCCGCAACCTCTCCCTACGCTAATCAGAGCAGAGTGACGGGCGGCGCTATGTGACTCCAGCTTAAATAGAGGCTGGGTCACATGGTGCTCTGGCCAATCACAGCCATGCCAATAGTAGGCATGGCTGTGATGGCCTCTTGGGGCAAGTAGTATGACGCTTGTTGATTGGCTGCTTTGCAGCCTTTCAAAAAGCGCCAAGAAAGCGTCACAAAAGCGCCAAGAAAGCGACGAACACCGAACCCGAACCCGGACTTTTACGAAAATGTCCGGGTTCGGGTCCGTGTCACGGACACCCCAAAATTCGGTACGAACCCGAACTATACAGTTCGAGTTCGCTCATCCCTAAATGCCAGGAGTCTGGCTAAGAAAATAACTAGTGCAAGAAAAAGCAAAAATGACAGCCACACTCTATATTGCAGATGTAGCAATCTTTAACTTGACATTTATAAATATAAAAAAAATTATAAATAGTGTATTAGCGGCTAAACCCAGATACCAAGAAATTGACAGGTGCACACCCCACGGCACCCCCAATCCCGTAGCAATAAAAATTAGGAGATAGGTGATAAAGTGGATGTAACCCCAATCAACGCATAACACAATTTATAAAAATATATACACAAAAAAAAAAAAAAAGTTGATAAATTAAAAAATCATACAATTAAAAGACGATAGCAAGCACAATCTCTGCTAAATGTCCCTCCGTGTCAAAATATATATTGGGACTACTGGACTGCACTGTCCCAATTCAATGAATGAACCCCTATTGTTGAGGTATAGTTCTCAAGTAAAATATGTCCACCTGTAAATAGCAGGAAAAAAGTCACTTGTTGCAACGATATATCAAGTGGATATTCTGGTGTATGGGTGCCTGATTTACGGACCTCATACGTCAAAGGGGCAGTGCTCAATTGCATCATTCTCTATACCGTTAAAATAACTAAATGTATGGCCAATTTGTTGCATGCATCCACACTTATGGGGGCTGTTCTGTCCTACTGTATGTTAAAACTTTGTAACCGTAGCCGTCCGGGAAGCGTATTATCAATTTGCTCTGCACGGACCTGTGAGTAGTGACGGATGAACATCGGCTGGGGCGTTTCACGAACACGCGTTCGCGATCAAATGTTCGCGAACTGCGTGTTTGCTACGTGCCCTATTCACTTTAATGGCGGGCGACCTGAAAAACCTTCAGGTCATATTTGCATCCAACAAATATTTATTAGTAGTGCACAAATAGTCCCACAACATGGACAGTGAATAACCAAAGGGGGATCAATGTCAAAAATTCCCACAAAAAATATGTATTTTAATCAGGGTCGATTTTTATGCGTATTAAAGGGAAACTCTCAAAAATGTGCCCTGCTGGAGCCTAGAAAGTTTTTATTTTAGGCCACGGGAGTATGGGCCCCAAAAATTAGGCATTCAACGGACAGAAAAGAACAAATAATTATGTGGCTGGAGGTATATTAGGCGGTCAGTGGATAACAATTTTACTGCAGACCAGTGGAGTAAAGGCCCCAAACATTAGGCATTTACCGGATAGAAAAGAACAAGTGATTATGTGGCTGGAGGTACATTAGGCGTTCACTGAATAACAATTTTACTGTAGGCCAGTGGAGTACAGGCCCCAAAAATTATGCATTCACCAGACAGAAACAAAAAAAGTGATTGTGACTGGAGGTACATTAGGCGGTCACTGGATAAAATTTTTACTGTAGGCCAGTGGAGTAGAGGCCCCAAAAATTAGGCATTCGCCTGACAGAAAAGGCCTTTTATGCAGCTGTATATACATAAGCCAAGGACCATTCTTTGTTCTGAGTGGTGGCCGATATGTGTGTGCTGGCATGAGGAAATTCAATTACACGTGGTCATCACAGGTGTTGAATTCCTCCGAGATCCATGCCTCATTAATTTTTAGAAATGTGAGGTAGTCCACACAGGCTAGGCGAGTGCGCTTATCGGTCACGATCCCCCCTGCTGCGCTGAACGTCCTTTCGGACAGGACACTCGACGAGAGGCAAGCCAAGAGTTCCATGGCAAATTGTGCCAGCTCTGGCCACAGATTGAGCCTGCACACCCAGTAGTCCAAGGGTTCTTTCCTTCTCAGAGCGTCGACATCAACCGTTAACCCGACTTAGTCAGACGCCTGTTGGTCTAGGCGTTCCCTGAGGCTGGATCTGGAGGGCGGCTCTCAATGGGTTGGCTGCAAGAATGTTCTCATATCCGAAGTGACCAACACATCTTCAAACCGACCTCTTCTTGCAGGACCGGTAGGATTGGTACCTGCACCTGCTTTGGGTTGAAATTCCTCTGCCAGTACTCGCAACAGCAGAATGCAGCATCTCTCGCAGCAAGGCCTGGAAATGCTGCATTCTGACAGCCCTCTGTGATGCTGGTAACATGTCTGCCATTTTGTGTTTGTACTGGGGGTCTAAGTACGTTGCCACCCAGTACTGGTCCTTGCCCTTTATGCTTTTTATATTGGGGTTCCACTTCAAACACTGGAGCATGAAGGCCCCCATTTGCACTAAATTGGAAGCGATGGAGCGCCCAGGCTCCTGCTCATTGACCGGGCTAGCAGTTCCGACAAGCCAGCGGTCAGCTATTGGGCAAGAGGTTTATCCGGCGTCATGAACGTTTTACGCTTGAACATTTGGGCCACGGAAGCCTGCCTTCTGCCAGATGAGCAATGGCACGGTTGAAGGTGGAGTGGAGGACAAATGGGAGGAGAGAGGAGAAGTAGAAGAGGCAGGACGCGGAGCACCGGGAGTGTATCTTTGTGGGTTCTGACGGCGTTGCTCCCACTGGGCTCGGTGATGGGAGGCCAGATGCCTTCTTAAGGCAGTCGTCCCTAGGTGAGTGTTGGGCATACCACAACTTATGCGTTGACGGCACAGGCTGCAGATGGCAACACTATTGTCAGCAGCAGGCACGTTTAAAAAAAGCGCACACTGCGGAGCCATGTGCCGGCGTCCAGGGAGCACAAAATGTGACAGTGCATAGTGGATGGCTCGCTCCAGATATATTGGCAGTCTGCTTTTTGCCTCCTGTGCACTGCAAGTTCTGCCTGCTTCTCCTCCTTCTCCTACCTATATGCTACTCAGTCTCTCCCTCAGAACTCCCCTCCTTTTCCTCTCTTGTGGGCACCCACTTGACATCCATCGACACGTCATCATCGTCACCTTCACCACCTCTGACACTACAGATCTCGGAGTAGGCAGCAACAGCGGGGACCACCATCCTTGGGATGATCTGAGTACTGTTGTCAGACCACTGGGTTAGGGCCGTTGCTACCTCCTCTTCCTCATCAGATGCCAAGAATGGCTGCACATCGGTAAGGTCTGGGAATGGATGGGAAAATAATTCCACTGATTTGAGTGGAAGGGGCTATGGTAGTGGTGGTGTCTTTTGGGGGTGCACACAGCAGAGAGTGAGGAGGGTGCAGATACAGAGGATGAGGAGGTTGCAGAAGCGGAAGGCTGAGTGAGCCACTTAACCAACTCTGGTGTATCCTTTGACGTAATCGCATGCACCTTCTCCAACTTCCCACTTAGGCTCCGGCCTGGTGCACCGGCCCGACCCCTACCATCCCTGCGGAATGGCCTGCCTCTTCCTCTGCCTCATTTTAAAAATGACCCTGTTCCAAAGTCCCTAGAGAAGAGCAGTATTTGTGGAAGCAGGTATATCGCAAGCCTCAATCAGTATTTGGTGGAAGCTGGTATATCGCACCCCTCTATCAGTATTTTGTAGCAGCTGGTATATCGCATCCCTCAATCAGTATTTTGTGGAAGCCATTGTATCACAGGCCTCAATCAATATTTTGTGGAATCAGGTATATCACACTTCTCAATCAGTATTTTGTGGAAACAGGTATATTGAACCCTTTAATCAAGATTTTGTAGAAGCAGGTATATCCCACCCCTTAATCAGTATTTTGTGAAGACAGGTATATAGAATACCTGAACCAATATATGGTAAGCAGGTATATCACACCCCTCAATCAATCAATATTTTGTGGAAGCAGAGATATTAAACCCCTTAATCAGCATTTTGTTGAAACAGTTATATCGCACCCCTCAATCAGTATTTTGTGGAAGCTGTTGTATTGCAGGCCTCAATCAAGATTTTGTGGAATCAGGTATATCACACCCCTTAATCAGTAGTTTGTCGAAGCAGGTATATACGGTAGAATCTCTTAATCAGTATTTTGCAGAACCAGGTATATCCCACCCCTTAATCAATATTTTGTGGAAACGGGTATATAGAACACCTGAATCAATATATGGTTGAAGCAGGTATATCGCACCCCTCAATCTGCATATTGTGGAAGCAGGTATATGAAACCCCTTAATCAGTATTTTGTGGAAGCACGTATATTGCACCCCTCAATCAGTATTTTGTGGAAACAGGTATATAGAACACCTGAATCAATATATGGTGGAAGCAGGTATATTGCACCCCTGAATCAGTATTTTGTGGAAGCAGGTATATCGCACCCCTCAATCAGTATTTTGTGGAAACAGTTATATCGCACCCCTCAACCTGTATATTGTGGAAGTAGGTATATCAAACCCCTTAATCAGTATTTTGTGGAAGCAGGTATATTGCACCCCTCAATCAGTATTTTATGGAAACAGGTATATAGAACACCTTAATCAGTATTTTGTAGAAGCAGGTATATCGCGCCACTCAATCAGTATTTTGTGGAAGCCAGTGTATCGCAGGCCTCAATCAGTATTTTGTGGAAGCAGGTATATCAAACCCCTTAACCAGTATTTTGTGGAGGCAGGTATATATTTCACCCCTAAATCAGTTTTTTGGGGGGCAACAGGTATATCACTCCCATTGCAAATAGTTTTTCCAATAACACTTGTCCCTCTATATACCTGCAGTATCGCAGCAGAACCGCACACAACTGCCGCACAATACAAATGCACTATAATATACTTTCTATGTTAGAAAGTATATTGCATTATATCACACCCCTGAATCATTTTTTGGAGGGGCAACAGGAATATCACACCAGTTGCAATTAGTTATTCCAATAGCGTTTGTCCGTCTATATAGCTGCAGTATCGCAGCAGAATCGCACTTAACTGCTGCACAATACAAATGCGCTATAATATATTTTCTGTAAGAAAGTATACTATAAGTATATCACACACTTCAGTATATTACACCTATCGATAGCACACCTATATCAGTCCTTAATATGAGTTTTGTGGCCCTATTACCTAGCGTTTAGTGTCTCTAGCAGTCTGTCCCTGCTCCACAAATCAACCTCTCCCTACAATAGCAAAATGCAGAATGTAAAATGGCTGCCAGATCGTGTTCTGTTATAGAGTGCGGGTGTGTCCATGTGCTGAAACGTCTCAATTGGCTGTCCTGTCCAACTTGATGGATGTGTCATGGGTCAAATTTTAGCACAATGCAAAAGAATACGGTGCATGCGTACATGGCCATATGTTCGCATGTTTGGCAAATCACGAACGAGCAAAGTTCGCCGCAGAACGTCCGCTGGGCGAACTGCAAGGCCATCTCTACCTAAGAGGCGTCCCATGTAGTCCGCAAACCTCCTCATGGCGTCCCATGTGACAAAGGAGGTAGAAGTTGTCTGGGTCCTAGAATCTGGGCGATAAGATTGAGCGGTTATGTCCACTGGAGTTAGCCGCGTCAGCTCAATTATATCTCTCACTTTTCAATACCAGACACGTTTTGGGGCTGAAATTGCCCCTTCCTCAGTGATTGAACAGTGAGTGCCATAGGGCTTCCTTTTATAGGGCGTATGAGAGATGATACAATGCTTGCTGGGACAGTGAGAGATATTCAATATGTGGACCTTGAATCCTACCTGGAACTTGATTCCAGGACAACTATAAATGTTGCTAAGGATCCAATTATATCAAAACGGCTGGTATACGATAGGAAATTACTTTGCTTGTAGTAAAGACCCAAAGCTGGCAGCTACATAGCGTCCATAAATGAAGGTAGATACACCCAATAAGTACATAATAGCCACTGGAAATTTTTAAAAGACTCCATACTTTATTATATAAAATATATTAAATATATATGTAATTGGAGAAGGTGCACTAGTTTCACAAAAAACGCACAATGGCACAAAAAACACATCATTCTATAAAAACCGCACATGCGTTTTCTGTGCGTTTTTAATGCGTCCTCTGATAAAAACATAACCCAAAATATTGATATGCTCTTAATAGACTGCAGAGCCAATATTGGGGTTTCTCCTGTCTTTTTCAATCCTAAAAGATCAAATGGATGATTTTTTTATTGATAATTTACATCAGACAACACCCAAACTTCCCATGAATATGGGTGTGTCATATGTCATATTGTTCAACATGACCTAGGGAAGTTGCATAGACTGGAAATGTTGCTGAAGTACGGTATCAGAGGATGTTTACAGGTATTTACAGGTGAATAAGATGAGGGGGGGGGGGGTGACCTACCGGGGAGAGGAGATTGGAGTGCTGATATACAGCCTGACTCCGATGTCCCGTTCCAAATAGACCACCAGCCCAGAATCCTATAGAAATCCATACAGTTCCATTTCAGCATTTAGACCTCTTGGGATCAGGGTGTCAAAATCAAATATTCTTTTGGACTCCAGTCTAGACATATGTGCGATGTAATTCCCTCCCCTCCAAGGTCTCTTAACTGTATTTAAGAGTGGAGGGATCATAATCATGATAATCCTTAAAATATTTAGAGAGGGAATGTAGTTCATAACCTTTTTTATTATTAGCCACATGTTCCGCTATTCTCTTTTTCAGGGTCCTTTTGGTTCTACCCACATACTGTTTGTGGCAAGGACACTGTAAGAGGTATATGATGACTGTAGAGTCACAAGTTAAACCTTCTTTAATGTCCAAATGGAATGAATTTTGTGTAGAATATACTTTTAGTTTTTTCTTTGAGAAAGAAGTGATCCTACAATTTGAGCATCGTCCACATCTATGGAACCCTTTGAGTGTTAGCCAATTATGTCTAGTGGTAGCTCTCTCATTCCTTACCGACGGGCCTACTTTTAGACCCAAATTCAGACCTTTGGTATATGTAATTTGCGGAGTGTTTGTCAGTTTCAATCCAATAATTTTATTGTTAAGTAAGTGGTGCCAATGTCTCTTAATGATCCTCTCTACTGTTCTATATTGATAGTGGAATGGCAAAATCATCCTAAGAGCCTCATCAGATTTGGCCTCCCGCTTGGGGGTGAAAAAATCCCTTCTGTTCATGGCCCTCACCTTATTTAATGAGTCTTCGAGCAGATGTATAGGATAATCTTTATCTATGAATTGTTGTTTGAGGTCCCTAGCTTAATTCTCAAATTGTTTATCATCAGTGCATTTACGCTTGAGTCTCCTAAATTGGCTTATAGGGATATTTGTCAGCCATTTGGGAAGATGGCAGCTAGAGTATCGGACAAAGCTGTTCTTCATCACTGGCTTAAGGTGATACTGCTTTTGTCTTACTAATATCAGAAGTAAATCTGAGGTTCCTGTTGCTTATGTTAATATCCTGTATCTATCAAGGGGGCTGCCATTGCACGAATAACACAGTAGCACAGAGTCATGCTGACGTGACGCCATAATGGGTGATTGTATGGTGGATTCACTTTCAGCGTATTATCATTATAAGCACCATTAGAGCAAATACTATTTGTTGGCATGGGGAGTAGTATTTAGCCAATAGCAGGTCATATTCATAATCACATGATAAATATGGGCGGATCAGGATTGGCCAATGGAGGCTGTATCCACCCCTATCCAGGCATTTAAAAAGTGAGTGCGTTACATAGACTAACTGGAGCTGTATCTATTTCCCCCCTGGAGCCCCTCCAACTGTGCACCATCGGTCTGTGTGTGAGCAATGTCAACTGGATTCATCAGATAAGTACTATACTAGTGGCTGTTATTGAATTAACTATAGAGGTCGGCACTGCATATGGTTTATATCTGTATCTTTGACATATATCGCATAGTTTAGCATACTCTCTCACAGACCAGTGCCGTTTTGGGGTACTCCAGTTTCTCTCTTTTTTCTTCTTTACCTTTTTCCCTTTGTGTATTTTGATATACTTGATTTTATATTTAACTATCAGTGTTTGATACCAATTGTCCCCTGACGAACCTTAATCATCATAAGGGGAAACGCGTTGGGACTGTGAGCCAAGTATTGTGTATCAAATTAATGGGATTTTCAATCATGTATCGTGTATTAGATTTAAGTTAGGGCCTTTTAAGGACAGGCTAGCCAAGGTACGTGGACAAAGTACCCCTACCATCCAGGTGTATCTCTGGGCTGAGTAAATCTCTGTAGGGTTAAACAGGGACAAACATTAGGTATATAGACATGTTGTCCCATTGTAATTCCCTAATCACTGGCTGACTGTCCAGGTTATCATAGCTCCTTCTGTAGCTGCATTTCGTATATATTAGTCCTATTGGGACTTGTTTTGATGTTAAAGAATCTTGAATAAAAGTTAAGTTTTAGGTGGTTGCTTTCAGTGATAGGTATTTGTTATAGCAACTATCCATGAGGTATATATTTTTCAGTGAATTTATTTCTTAGATCTCCCCCTTAAATCTGCATTTTGGTGACTATCAGGATTGGAAAAGGTATTACCTTCCTTAGTCACTGGATTTTTAATATAATATTTTTTTAGGTATATTTTCCTGATTAAACTTTTCTATTTCTATGTAAGTGGAACATTTATCTAAGGTAGTAATGGGGGCATACTTAAGGCCCTTATGTAGAAGTGCTTTCTGAATATCTGTGAGTTGTACTTTAAATTAACTATGTTTGACGTGGATTGTGCTGGTGGCTAATATTAAAACAGGTTATGAACTACATTCCCTCTCTAAACATTTTAAGGATTATCATGATTTTGATCCCTCCACTCTTAGACACACGGCTCTTGAGAAAGTTAAGAGACCTTGGAGGTGAGGGAATTGCATCGCACATATGTCTAGACTGGAGTCCAAAAGAATATTTGATTTTGACAACCTGATCCCAAGAGGTCTAAATACTGAAATAGAACTGTATGGATTTCTATAGGATTCTGAGGTGGTGGTCTATCTGGGACGGGACATCGGAGTCAGGCCGTATATCAGCACTCCAATCTCCTCTCTCCTCAGCTCTGTCTGTTGTATTGGACTGATTTTTTAGTAGGAGGCGTGTCCCTTGCTGCAGTGCTGGCCAATCGCAGCACACAGCTCATAGACTGGCTATGAGCTGTGCGCTGCGATTGGCCAGTGCTGCAGCAAGGGACACGCCTCCTACAAAAAATCAGTCCAGTACAACAGACAGAGCTGAGACACCAGAGCCTATACTGGGCGAACGGAGCGGCGCCCAGGCATACTAGTAAGTGCAGGGGGACCCCTGGGCGCCGCTCTGCCCACAGATAGAGTTAGTTTTTAGTTTGTATACGAGTGAAAGGTCCTCTTTAAACAATATGACATATGACACACCCATATTCATGGGAAGTTTGGATGTTGTCTGATGTAAATTATCCATAAGAAAATCATCCATTTGATCTTTTAGGATTGAAAAAGACAGGAGAAACCTTGGTATTGGCTCGGCAGTCTATTAAGAGCATATCTATACTTTGGGCTATGTTTTTATCAAAGGATGCATTAAAAACGCACGGAAACCGCACGTGCGCTTTTTATATAATGATGCGCATTATGAGTTTTTTGTGAAACTAGTGCACCTTCTCCAATTACATATATATTTTATATAAAATATTTTATATAATAAAGTATGGGGTTCTTTTAAAAATTTCCAGTGGCTATTATGTACTTATTGGGTGTATTTACCTTCATTTATGGACGCTATGTAGCTGCCAGCTTTGGGTCTTTACTACAAGCAAAGTAATTTCCTATTGTATACCAGCCGATTTTGATATAATTGGATCCTTAATCAAAAGGGAGTGAGAGGTCAGATCTGAGGTATGTCTGCGCTCTGGATTACCTGGAGTAAACACGTAAATCAAAGAGGATAATCCTAAAACATAACATTTAATTCAGTATGCAGATAAAATAATCCTAAATATAGTGTGCGAAGACGAACATTGGGATACAGGGTTAATAACCGCTAATCAATAATACCAATAATAATCCCAAGTGAAATAAATACAATAATTGGAGTGCACGGGGGCACAGAGTAACCAGTGTGTCCTACCGGTACCCAGGGACGGTCATCAGATGCTACACCACACGCTGTGTTGATCGTTGCTCATCCTGTATGGATATCCGGATAAACATCAGGGAAAAAGAAAAAGGCTGGCAATAATACACATGTGTGCAGGGTCCCTATGCGGTCCCTATAGCTGTCTAGCCAGTCAGCCCTGATACTAAGGATATGGTAGCAGCCTGACCACAGGGCACTCGTCCTTATAAGGACAACCCCGTCTGGAACCTGTCCCTCAATCTGGAATTCTATATGTCCCTAAAAATGCATGAAAAAAATCCCTACACGCATGTTTCACTGCCAGGACATGGAGCAGTTAAGCAGGGGAGATGAAAGAGAGTCAAATAGATTGATCCCTTGATAAAATTATCGATCTTACAGACCAAAAAATGACACGGTTAGTCAGCTGGTCTTGAGGTATGCCAAGATAGTCGGGTCCTCCATGGGCTACCTCATAGATGAGAGGTAAAGGAATGATGCAGAATATGGATAGATATGCCTGCACATGGGACGCCAACTAACCTGCCGTTCCCTCCTTTAAATAACTACCTGGTTCCCGCCACATTATTTTATCTGCATACTGAATTAAATGTTGTTTTAGGATTATCCTCTTTGAGTTACATAATTGGATCCTTAGAAACATTTATAGTTGTCCTGGAATTCAGTTCCAGGTAGGATTCAAGGTCCACATATTGAATATCTCTCACTGTCTCAGCAAGCATTGTAAGATCTCTCATATGCCCTATAAAAGGAAGCCCTATGGCACTCACTGTTCAATCACTGAGGAAGGGGCAGTTTCAGCCCCGAAACGTGTCTGGTATTGAAAAGTGAGAGATATAATTGAGCCGACGCAGCTCCAACATAAATATACTCTGGGGAAACTCTTGTCATTACCGGCTAACACCAGTGGACATAACCGCTCAATCTTATCGTCCGGATTCTAGGACCCAGACAACTTTTACCTCCTTTGTCACGTGGGACGCCACAAGGAGGCTTACGGACCACATGGGACGCCTCGTAGATAGAGATGGCCTTGTGGTTCGCCCGGCGGTCGTTTTGCGGCAAACTTTGCTCGTTCGTGATTCGCCAAACATGCGAACATATGGCGGTGTTCGCATGTGCCATATTCTTTTGCATTGCGCTGAACTTTGACCCATGACACATCCATCAAGTGGGACAGGACAGCCAATTGAGACATTTCAGCACATGGACACACCCGTATTAAAAGGACATATTAAAAACGCTTGTAAAATGCACATGCGGTTTTTATATTATGATGCGTTTTTTGTGCCATTATGTTTTTTTTGTGGAACTAATGCAACTTCTCCAATTACATATATATTTTATATAATATATTTTACATAATAAAGTATGGGGTCTTTTAAAAATTTCCAGTGGTTATTAGGTACTTATTGGGTGTAGTTACCTTCATTTATGGACGCTATGTAGCTGCCAGTTTGAGGTCTTTACTAGTGATGATCGACCACCATAGTGCTCGGGTGCTCGGGCTGAACACATCGGTATGCTCGGTATAAAGGAAGTCAATGGAGAACCCGAGCATTAAACCAGGCACCCCCTGCTCTGAAGAGGAGAGGGTGCTTGGTTCATAGGAAAAGGTCAGAAATGGATGGAAACACCACCGAAATGGTTCGGGAACAACATTGGGAGGATGTCTGGATATATCTTGGACTCCCAGGTCGCTGCTGGGAACGATGTTGTCCGAGTAATACGCCACTTTTACAGACTGACACAAATACGCACAAAACCAAAGATAAAAGATTTTATAGGAAAAAAAATTGGAAACATTCCATTGTGTATATTTACTTGTATGTAAAGTTTTCAAAGAAGAGGCACTCCGATACAACCTGTATATCACATAAAGGAGGGCTTCATTCACATTGTGGAACAATTGTTCATGTAGTGGGACGCCTACACTCATAAAGCCTATGCCCTAAGTGAAAGGGCTGCCAAAAATTACAAGGAACCGGCTCTACAATACACCCTTTGTTACACATAAAGGAGGGCATCATACACAGCCTTGAAAAATTATGATTGATGACCTGCTGGTGACCTTCAAAAACATTTGGAGCAAGGGCCTGCTGATCCGACCATCTAAAACATTATGGGCGAGGGCCTGCTGCCACTTTGGTGACTCTAGATAATCTGGGCCCGTTCGCACATCCCTGTGATGGCGACGATCGATTTGGATGTCTGCCCTATCAACTTTCAATGTTATTTTGATTCCTGAGAAGGAGCCTAAAAAACAGCTACAGCTACCCCTTACAAATTAAATATTAGCTATATTTAGGTGAGGGCCTGCAGGTGAGCTGACCCACTAAAAGATTGTAGGTGAGGGCCTGCTGGTGAGCTGACCCTGTAAAAGATTTTAGGCGAGGGCCTGCTGGTGAGCTGATCCTGTAAAAGATTTTAGGTGCGGGCCTGCTGGTGAGCTGACCCTCTAAAAGATTGTAGATGATGACCTGCAGGTGAGCTTACCCTCTAAAACATTATATGCAAGGACCTGCTGGTGAGCTTACTCTGTAAAAGATTTTAGGTGCAGGCCTGCTGGTGAGCTGACCCTGTAAAAGATTTTAGGTGGGGGCCTGCTGGTGAGCTGACCCTGTAAAACATTATATGCAAGTGTCTGATGGTGAGCTGACCCTGTAAAACATTATATGCGAGGACCTGCTGGTGAGCTGACCCTGTAAAAGATTTTAGGTGCAGGCCTGCTGGTGAGCTGACCCTGTAAAAGATTTTAGGTGGGGGCCTGCTGGTGAGCTGAACCTGTAAAACATTAGATGCGAGGGCCTGCTGGTGAGCTGACCCTGTAAAACGATGTAGTTGAGGGCCTGCTGGTGAGCTGACCCTCTAAAAAAATTATATGCGAGGGCCTGCAGCTGAGCTGACCCTGTAAAACATTATATGCGAAGGGCACAAATGCGAGGGCATTATATGCGACGAATAAGAATGTTGATATGATGGAAGGGGAGGAGGAGAAAAGGAAGATTCAACCATATACCCTTGTTTAAGGTGGAAGGGGTGCATGGGAATACAGTGTATTCAGTACATTATAAACAACACATTTAAAGTGCCTTTATGTTCATCACCTTTCCTCTGGTGGAGCTGAGAAGTCATGGTCAATCCAGGCTTTGTTCATTTTTATAAGAGTCAGCCTGTCAGCATTTTCAGTTATGCATATCTGTTAAAATGCCGCCAGCATCACTAAATACCCGCTCAGACAAAACGCTGGCAGCAAGGCAGGCCTGCACCTCCAAGGCGTAGAGCACCATTACGTGCCACGTGTCTAGCTTGGACACCCAGTAGTTGTAAGTCACTGAGGGATCATTGAGGACGCTGACAGGGTCTGCTATGTACTCCTTCACCATCTTGCAACTTTTTGGGATGCGCACACTTTACACTGGAGTATTGCGCAGTTAATGACACTGTCAGAAGCGGACACCGTCTATTGAAAAAGTACACTGGATATCACAGATATTTTTGGGATGCACACACTTTACACTGGAGATGTAGCGCATGGACATGGTTGCCTGTGTCGCAGTAGCCAATAACTGGCTTCAGCAGTGATGTGTCTCTTGGAGTCTATGATGTAAGTGATACAGGCTAGAGGATTATAGTTAATTATTCCCAGAAAACCCCTTTATGTTTTGTTTTGTTACCTACACTGTATAGCGGGAACATGACTAGATCACCCTTATTAGGATTTATCTAACTCCTTAGCAGGAGCCTTTTCAGTGTAAAAATAAAACAGAAAAGAACAAATTGAAGGTTGATTTAAGTTTCCTTTCCACAATTTGTTTCCCTTTTCTTCTTCTTGTGTTGACATATGATCTTTTGTAAAGCTTTTCTACCTTTCATTTTCAAGATTTTTCTCAAGTACTCTAATGAGAGGTGAACTTTTCTTTCTGTTTGGATAAAATTTCAAGTGTCTGGGCCATCACATCCGCCCACTGTCAGTTTTTGGAGCAAGGTCATTGTCTTAAATATATTTTCCTGACCCTACACAAAAAGATTGACAAGTTTTCATGGTGATGCCAGACCCGTTCCTTGGCATTCCTCCAGTATTCCAAAGGTGTGCAGCTGAGATATGTTAAAGGTATAATGTCGGAACGTTCTCTGTGAAATACCGATGTCTTGTCAATGTCATGAAAGAGAAATCCCCATCATTCAATACTTTCAGGGTTGTTCGGGTCTACAGAACAGCAGGATGTGGCTCAGGTCTTTTGATCATCTTGTATAATGTATGTTGTGCAACCATGATTAGTGTTTTTTTGATAGGCAAGATCTTTTTCCCAGAAAGGTCACAATAATTGGTTCAATAGTCATATGCTGCTGGAGGTCTCATTTGTGTCACCATTCAGCTTCAGGGCATAGGGTTGAACAACAAGAGTAAAAATAGATATTTTAAAATATCACCACACTGTGGGAACTGGCATATAATCATTACATTCTCACAAGCCGACTTCCAATCTAAATATAAGGTAGCTATAAAGACAGATCCTGATGGAAAAAATAAGCTGATGGTAGACTTTTAAAAACAATAGGGAGCTGGAAAATGTAATTTTCAAGTTGCATGTTTCAGGCTTTCACATTTGCAAAGGCTCTTGATTTATTGGCTAATATCTAGCATCACCGATCTGATGTTATTTGTACAGTATAAGCGCTAAGTGCTCTTATAAAACTCAAAACAATAAAATTGACAAATTCCCCCATATAAACCCAAAACACAGTGCACAATTCCGAGAATCCATTAGTAAAGCTTTCTAATTAGCATTACAAGCTATGATAACTAGTATATTTTATAATCAGAGGGACCCGTGCTATGTGAAGCACAAAACAAATGACACAAATAAAGGTTTAAAATTATCTCCAAATATCCAGACCCAAAATAGCCTTTGTTCCAAAATGATTGGATTCTTTTTATTATCACTCAGCTGTGAATTCCCTGATTTATTTCCTTTCATTAAGCATGTCCCATGCATGTCAAATCATTTGTAGCGCTATGTAACTGGGAACAATAATGTTGTGATGACGTCACCGAGAAATATTTTGGGATGAGATATTTTTGGCTTTTTTTCCCTTTTGATAAGTAAAAAGTTTGAAAAAACAAATGACACACTACAAAAATAATCTAAAACGATCTCTTCTGTGGCTTTTCTTTTATTGATGAGATGATGTAGTAGCATTGCTAATTCAAACCAGTCCTTCGTCCATGGCAGATTGTGTAGCGTTGGGAATACAATTCGAGAGACTCTGGCTGCCCTTCCCACGGTTGGCAGACTTTAATCACGGGGATTATGAAGTTATTAGCCTTTGTATTTACCTGCATGCTTAATCATGAGTTATTTGGGGGAAGTTTGTTAAGGGCTGTCTACTTTCAGATCTCCATAAAATTCTCATACTCCTGCCAAAGTCAACAGCATTGTCTTGGGTATGAACGGCTCTGCATCGCTAAAAGCAGAAGTCTCCGATTAGTTGATTTGCATTTTCATTAATATGAATAGGATTTGTAACATGCCATGTTTTATAGATATGTATGCAGCTGTTAGAGTAAAAAACAGCTACACAAAAAATGCATTAACTATTTTGTGACCACAGGGTTCAATGTTTAAATGTCCATAGGAGAATCTCATCTTTTTAAATGATATCTTCTATTGGTTGATATTTGTCCTAATTTTATAGTTTCACCAAAATGAATTTTCTCCACATTGATGGGGCTTTCATGCTCTATGGTAGCAAAACAGATCATTATCTTTAACACTGTGTTAAAGGGATAGTCCACGCATACTCTCCTGCCTGATCTGACATCAGAGACATAACTATACACTGGTTGGGACAGTTAACGAGGCAACAGTCTGATGATTACAGAATATCATGCATGGGTCCTATTCTAATTAATGGGACTTGTCCAATATACTTACCGAGCATCAAATAGTTGCATCAAATAGTCAAATTGTCAAATAAAACCCTTTTACCCCTTAATGACCTACAATATGCCTTTTTACGGAGGTCACTCTGGGGCCTTTTTTTGGCGGCCCAGTGTAAGTGCTGCACGGGTCTCCCGTGCAGCAAGAGTGGAGAGTAGGGGCTCAGCTCTCACATAACAGATTTCAATGAAAAGAATCGCAAAAATAAAATCTCCTCACTGATACCCACTGAAGAAGGAGCGTGTGTTGCTCCAAAATGCGTTTGGGACTTGAACACCGATTTCCCAAATCAATATCTAAAGAAAAATACATCATGATCCAGAAGACTGATTATTGATGCCATAAATATATATATATTAGCTGTAATTAATTTCAGCTGAAACTATCAAGACATCCCCCCCTCCTCCGACTGCCTCCCTCTACTCCGAACCACAAGCATACAAAATCACCGGCTGGATAGAAGCAGCGTGACTAACCACGTGGGATGCCACGTGTCACGTGAGACGCCAACAGTGCCAACTAGGATCGGAGAGAGACGTGTGTAAGCGAGGTGCCTGGCAATACATTCCACCAAAAGCGTGAGTTATCCTATGAAGGGACATTCTTTGAGCGAAAAAGGAGACCCATTGTGAACTTTTGGTCTGTTTATTACAACGGCAGTCTAATTTGCTGCGGGGATATAGGAAACCTAATCACATAGAAGATTTTTTGTGACGACTACAATATTTCTAATATGACCTAACTACTAATCAGGAACACTGATGCTTCCAATAGGATTTAACTATTAACCATCAACCTTCTGGGACATTATTCACCTTTACTATAAGTAGAGACACTGCTACAACCTGAAGACTAATTATTTTCTCCATTTTTATTTTCTCCATACCTGCACCAAAGGAGGATTAACAACTAAGAAGTATACTCTCACTATTATACTATTGTACTTTGTTGCATGCACTAAAAAGTAATTACACTATATTTGACAACCAAGAGATACGTCAAATATATGGACACTAAGTATTATTTTCATTGTAATATTGTACTCCCACTTACATGTTGTTTTATATCTATTTGCGGCACTGATATTATCGAGAGCAGACATTGATTATCATTATTGATTATTATTGTTTTTGACACTCTCCATCCAATCTATCCTCAATACTCATTGTCGGATCTCGATATACCATCACTATTTCTATCAACTAATTTGCATCCAAAATGTTGGGTGTTGAGCTATAGAATCATCCCTTCCTATATGATTATTTTCATATTTTTAAATATTAATATTTTATACTTTTTTCTTAATAAATATATTTTAATATTTTGTCAATACAGTCCAGATACAGTGTGTGCCATCCATATATATTTACATTCTACAGTTTTTCACACCTGGCGAGGGGTATGCCTAGGATAGAGCACCACAATCCAGAGGGTTTGAACAAGAGAGCCACTAAATATACAGTATAGACCAAAAGTTTGGACGCACCTTCTCATTCAAAGAGTTTTCTTCATTTTCATGACTATGAAAATTGTAGATTCACACTGAAGGCATCAAAACTATGAATTAACACACGTGGAATTATATACATAACAAAAAAGTGTGAAACAACTGAAAATATGTCATATTCTAGGTTCTTCAAAGTAGCCACCTTTTGCTTTGATTACTGCTTTGCACACTCTTGGCATTCTCTTGATGAGCTTCAAGAGGTAGTCACCTGAAATGGTCTTCCAACAGTCTTGAAGGAGTTCCCAGAGATGCTTAGCACTTGTTGGCCCTTTTGCCTTCACTCTGCGGTCCAGCTCACCCCAAACCATCTCGATTGGGTTCAGGTCCGGTGACTGTGGAGGCCAGGTCATCTGGCGCAGCACCCCATCACTCTCCTTCATGGTCAAATAGCCCTTACACAGCCTGGAGGTGTGTTTGGGGTCATAGTCCTGTTGAAAAATAAATGATGGTCCAACTAAACGCAAACCGGATGGAATAGCATGCCGCTGCAAGATGCTGTGGTAGCCATGCTGGTTCAGTATGCCTTCAATTTTGAATAAATCCCCAACAGTGTCACCAGCAAAGCACCCCCACACCATCACACCTCCTCCTCTATGCTTCACGGTGGGAACCAGGTAGAGTCCATCCATTCACCTTTTCTGCGTCGCACAAAGACACAGTGGTTGGAACCAAAGATCTCAAATTTGGACTCATCAGACCAAAGCACAGATTTCCACTGGTCTAATGTCCATTCCTTGTGTTCTTTAGCCCAAACAAGTCTCTTCTGCTTGTTGCCTGTCCTTAGCAGTGGTTTCCTAGCAGATATTCTACCATGAAGGCTTGATTCACACAGTCTCCTCTTAAGAGTTGTTCTAGAGATGTGTCTGCTGCTAGAACTCTGTGTGACATTGACCTGGTCTCTAATCTGAGCTGCTGTTAACCTGCGATTTCTGAGGCTGGTGACTTGGATGAACTTATCCTCTGCAGCAGAGGTGACTCTTGGTCTTCCTTTCCTGGGGCGGTCCGCATGTGAGCCAGTTTCTTTGTAGCGCTTGATGGTTTTTGTGACTGCACTTGGGGACACTTTCAAAGTTTTCCCAATTTTTGGGACTTACTAACCTTCATTTCTTAAAGTAATGATGGCCACCCGTTTTTCTTTACTTAGCTGCTTTTTTCTTGCCATAATACAAATTCTAACAGTCTATTCAGTAGGACTATCAGCTGTGTATCCACCTGACTTCTGCACAACGCAACTGATGGTCCCAACCCCATTTATAAGGCAAGAAATCCCACTTTTTAAACCTGACAGGGCACACCTGTGAAGTGAAAACCATTTCAGGTGACTACCTCTTGAAGCTCAACAAGAGAATGCCAAGCATGTGCAAAGCAGTAATCAAAGCAAAAGGTGGCTACTTTGAAGAACCTAGAATATGACATATTTTCAGATGTTTCAAACTTTTTTGTTATGTATATAATTCCACATGTGTTAATTCATAATTTTGACGCCTTCAGTGTGAATCTACAATTTTCGTAGTCATGAAAATAAAGAAAACTCTTTGAATGAGAAGGTGTATCCAAACTTTTGGTCTGTACTGTACATTTAAAAAAAAAGTGTTTTTATTGTGCAAACATAGTAATGTAAAAAAATAATACTAATACAGTATATGTATTTGGTGTTGCCATACTCAAACTGAGTTATTGTGTTATTTATGCTGAAAAAAGAACACCACAAAATTTATAATGCAAAAACTCTGTTGCAGTATATCAGTTTTTTTCCATTATTAATTCCGTTAAAGTTATGTGTGCCCTAAAATGGTGCAATTAAAAACTAAATATTGTCCCACAAAAAGCAAGCTGTCATACAGCTACATGAACAGAAAAATAAAGAAGTTATAGCTCTTGGAAGTCGGTTAAATAATGAAAAAATTGCTTAGTCTGGTCACTAAGGGGTTTAGGAAAAATGTTCTGAAATAGGAAAAAAGCTGATTTGTAATTCAATGGAATAAGTTGAAAAATAATTATATCTCTAAAAAATCCCCTTGTATAATGAGACCGAATATGTATAATTTGCTTAACCTACTGTATATTGCTGTTGCAATAACTATGAACAAAGGACCCTAGTTTTATTTCCTGTGCAGATATAGGGGCTGGTTTTGAGTAATGTTTTAAGCACTTTGTGTGAATTAGGCAGATCATTTCCGCCTTCTGTCACTTCAGTAGGACAGGACTGACACAGTATCAGCCCAATCGTTTTTTCACATCAGAACATAATACAAAGAGATCTGTCACCAGTAGTGATGAGCGAACTTCTGTTTTAAGTTCGGCGTCTAAAGTTCGGCTTCCGGTTAGCGGAGAATCCCGATATGGTTCCCGATATGGATTCCGACTTCCGTTGTGGTCCGTGGTAGCGGAATCAATAATCGGCCATTATTGATTCCGCTACCAGGGACCACAACGGTATTCGGAATCCATATCGGGATTCTCCGCTAACCGGAAGCCGGACTTTAGACGCCGAACATAAAACACAAGTTTGCTCATCTCTAGTCACCAGTAAAGTGGTAAAACTTTAGTTAAGCCCTGCCTGGATCGAATCAGTCAACCAATACTGCCAAATCGAACCCCATTAGAATTTCGAGTGATTTGCTCATCTCTTGTTTTAGTATTAGTGATAGCGTTAAGAGAACCATAAATACGTGTCTTGGCCATGACCCAGGCATTCACATAATCTGCTATGTACACGTAGGGATTCTTCTATTTTGGACCTGATATGCCAAGTGGGATATTTGCAGTGCAATAGACATTACAGATGTGCAAATATTTCCCTAGTGAACATCCCAGATCTTCCACTTTGAAATGTTTGCAGGAACAGAATATATATATTTAGAAATCTGAGATATTGCAGAGGTATCCAAGAGACTTCCATTAACTAATTATGTCATCACCCATGAGATTCCCCTTCTGAACAATAATTTACTTTTCTCCTTCTAAGACATTTGTCTTGTTTGATTGCCTTCTCCCACGTGGCAGTGCACTTGTTGACCAGCAGTACATTTCTCAGACATTATCATTTTTAAATGTGTCCTGGATGCAGAGTACATAAAAACTTGCAAATATGAGAGAATATTGGAAAATCATAACACCTCTGATTTTAACTATGGTACAATAGATGGCCTCTCATGCTTTTATGGTTCTTCAGTCATGTTTTATTACAGATTAATAGCTATCCCTGATGATTCCCACTTAGTCGTCAGAAATGTCACCTTGAAGTGACACTGATCAGTGTCATACATAGAGAAGTACGGGCCCCATAGCAAGGATCAAACCAGGCCCCCCACATGGGACAGAAGTGTTTCTGCCTAAACCCTTTTCAATGATCATTGGCCCATTTTTTCCACTGCCTCATTTGCTGAAAGTTGTTCCTTTAGAGGGTAGAGCCCTGACCAAGTTTCACCTCCAGTAGAAGAGGAGAGAATCCCAACTAAGACTGGGCCCCCACTTGCCCTGGGCCCCATACCAGTTTCATGGTCTGCCGCTATGGTAGTTACACCCCTGACACTGACTTTGCTGTTGTACCGAAGTGCTTTGCTGTCTCATTTCAGGTTATAAAGGGACAATCACTTGTTTAATTGTACTTATTTTTGTGAATGTCAACTACCATTCATTTCTGAAAATGTGAAATGTAAATTATGTACTGTAGGTCAGTCCATTCTTTATTTTAGCTTTCTTCTATATCTGTGAAAAACTTGCAATTTGACAATTTACTGTTTACTTGGTCAGATTTGAGCCTAGGACCTTAGTGCTGCAAGGCCCAGTGTACCCACTGAGCCGACTAAGCAGAATATTTCTGTGATATGCTGTCTGAAGGAACAAATTGTGATGTCTTTCTTTCTAATATATGTGAATTAAATTGGAAGCACACAGAGTTATAGACTGACTTTATAGATTTCTATGAGTAACATTTTCCATCTCCATACAACTCAAAGATTGTATCACACCTTAAAGGGGGTTTTCTGGGATTACTATGGTTTTTAACAGATATGGTCAGGTAGTGGCTTATCTCATGTACATCTGCACCATGATTTAGATTTTTCAATTTGAACTCTTCTGACCAGTTTCATCCTGTATGAAGCTCTTCCGCTTGCTATATCCAACCAGCTATACAGCAATATTTATTTGCACTGTTTTGGATTGCTTAAGTTAGACTATAACCAGATCCCTAATTTCTCCATTTACTAGTTACAAAGGCTTAAAGGGGGTTGTCCAGGTTTGGGGTACTTTCATCCTGACCACCCACTGTCTTGCCAGACCTGTGGAGGGAAGCATTCTTATCTGACCAGCTGCAGTGATGACATGTCCTCAATGCAGCACGTGACCCAGTGGCATGGTGCATAGGAGACACTTCACTGCTACGGTCAGTCATAGGCTGCAGTGGCACACGTGAACCCAGAGCTGGTCCAAGGATTTTTGCCACCCTAGGCAAAAGCTAGTTTTGCCTCCCCCTTGGTTCCGCCCATTGACCATGCCATTTGACCTGCCCCTTTTTCACGGGACAGGAATGTGCCCCCTCCCCCCAGTGTACAGAGACTGAGCTGGCAATGTAATCCTGGTGAAGCCAGGCGTAGGGCACCATACTGAGCTGCAAATAGAAGAACTGACCATGGTCACCATGGCACATGTGGAGGCACACTACATTCACAAACAGTAGTAGGGGTCCTCTCCTATTCCCCCTGTCACAGGAGCCTGCTGCCTTACTTACTATGTCTGAGCTAGAGCTCACATGCTGAAAGGCGAGGGCGCCAAACACAAACCCTGACATGAGAGCTCTGTTGCTCTGCCCTGCCATGGTGCCCGCCGCTCACCCCCTGCAACCTGTGGCATCCCCATCTCGATGGGGTATGGACTGCTGGCTGCGCTACTGAAGTGTCTCTGATGCAAGAGTTCTCTCTACGTGGTGGCCTACATTGCTAATGGGTGGCACCGGCCCTGCATGAACCCCATCAAAACACATGTTGACATGCTTGATTGTAGCGAGTGAGAGGCAGTGTGGGACCAAAGGAACCAGAACCAAGTAGTGTGAGCAAGTATTCTTCGCTCCACAGGTCAGACAACTTGGGGGGGAGGGGGGTTAATCGGGCCGAAGGGCCTCGATCCTGGAGAATACCTTACTGGGGGAATATTGCTCCCCAAATTAGGGGCTACCAGTGCTTCAAGCGGCCATATAAGAGATCCAGTAACACTGGTGAACTTTATGGGCATGCCACAACCTGTGCTTGTGATCAGAACTTACACTAGGGGATAGCCCTAGCTGAACTTTCACAAGGGAGTTCATGAGACTTTAGCTCCACCCCAGGAAGCACTTAGGGGGACATTTATTAAATCAGATACGTTAGTTTTGTGGTCTAAAAAAGTTTCAAGTTATGGCAATTATGACATTTTCTGCGTTAGTTTGTTAAATTTGCAACATTTCGTGATCCTTGCCACTTTTCACAGTGGTCTATGCTTAAGAGCTAAAAGTGAGATTATGGCTCATTTGCAAAAGTCTCAAAAAAGTCACAACCCATGCCAGGCAACCCCCTGGTGTACAGTACTTCTACACCTAAAGGTGTAAACCACATTGCATTCACACCAAATATATTGCTAAGGTTCACTAGTTCATAGGTTTGGTGCAGGCACACAAAGCAAAGTCAGACTTAAAACTAACACAAAAATACCCTCAAATGATAAACTACCCCCTTAGCGCTTAGAATTGGCTTATTCAGTCGTAATAGTATTAGGCTTACAAATTATCAGGTGAGCTCATGTAGAAATATTATCTGTGGAGTCTAATAAAGGTTGTTTTTTTTTGCCCTTTATGCTTATAGAGGAATAGTGCCACCACAGTCAATGATCTGGAATAAAAAATGTCCATGCACAGGGATCTGAGGCAGGGAAATATAAGTCTTCCTTTTATATTTATTAGTCCATTAGCATTCTCTGGCTGTAAGGATGAGATATATTTACATATTGTATCGTCACATCAGCATTACCTCTTCTATTATATAACCATAACCTATGAAAATTATTATAATTCTAATTTATGGTTGGATACAACCACAGCAATGGGATAGAAATGGCCGTTTTACATCTATTGCTACATCATTGTACGCATTTTAAAGATTGGAGCAGTGGGTGATGTTTGTTCACAAAATAATATGAATATTGAGATAATAACCATCAGAAAGGTGAACCTTTCGAACAAAGGAAATTCATGGTGGGAAAACTATTCAGACAGTCTTCATTGCTTTGGAGGGAGTATAATGGGAAGAGCAATTGTCTTTAATCGTCTCTGTTCTAAAAATGTACTGCACTTTCAAAATGGTTCTGCTACATGTGTATTCATTGTGAAATATGTGTTATTAATATGCTTAAAAGAAAACTCCAGTCATGCCATAATGTTATATTGATGGCTACTCTGCAGGACACCGGCGATGATCGGTCTTGACAACAGTAAAATGGAAATATACAGAAAACTCATTGTTTGTTGGAGTTGGATCCCTTGATGCGTCATTGCCAGCTGATAGTTTATCGTCTTCCCAACTATGAGTTGCTTAGAATTCTAGCTATATATGAGAGAGTTGTACTGCAAATGTTATAAAAAGCGAAATCACCCTTTAAAGGGAATGTGTCTTCAAAAACGATCTATTGTTTTCATGTTAAAAATACTTTTTAAGAATTTTTGGTGAGTTTTTTTTATTTAATTTTCCATATTAGTATCCTTATTAAATTTGCATATAATGCTTCAATTTTCACATTGGCTACTAGGTCTAATAATAAGTGATAATTTCATCTTCTGTATTGGTAACTTTTTAGTAGTCATTATCACTACAGTCAGAATTACAATGACAAGTAACACCTTTATATAGATATAAAGTGACACCGCGCTCGCCTCAACCTTTCTCAGGACACTCCTACACAGTAGGGGTGTCACAGACTTGTTTGCTAAAACGAAACTACCGCTGTTTACTGCACGAAACTGCCGTTACCGGTCTCCTAGCGCTTGTTCCGTGACTTTCTCTCCTTTGTGGTGTAGTTTCAGGTGGCACTGGATACTTAGTTGGGGCTATTACTAGATGGACCACGCCCTGGCCGGTGGCGTGGTTCCGTCTGTATAGATTGTACTTGGCGCTCCCAGTGATGTTACTATACCAGCTACGGATCGTAGCTAGTGCCAAAATTCCTAACAGCGCGTTTTGGACAGAGCGCTGTCCTTCATCAGGTAAAGAGGAATATGGTAATGCTCCCAAGCATTCAGTATTTATACCCTCTAGCAGTCCCACCTTAACTCATTCTCTCTTGTCTTGGATTCTGGTTTATCTGTAGTGAGTCCTCCTATGTTTCAGTGTAATCATTTGCCGCTGCATTGCACGCTCATTCAAATGCAAACAGTTCTATCTCTGAATTTAACCCTCCAGGTGCCAGGGTGTCCATGTTGAAGATCCATTTGGTTTCCACTCGGGACATACTTTTGATCAAATCTCCCCCTCTTTTTGGTAGTCTTACTACTTCTATTCCGCATAACGTGTGGCCAGTTTTCTTTCAAACACATCAAAAGAATGGCTAGATTTCATATTTACAAAGCCCTAAATCGAATGGCTTTATTGTTAAATACATGGAACTTATTTACAAGAAAATACTGTTGCCTTTACACTCATAAAAATTGAAGTGATCTATACTGCCAGACTTAAATTCCAGACATGTAAACTCCAACACCAGGAACATCCCAAACCCAATCGGGAACACCTTGCACTAGCTCTATCCCTTTCTGCTCGGGACAGCCTGAATTTGCTGGGAATGTTTCTGAAAATTAGAGACAATCCTTGCAAATTCAGAACAGTTACCTCATGTAACCTTTCAACAAACATATGAGGAATAACTTGTATCTGATTTTTTTTTGCAGTTCTCCACATCTGATCGGTGGAGACTAGCTCCCACTTCTATTAGAATATAAATGTATTTATCCTGTACGGTGCATGCCATAATGAGGGGGGGGGGGGGGGGGGGAATGGCCAATTTACCTATTTTTTTTATTTTTTTATTGCCTCAACTCCCCAAAAATTGGAAACAAAAGTTAGACACACTCAAAAATAGTATCAATAAAAACTATAGACAACCCAGCAAAAAATGAGCCTTGCTCCACAGATCTAAATATAAAAATGTTATATGGGTCAGAGTATGGTGATGCAAATAAAACATTAGTTTTTTCAAAGTTATTATATTTTTTAGGTATTAAAATTTAAGACACAAAACAACTGCACAAATGTAGTATCACTGTAATTGTACTTGCCCGGAGAATGATGGTAACTGGTAAGTTTTACCACATTGGGAACATCATAAAAACAAAACCCATAAAGCTATGGCAGAATTACATAGTAACATAGTACATAAGGCCGAAAAAAGACATTTGTCCATCCAGTTCGGCCTGTCATCCTGCAAGTTGATCCAGAGGGAGGCAAAAAAAAAACTGTGAGGTAGAAGCCAATTTTCCCCTCTTTAGGGGAATAAAAAATTCCTTCCCGACTCCAATCAGGCAATCAGAATAACTCCCTGGATCAACGACCCCTCTCTAGTAGCTATAGCCTGTAATATTATTACACTCCAGAAATACATCCAGGCCCCTCTTGAATTCCTTTATTGTACTCACCATCACCACCTCCTCAGGCAGAGAGTTCCATAGTCTCACTGCTCTTACCGTAAAGAATCCTCTTCTATGTTTGTGCACAAACCTTCTTTCCTCCAGACGCAGAGGATTTCCCCTCGTCACAGTCACCGTCCTGGGAATGAATAGATGATGGGATAGATCTCTGTACTGACCCCTGATATATTTATACATATTAATTAGATCTCCCCTCAGTCGTCTTTTTTCTAAAGAGAATAACCCTAATTTTGATAATCTTTCAGGGTACTGTAGTTGCCCCATTCCAGTTATTACTTTAGTTGCCCTCCTCTGGACCCTCTCCAGCTCTGCTATGTCTGCCTTGTTCACTGGAGCCCAGAACTGTACACAGTACTCCATGTGTGGTCTGACTGTGTTTTTTTTTCTGAATTCCACCCATTTGGAATTTTTGTTTGCCACTACACTGTATGCAATAAAAAATGCAACCTGTCTTACAAAAAAATCAAGCCCTCATATAGGTATAACAATGGAAAAATAAAAATGTTATAGCTCCGTGAACCTATAAATGGAAAATCAGTGGGTTTAGAAGGGGTTAAAGAATCATTTAACCTACAGTCCATAACCTACATGCCCACACTGTGTACATGTCTGTATGGTAATTTCTCTGGAGTATATCTGGACTGGAGCTGGAGATGTTGGATGATTATGGGCAGGCCCTACCATTTATTGCCCCACTTATGGTTTATACAATAAATTAGGGAAGCAGTCCACAGCAATTGGATGGGGACAATGACACAGGCGGTTGATGCGGTTGATTCTTTACTGAATAACAGCATACAACTAACATCAAATAATGGGACAGGTGCAACCCCTTCTACACCTGGCTATTTTCTGTGTTTACAGTTTTGTTTTTCATTCCCTTACTTCCCAGAGCCATAACTTATTTTTATTTTGCCATTTACATAGACGATTGGGGCTTGTTTTTTTTTTTCAGGACAAGTACTCTCTGGTGACACCATCTATTATTTTTATACAACATAGTGGGAATCTGGACAAAAAATTCCAAATGGGATGAATTTGGAAAAAAAAACACAATTCCACCACAGGTTCCCATCTGTGGAGTTAGGCAGTGGGATGCAGCTCCCTCTTTTGATCGGAGCCCCCACAGTGCAATTGTGGTGCTCCAATCGGTTACTATGAAAGCCTGAGGAATGCTGAAGGTTCCCAGGCCTGCCATAGTAATCTGCCTGCAAATCGCTCATATAGCTCTGTAGATGAAAATATAAAAAAGTTATGGCTGGCAGAAAATGGCGATTTAAAGAAAATTTTTATTTTTTCAAAAGTTTTAATTTTTTTTTAAAGTAATGAAGCAAAATAAAAACTATGCAAATTTTGGTATCACTATAATCATTTTGACCCACAGAATAAGGATATATGAAATATATGAAAACCCCAAAAACTTGGCGGAATTTTACCGCACCAAAAAATTTTTCCCCCATTTTCCAATACAAAAAGGTAAATTAAATAGTATTAAAAAATACTTCTTGTTACGCAAAAACGAAGTGCTCATATAGCTACGTGAAAGGAAAATTTATAAAGTTATTACCATTGGAATGTGGGGAGGAAATGCAAAAATTCAAAAACAAAAATAGGCCCAGTACTTCATGTGGTTTTCTCGGAGCTTTACATTGATGCACCATCCTCTACATAGGTCTTCAGTATCTGATGGGTGGGGGTCTGACACCCGCCAATCAACTGTTTGAGAAGGCACTGGCGCTCGCAATGGCGCTGGTGACTTCTTTGCTTTCCCTAGGCCACCAACGTCACGTTCGTTGGTTTCATGGCCTAGGTGCATCTCAGCCAAGTGACCAAGCTGCAATCCCAAGCACAGCCACTATACAATGGATGGTGCTGTGCTTGGTTTGCTGAAAGAAAGCCTACTGCGATTTTCTGTGCCTTCTCAAACAACTGATCCGTGGAGTCCAGGGTGTCAGACCCCCTGAGGATAGGTCATCAGTGTAAATGACAAGAAAACCCCTTTAAGCGGGTAAAGGTTCCTGTTGGCAATAATCACTTAGAAGGATCCTTTTTTTTCTTTACTGTTTGAATGCATGTGCATAACCTGTGGTGACGATGGTAACATAAGGTTCATTGATGCAGATGAAACTGTGAAATGTCTAAAATGATTAAAGTATCCTCACTTAGGGAAAATATCCTATAGTAAACAATAACTAAAAATGACATGTCTGCGAATTCTTTATCATGAACATCCTTCTAGAGAAGCTCCACAGACTCTTCCAATAAAAGTAATATATACGTCCAGGATCAGCCATGAGCTCAGTCCCCAGACAGTGAGAAAAATGTCAGTTTGGTATCTTTTTTTAAGCCAGCTGTTGATGTATTGTCTAAGCCATGTTCTTTTTGCACAGAAAATGTAGCCAGGGCCATCAAATCTGAGTAAATCTGCATTTGCAGAGCATGTATTGAGAGGTGAAGGCAGAAATGCATCCATAAAACTGAAAGATGTTCTTCAGGCTACAGATATTGAGGACCTATCCTCCAGATCAGTGAGGGATCGACACCCATCACTCCTACCAATCAGCTGTTTCTGGTTGGCGCAGTGTCAAACACTATACTATGTACAAAGGGAGATGCAAACAGCTCCATACACGGTGTATTGCTCATGCCCGGGTATTCAAGCTCAGCTCCCATTCCACTGAATAGGAAGTCGGCACCAGAAACTACACAGTGTGTGGATCCTTCTGGTTCCACTCCATACATTGACAGTTTCTGGAGTTGCAGCAGCCTGAAACAGCTGATCGGTGGGGGTGGCAGGTGTCAGACCCCCAATGATCTGATACTGATGACCTATCCTGAGGATAGGTCTTCAATATCTGTAGCCCATAAAACCCATTTAAGCTATTACAAAAATATTGATTAAATCTCAGCAATGACGTGCACAACTGCCTCATGTGACCGCTCAGGCCAGGGATTGACTGCAGTGATCACATGGAGTAGTCAGTGATGCACATGACCGTGGTGTGTTTTGCGGTCCGAAAATCGCGGATCCGCAAAACACGGATGGCGTCCGTGCGCGTTCTGCAATTTGTGGAACGGCACGAACAGCCTACAATATAAATGCCTATTCTTGTCCGCAAAGTGCCGGCCAAGAATAGGACATGTTATGTTTTTTTCAGCGGGGCCACGAAACAGAGCAACGGATGCGGACAACACACGGAGTGCTGTCCGCATCTTTTGCAGCCCTATTGAAGTGAATGGGTCGGCATCCGAGCCGCCAAAAAGGTGGCTCGGATGCGGACCAAAACAACGGCCGTGTGCATGAGGCCTAAAGGTGATCGCGCTGCCAGGTACAAGTGGAGGCTTCTAGGTTAGGTCAGATTATATCAGACTCATCTTATACAGCTGAACATCCGAGTTCCAACAGGGATAGTACCACTTGGAACCGAACCCGAGTTCGGGAAATGTTTTTTTACAGTACAAATTAATTTAGGAAATTAACTTTGCAAAGTAATAACTTCGGCACATCGGAGCCAATACATTCTAATACTGTAAGGAGCTCCTGCTCCATACAGTGTTGGAATGAAGTTTTAAGCGAATCTCCTAAATCGCGGCCTTTACTGATATAACAGTACACACTCTTCTCTGTGCCCGCATCAATACCTTCTACTAAACTATCAATACATCACTAGTCCACTAGGTTATTTGTTGTTTTTTGTTCTTTCTTTTACAATCTTTGGTCTTTGAAGTTCACAGTTCAGAGGATCCTGTTATGTATAATCAATGGCAATTTGTATTCATACAGTGTTAATTTACTGAACTAATAAACTTGTCCTAAATCGGGAGGCAGATGTTTGGAAACAACAAACACTATGTAGAATACATTTATTGCATTTCCAATATTCTTTGCCGAGAAGAGTATCAATTTCATTCATGAAGTGGTCTATGGAGCATTGTAAACCAATTATAAGCTGTAAATTAAATTATGAATTGTAAAACTAATGTGCTGTGCAGATCTCACCTGTCCCTTCATGCTCTGGATCATCTCACAAATGAAATCTACATCTACGTTCAACTAGATAATGTTTTACTGGCCTTCCCTGCCGACTGAATGGGATCTACTGCTTTCATGAACCTAAGCAAATTGAAAAAAAAAGTTGCTGCTGATAAAAATGCAATGTAGTGTAACAGGCAGGCATAATAATGAAAAATCAAAATCCCCCCTCCTTAACTGGCCACATCCCCAAATGCATGATGTGAACAGAATCCGTGTGAAAAATCACAGCATGTTCTATATTCTGCTATTTTCACACAACGCTGGCCCAACAGAAGTCAATGGGGCTGCGTGAAAATCGCATCGCATCCACAAGCAAGTGCGGATGTGATGCGTTTTTCATGGGTGGTTGCTAAGAGATGTTGTTTGTATGCCTTTCGTTTTTATCACCCGCGTGCAAAACACATTAAATCGCATTTCACCTGCGCAATAAAAACTGAACAACTGAATGCGATCACAGACAAAGGCCTCATGCACACAACAGTTTTTCGGGTCCGCATCCCAGCCGGAGTTCCTTGCCGCTAGTGTGAAAGTAGCCTTACTCTCTCTGGTCCTGACTGTTTGAAAGAATATTTCAGAGTAGATATTATGTATCAGCCTGGAGTAGCTCTCCATGACTGGATACTATTGTAGCAAACTTTCATCCTTGAGATGTAATTGAATTACTTCTGCATTTGATAATACACTGTTGTGTTGATATCTTGAATATGTTTTGTCAGTTGTTTGTCACAGGTGTGCTGGAAATTAGCATTTTATAAATTATAATAAAGAAACAGAGATTGAACAAGCATTTATTTTGCTCAAGATTAGTATCCTGCTTTGAATTAGAAAAAAAGCAAAACAAAATTCCAGTTCTAGCTCGTAGGCAAAAACATAATGAGAAGATAAAATGAAAATGTGTGATAATAAGCATAACAAAGGCAAAACATCACCTGAGAATGAATACATTGTATTAATTAAACCAATGTTCATACACTGAGGCCATTTTGTAAATTAATGTTATATTAACATTTTTAGTTTTAAAGGCAATTTATCAACAGTTTTGACCATGCTAAGCACAAGGTAGGGGCTGGGGAGAGCACTACAAACAGACCTTTTGTGAAGCCTTTATTATCAGAAGTAGAGTGAATATGAACTTTTATTCTGCCACATTATAGTCCTTCACTATTGTTCAGCTTTTGTTTCACTGTGAAGCAGAGTTGTTACTAGTATCTCAATAGATCTAGAATCCAAGCTCCAATGTATATGTACCATATTCTTGTAATATCCGCCCTGCCCCCCCCCCCCTCCCCTCCGCATACACACACCCTAGTGCTAAAAACATATTTTACTTGCAGGATGGACTTTACACTCAGTGCTATCATATATACAAGGCTATGCAACGCAACCTACCTCTTACATCCAGTGCCTTACAGGCGTCGTCTCCTTTGATGATTTCTTTCCTTATCTTCTCCATTCGACCCATGACAACCTCTTTCAGCCACGTCTTGTCTCTGCAGAGTTTACCAAACCGACATCTTAGGTTCCCCACTTTTCTATCATGATCCTTCCCTCCCTGCTGCCCCAACAATATTGTCCTGCTGCTACCCACAATACTGTGCCCGCTGTGCTACACGATGCCCCCAAATACTATACTGCAGAAATTATACTGCCATACAGATTAGTCCCCCTATAGTAATATAAAAGTCCTTCCGATAGCAATAATTCTCTGAGTGTCCTTGTACCCAATAATAATGGAAATCATAGTGCACCCAGCAGTAATAAGGCTCCTAGGGCCTCCAGTAGTATTAAGGCACCTTTATAGTGTCCCCCTATAGGATCCCCAGTGGTTATTGTCTAATTTCCCCCTGTCTAATTCCAGCTGTTGTAAAACTACAATTCCCACCATGCCCTGCTGTAGGCTGATAGCTAGAGATGAGCGAATCAAAGTTGACAAAGTGGAATTTGATCCGAATTTCAGGAAAAATTCGATTTTCACAGAATGAGAATTTACTCACACTTCGTGAAATGGCTGCTGCACCTATTAGGACATGGAGCAAGGAACTCTAGGAACAAGGGATCACCCACAATGCCATGCATGCAGCCAATCAGCAGCCAGCCCTGTGATGTCACAGCCCTATAAATAGCCTCAGCCATCTTGGATTCAGCCATTTTCCAGTGTATTTAGTGAAGGGTGAGATGTCAGCAGGCACAAGGGACAGTGGACTAAAATACTTTAAAACTTTTATTTTGCTGTATAGAAGTTCAGGGAAAGGATAGGGAGGAATCATTCCACAGTATTGAAGCAGAACAGGGTTCAGTAGGGGAGTTTACAGCCTGGGCAATAGGAACAATTCTATTAGGGCTCTTTCACACGAGTGGATGCCGTGCAGGTAATCCGCTGCGTGAAAGAGAGCCAAGCCCCACTCTGGACAGCAGAGACACGGAGCAGTAACCTGACTGATAATGCTCCGTGCCTCTCTGTGATTGTTTTACTACAAAATCACGGTGACAACTTTATCTCACTGTGATTTTGTAGTAAAAAGGTCACAGAGAGGCATGAAGCATTATCAATCATGTTAATGCTCCGTGTCTCTGCTGTCCAGAGTGGGGCTTGGCTCTCTTTCACGCAGTGGATTGCCCGCATGGTATCCGCTTGTGTGAAAGAGCCCTTACAACTTGCTGCACTGACTGCAGATCCAAATTGCCATTATACAGCTCTGTAATTCCAGTAAACCATTCTTGTTATTGGGGTACAACTGCTGTTTAATACAGCCATTAACAGGGTTTATTACAAGAAAATATTTCTATGTCTTATTTGCCCTTGTGCGGTGCAGTTATATGTTCTAAAGCCTTTCGTGGAGTGTATAAGTGGAAAAAAATAAGGGCCTATTTGCCGTTCATCGGTGCAGTTATATGTTCTAAAGCCTTCTTTGGCGTGTATTAGTGGGAAAAAAGGGCTTATTAGCTGTTCTGTGGTGAAGTGAGAAATGTACAGATTTTTTGGGGGTGTTTTAATTTCCATTTTATTTATTTATTTGATATAACAGTATGTCAGACAGAGAAGTGCCAGGCCCTGCACAGGGGACTGGCAGAGGCCTGAATGTTTCTGGTGTTGGGGGACGTGGCAGCAGGATTTGCAGCTAGAGGCCTGAGCTCCCGTTGTCATCTAGAAGTCGTGTCTTGAACAGCAACCTGCATCTGTCCTTTTCTGTTCCTTAAGACAGACAAGTATTATATGCTGTGGGCTCAGCTCCACTATACAGCGAGGACGAGCTACTAGAGAACAGTCAGCAACTACTGCCCAGCCAAGATGTGGAGGAGACATCTGACGCTTTTTCCGGTAGGCAGGCAAGTAGTGATGGGGAGAGTGGTATGGTAGCTGGTATTGCGAGCGGTCAGGCTTCTGACCCAGAGACCATTGAGGAGGACATCAGTGACATGCAGACAATGCTCAATGATGATGATGTAGCTGATCGTACTTGGGAGCCAGGTGAATTAGGGGCTTCATCATCCTCAGGAGAAGACGGTGGCAGCTTGTCTGTCAGTCGGAGGTGGAGCCAACAAGTCGCTAGTGTGGCTGGGAGTCAGCAGGGTGGCAGCAGTGGGAGGTCGGGAGCCAAACTTGTCCGGGGTAGACTACCCGCTTCTCAGGGGCCTACCTACCCGGAAAGTAGTGTGCATGGGTTCACGGAAGCAGCGGCAGTCAGTCAGTGTGGAGTGTTGGGGGCAAAATCACCTACTCGGCAGTGTGGCAGATTTTTGTTAAGAGGTGAACATGGCAATTTATAGAATCTGTGGGTAGAAGGTGAAGCGTGGCCAGGGCGCCAATGTTGGCACCATGTCCCTGCGTCAACATACTGTATGCAGCGGCATCATAAAATGGCCTGGAAGAACTGTGGCTCCGATGTGGTGGTCCAGCCTGCTGCGGCAGCCGCTGCATCACCCAGTGGCACGCACCCAATTTTAGGCAGTCAAGGCTCCACCACCTCAGCTGAAGGGAGCTATCTGTCCTTCCCATCATCTGCTGGTCCTGATGCTACTGCTCCTCCTCCTCGTCAGTCATTCCGTCAGCAATCGATCACAAATGCGATTGCCAAGAGACAACAATATGCGTGCACTCATCCAACAGCACAGAAGCTAAATGTGCTCCTGGCCAAGTTGCTGGTGCTGCAGTCCCTCCCTTTCCAAGTGGCGGACTCTGCACCTTTCAGATAACTGATGGCTTGTGCCGAGCCGAGGTGGAGAGTCCCAAGCCATAATTTATTTGCCAAAAAGGCAGTACTAGCCCTGCACATGTATGTAGAACAGAAGATGGGCCAGTCCTTGAGCCTGTTGGTGCCTACTAAAATGCACAGCAGCACCAACGTGTGGAGCTCTAACTACGGTCAGGGACAATACTTGTCCTTTACTGCCCACTGGTTAAATGTGGTTCCTGCACAGCCACACCAGCAACTTGGCCAGGTCACGCCGCTTCAGCCTCAATGTTCTCTCGCCATTGGTCCAATGAAAATATCCGCCTCTGCCTCCACATCCTCCACTGTGTCCTCAGCCTCCACTGCAGGGACAATTCATAGTGCCCATCCAGCATACCACATGTGCATGGTACGGCAGTGTCACGCTGTTATGCACCTCGTTTGCCTGGATGAACGGAGTCACACAGGGGAGGAACTGCTCTGTGTCCTTCATCAAGAAATTTTAATCCTGGCTTTCTCCGTGACAACTCAAAATCGGAACCATGGTGACCAACAACGGGAGGAACTTGGTGTCGGGGCTGCATCAAGGAGGTCTGAGCCACCCCACATTGAAGATCTGCTGGACTACCAAGCAGCCAAACTGTATTTGTGGCCGCATCTGGCAGAGTTTGCACTGGAAAAGCTGTTCTGCCTGGCCAGTTGTGTGGCATCAGAGCGTGTGTTTAGTGCGGCGGGTGCCATAGTTACTACAAGAATATCTCGTCTGTCCACCTAAAATGTGGAGAGACTGACCTTTGTCGAGATAAATCAGGCATGGATCAGCCAGGATTTCCACCCACCAATGCCTGATGCATCAGACTAGATCATCCATGCTACCACACCAACACTTTGACAAAAGAGACCGGTTTCTTCTGGCCACCTGCCTCAGCTACTGTTCTGATTCTTCCACCCACCTAATGCCACACATCTGATGCCAAGTGCTCTTTATTTCGCCCACCATCTTGAGCTGTCACCAGGTCACTTTGTGGTCTCCTGATGCTGCTGCCACCTCTACACTATGTCTTCTGATCCTGCTGCCACCACCACACTATGTCACCTTGCTACTCTGTGGCCTCCTCCTGATGCTGCTGCCACCTCAGACTCTGTCATTGTGCCACTCTGTGGCTTCCTCCTGATGCTGCTACTGCTGCCACCTCCACACTCTGTCTTTGTGCCACTCTGTGGTCTCCTGATACTGTTGCTGCCACCTCCACTCTGTCACCGGGTCACTCTGTGGTCTCCTGATACTCCTGCCACCTCCACACTATGTTACCTTGCCACTCTGTGGTATCCTCTTGATGCTGCTGCCACCTTCACACTGTCATTCTGCCACCCTTTGGCCTCCTCCTGATGCTACTGCTGCCGCCACCTCCACACTCTGTCATTGTGCTGCTCTATGGCAGCCTGATGATGCTTATTATACCTACACACTGTCATTGTGCCATTATGTTGCCTCCAACTGATGCTGCTGCAGCTACCTCCACTCTCTGTCATTGTGCCACTCTGTGGTCTCCTGATGCTGCTGCTGCCACCTCCACACTGTCATTGTGCCACTCTGTGGCCTCCTGATGCTGATGCCACCTTCACACTGTCATTGGGCCACTCTGTGGTCTCCTCATGCTGCTTCCACCTAACCACTATGTCATAGGGCCACTCTGTGGACTTCTCATGCTGTTCCCACCATCCCCACTTCATGACTGGGCCACTACTTTCCCTTTCAGCCTGGCTGACATTATCATTTATTTGACCCTTTTTCTGATCTGTCAGAAGGAAGGAAAAATGAGACGCACAACAGATACTGTCTATGTAACAGCTGTAATGCCTGCATGACATGGTCCCTATTTTGCATCAAAATTGGCTTATGATTTGGTAGCCAAAAGCAGGAGTGTGTACAAAACACACATGACATGGAAATATTAAATTCACGTGTCATCTCTGTTTTGGGTCCACTACTGTTTTTTTGGCTTTAGCAATACTTACTGACCAAATGCTTACCGAGTGTAGGCGGATGCTCCACAGACAGGATCCGTTTTTTTGGGGGGTCCTGTTCCGAAGGATCAGAAGAAAGGCAAAATAATCTGTGATTTCAATACAAACTTACTGCTGACACCCACTCCACTCTGTCTGGGGGGCTCTACTTGTATAAGTGTTTAATAGAACAGGTTCAGTAGACATCTACTGTATGTGGAATTATCTGCTGATGGTGTAAAAGGAGCGCGCTCTTCTTGATGCTAACATTGACCTGTAAGGATGAATCCCGGGTGCATTGCGGCAAACCCGCGCGAGTAGGTACGCAATTGCAGTCAGTTTTGACTGCGATTGCGTTTCGTTGTTCAGTTTTTATCGTGCGGTTGCAATGCGTTTTACACCCGCGTGATAAAAAACTGACTGTGGTACCCAGCCCCGAACTTCTTCACTGAAGTTCAGGTTTGGGTTCAAGGTTGTGTAGATGATATTATTTTCACCTATAACATGGTAATAAGGGGAAATAATATCATTCTTTAATACAGAATGCTTAGTACAAGGTCAATTGAGGGTTAAAAAATAAATTTACTCACCTCCTCCAATTGATCGCATAGCTGCCAGTCTCCTGTTCTTTCTTCAGGATCTGTCAAAAGACCTGTGGTGAAGTCACTGAGCTCATCACATGGTCCATGTGATTGGACCATGTGATGTAACGTCACCACAGGTCCTTTAGCCGGCAGCTCATGATTAAAGAAGTAAGAAGAGATCGGCAACTACGCCATCAAGAGGAGGAGGTGAGTTAATTTTTTTTTAACCCTCAATTGACCTTCTTCTAAGCATTCTGTATTAAAGATTGCTATTATTTTCCCTTATTACCATGTTATACGGGAAAATAATACAGTGAATAACATGGTTTATCATCTTAGCAACCATGCGTGAAAATCGCACCGCTTCCGCACTTGTTTGCGGATGCTTGCGATTTTCACGCAGCCCCATTCACTTCTATGGGGCCTGCGTTGCGTAATAAACGCAATATAGAGCATGCTGCGATTTTCACGCAACGCACAAGTGATGTGTGAAAATCACCGCTCATGCACACAGCCCCATAGAAGTGAATAGGTCCAGATTCAGTGCTGGTGCAATGCGTTCACCTCACGCATTGCACCCACGTGGAAATCTTGCCCATGTGAACCCAGCCTAAGGCTGAGTTTACACTTGAGTTATTTGGTCAGTTTTGGCCCCGCAACTGCCCAAATAACTGAAGTGTGCAGTGATTCTAAGGCCCCTTTCACACAAGCAAGTTTTCGGCACGTGTGCAATGAGTGACGTGAACGCAAAGCACCCGCACTGAATCCTGACCCTTTCATTTCAATGGGTCTGTGTACATGACTGTTGTTTTTCATGCATCACTTCTGCGTTGTGTGAAAATTGCAGCACGTTCTATATTCTGCATTTTTCATGCAGCCCTGGCCCCATAGAAGTGAATGGGGCAGCATGAAAAATGCATTTGATCCGCAAGCAAGTGCGAGTGCGATGCGTTTTTCACTGATGGTTGCTATGGCCTCTTTCACACGGGCGTCATGTTTTTTGCCCGGATAAGATGCGGGTGCGTCGCGGTAAAATGCACGATTTTTCCGCGCGAGTGCAAAACATTGTAATGCGTTTTGCACGGGAGTGAGAAAAATCGGCATGTTTGGTACCCAAACCCGAACTTCTTCACAGAAGTTCGGGTTTGGGTTAGGTGTTCTGTAGATTGTATTATTTTCCCTTATAACATGGTTATAAGGGAAAATAATAGCATTCTTAATACAGAATGCATAGTACAATAAGGCTGGAGGGGTTAAAAAAAAAATATATAGTTTAACTCGCCTTAATCCACTTGATCGCGCAGCCGTCATCTCTTCTGTCTTCTTCTTTGCTGTGCACAGGAATGGGACCTTTGATGATGTCACTGTGCTCATCACATGGTCCAATCACATGGTTCATCACCATGGTGAGGGACCATGTGATTGGATCATGTGATGTGACGTCACCACAGGTCCTTAGTCGGCATCTCAACATTACAGAAGAAGACAGAGATCCGCAACTGCGCGATCAAGTGGACTCGGTGAGGTAATTTTTTTTATTTTTAACCCTTCCATCACTATTGTACTATGCATTCTGTATTCAGAATGCTATTATTTTCCCTTATAACCATGTAAAATTGCTATTGAGGGGTTAAAAATAATAAACAAATTTAACTCACCCCATCCACTTGGTCGCATAGCAGATCTCCTCTTCTTTCTACTTTCTTCAGAACCTGGCTAAAGGACCTTTAATGACGTTTCCGTATGTTTGTATTCCTGTTCAGCAAACAAAATAGAACATGTCCTATTATTATCCGCATTACGGACAAGAATAGTACTGTTCTATTAGGGACCAGCTGTTCCGTTCTGCAAAATACGGAATGCACATGGACATCATCCGTATTTTTTGTGGATTCGTTTTTTGTGGACCCCAAAATACATACGGTTGTGTGCATAAGGCTTAAGGCTGAGTTCACACTTCAGTTAGGGTGCAATCACATCACCGTTTCCGTTCACACTTCAGCTTTCCGTTCTCCTGTTCCGTCAAAAGAAGAGAGCGAGAAAAAAACAGGATCCTGTAAAAAAACTGATCTTGCTGCATCAGTTGTCATCCGTTTGAGCTATTTCCGTTTGAGATCAGTTTTTTTTAGACGGGGAAAAACTCCTGCACGCATTACTTTTGTTTCCATTTAAAAAAAAAAAGATTTCTGATGGAAATGCCTCAAACGCATGACAACTGATGCAGCAGTTTTTTTTTCTTCTCTCTCTCTTCTTCTGACTGATCAGAAAAACGGAAAGCTAAACGATGATGTGAATGCACCCTTAAGGGCTGTTTCACACGAGCGGATGCCGTGCGTGACATCCGCTGCGTGAATGACAGCCAAGACCCGATGCAGACTGCAGAGACATGGAGCATTTTACATGATTGATAATGCTCCGTGCCTCTCTGTGACCTCTTTACTACAAAATCACAGTGACAACTTTATCTCACTGTGATTTCGTAGTAAAGAGGTCACAGAGAGGCACGGAGCATTATCAATCATGTTAATGCTCCGTGCTTCTGCTGTCCGCATCGGGTCTTGGCTCTCATTCACGCAGCGGATGTCACGCACGGCATCCGCTCGTGTGAAACAGCCCTAATATTTTTATCAGTTATCGTAAGTCAAAATCAGAAGTAAAGCCTACTCAGATATAAGGTATAATGGAAAGATCTGCACCTGGTTTTGGCTCACAATAATTGATGGAAACCAGTCATCAAATAACCGAAGTGTCAACTGGGCCTAAGCTGAAATCAGTTCAGAAGACCTGAACTTTTGCCCTAGAGCCCATGGAGTCTTTAGCTATGCCTCTGAGCTTTTAATTTTAGTGTGCCTATCCCCACCACAAATATGACCATAAATGTCTTGTATTTTGATTACTTACCTCTAATTGCCAATATCAGTGTATGCTCTTATAGATATACATGCTTGGTAATGAAAATTGTAACGTTCCTTCCTGATCTTCTAAAATGACACCTGAGGCAGGTTTTAGTTATTATGGGAGCACAACACTTAGGATAAAAGTCATTTTCTGATATAAATATATGTATTTCTTCTTGTCGGTCGAAAAATGAAATAGGTTTACAACTGATATGACAGGAAACAAAAAAAAATCTTATTAGCAGATAATGTATTAAATGATTGAGTGCTTTAATTGCATCGTATAAGTGAGTGACTATATCCAGACACCACTGGGACATTCTGATAAGTTGTAACATAAAACATCTGTGGATGGTGTCCTCCTTATCCACTGCTTCAGAAAATTCAAATTACTTTGATAAGAAAAAAGTCCTGGAAAAAGTATTTCCAATTACAAAACTGTAGTGCGGTACATGATAAGACTGAAGCTTCACATCTGGGTTTTCGTACTTACTGTTATTACTTTTGAAATGGCAGTTTTTTTATGTAATATACTTATTGTTTGGTATACAACTTCACGGGAAGAAATTCTGCAGAAAAAGATAATAGAAATGTAATAATATTTCAAAAGCATTATGGTATATCTACACATATCCAAAACTATTTATGAAGCTGTTCCACCAAATTCCAGGCAGATGGTTACTATAAGCTTTGGAGTCCTGAGGTTCCAGATTGCATGGAAGTCGGCTACAGATTGAGGCCTCTTTCACACTACCTACCGTTTTGCAGGCCCTTTTTTGCGTTCCGTATACGGTCCGTATACGGAACCATTAATTTCAATGGTTTGGCAAAAAAAAAAAAAAGAATGTACTCCGTATGCATTCCGTATTTCCGTTCCGTTGAAAGATAGAACATGTCCTATTATTGCTCACAAATCACGTTCCGTGGCTCCATTCAAGTCAATAGGTCCACCTAAAAAAAGGAACACATACGGAAATGCATCCGTATGTCTTCTGTATCCGTTCAGTTTTTGAAGAACCATCTATTGAAAATGTTATGCCAAGCACAATATTTTCTATGTAATTACTGTATACTGTATGTGGCATACGGAAAAATGGAATGGAAAAAACGGAAACACAACGGAAACAAAAAAACTGAACAACGGATCCATGAAAAACGGACCACAAAACACTGAAATAGTCATATGATAGTGTGAAAGAGGCCTAACAACTATTCCTAGAAGTGCTATTAATCCGTGGCCCTGTTGTTGATAAATTAATTTTTCATTTCATATACTAATGAGATCTTCATTGCACTGATTAGGGAGCCTAAGGCCTTATGCACACAAACTTATTTTCTTTCCATATCTGTTCCATTTTTTGGGGGGCCATATACGGAACCATTAAGGGTGGGTTCACACTAGCGTTAGGGATTCCGTTATGGCTTTCCGTTATAACATGGCTATAACAGAAAATAACGGAATCCATAAGACGGAAGGACGGATCTGTTCTTCTGCCCACAGACTTGTATTATGACAGAATGCTAAACGGAAGCCTTTAAAAGGCATTTTGTTTGCTTTATGTCGTAATAGAAGTCTATGGGAATCAAAACGGATCTGTCTGGGTCCCGTTAAGCAAGACAGAAAAAGTCCTGTCAACACAGTACTTTGTTTTCAAACGGGACCCAGCTTTCCCATAGACTTGTATTAGGACAGAAAGCAAACGGAATGCCTTTTAAAGCCATGCCCGTTTCATTTCCCATTTTCTATGCCTCTTTTAGGCATAGAAAATGGTCTAAATTTGAGCCAGCTAGGAAGCTGGTGTACATTTAGACCAGTGGTGAATACATCAAAGTTAAGCCTCATGCACACCTCCGTGGAACACGCACGTGTGATACCGGCCTGGATTTCTTCTGAGTGCAGGAGCGCACGCCGTCATTTGTTGCTAAGACGCCGTGATGCCATGCGCTCCTGCACTCAGAAGAAATCCAGACCGGTATCACACGGTCCATGTTCCACGGACGTGTGCATGAGGCTTTATGTAGAGGCCAGCGCCTCTACATAACTTCAACTGAACCACCACAGGGGTTATTAAGACCAACGTCTGAAAGCCAGGTCTTAATAAATGACCCCCTTAGATTTTAAAGCAATGCAGACAGTCTTGTGCTCTTAGATAATATGCATTGAGTACATGAATGACAGCACATCTCCTGCACTGAAGCCAAGCTTACAGAGAACCTATAACTAGCTGCTTACATGCTGACCTGTCCTCACCTTCTTTTAGACCCGTATCATATATTAGACTTTTCTGCACAGTTTAACAGAGCAGGAAGGTTAAAGACCTGGTACAATGCTTAGTGTTCATTCATTTGCTATGTCAAACGGTGTGGAGGGGGAAGTGACTGTTCCCACAAGTAATGTAATGTATGCTACGGTCCTCTCGGTTGACTCTGACATCTAACTGCGTTGCTATGTGAGCTTTTATAGTGATGGGGATAGTAAGTCACTGGATTTTCCTATACATGTCACCCCAGGCAGATTGATGTTTCTGGCAGTATGTTGTATCAACCTTTGTACCACTCTATTTAGGAGAAAATTCTATTCTGTGAAGGAACTTTTAATGAGCATTCCTACTGGTTGGTGGCATCTGACAGAGGCTGTCTGAGAGCTGAAAGCCCTTTTAAATTCTAATAATGTGTGCAAAATCCTTTCAGACTGTGCTATATTCAGGTTTAATGTGTTTTCAGAAATATCATTGTGATCTAAAAGGGGAGAATTGATTGTGTTTGTGTGTGGTCTGCTTGTTAAATACGCGTTTATTAACTTCTTTAGAGTTTTGGAGGCATAAAAAGAAACTTTTCTGTGTGTTGGCATGGACCATGAAATTCCTTTAACCTGGCATTAGTTGGACTCAACAGGTCTGGATGGATCTTGATCAAAATAATAATTTGACTAGGTTCATCCTTTTTAATGAATTAATGAATGAATGAAGGATATATACAGTCATGTGAAAAAATTAGGACACCCTTTGAAAGCATGTGGTTTTTTGTAACATTTTTAATAAAAGGTTATTTCATCTCCGTTTCAACAATACAGAGAGATTAAAGTAATCCAACTAAACAAAGAAAACTGAAGAAAAGTCTTTTCAAGATCTTCTGTAAATGTCATTCTACAAAAATGCCTATTCTAACTGAGGAAAAAGATAGGACACCCTCACATGTATTCCCTCTTAAATTGGCTCAGATCTCACACAGGTATATCACACCAGGTGCACATAATTAGTAGATCGTTACTCTGCATGTTGAATGAGGCTTGCCCTATTTAAACCTCAGACATTTAGTTTGGTGTGCTCCTGACTGTTGAAGTGAGAGTGAGCACCATGGTGAGAGCAAAAGAGCTGTCAGAGGACTTCAGAAAAAAGATTGTAGCAGCCTATGAGTCTGGGAAGGGATTTAAAAAGATCTCAAAAGATTTTGAAATCAGCCATTCCACTGTCCGGAAGATAGTCTACAAGTGGAGGGCTTTCAAAACAACTGCCAACATGCCCAGGACTGGTCGCCCCAGCAAGTTCACCCCAAGAGCAGACCGCAAGATGCTAAAAGAGGTCTCCAAAAACCCTAAAGTGTCATCTCGAGAACTACAGCAGGCTCTGGCTACTGTTGATGTAGAAGTACATGCCTCTACAATCAGAAAGAGACTGTACAAGTTTAACTTGCATGGGAGGTGTGCAAGGAGGAAACCTTTGCTTTCCAAGAGAAACATCGAGGCCAGACTGACATTTGCCAGAGATAAAGTTGACAAAGACCAGGACTTCTGGAATAATGTTCTTTGGACAGATGAGTCCAAAATTGAATTATTTGGACACAACAGCAGAGGACATGTTTGGCGTAAACCAAACACAGCATTCCAAGAAAAGAACCTCATACCAACTGTGAAGCATGGAGGTGGAAGTGTCATGGTTTGGGGCTGCTTTGCTGCAGCAGGACCTGGTCAGCTCACCATCATAGAATCCACGATGAATTCTACTGTGTATCAGAAGGTGCTTGAAGAACATGTGAGACCATCAGTTAGAAAATTAAAGCTGAAGCGGAACTGGACCATGCAACATGACAATGACCCAAAACATACTAGTAAATCAACCAAAGATTGGCTGAAAAAGAAGAAATGGAGAGTCCTGGAATGGCCAAGTCAAAGTCCAGATTTGAATCCCATTGAGATGCTGTGGGGTGACTTGAAAAGGGCTGTACGTGCAAGAAACCCCTCAAACATCTCACAGCTGAAAAAGTTCTGCATTGAGGAGTGGGGTAAAATTTCCTCAGACCGATGTCGAAGACTGGTAGATGGCTACAAGAACCGTCTCACTGCAGTTATTTCAGCCAAAGGAGGTAACACTCGCTATTAGGGGCAAGGGTGTCCTATCTTTTTCCTCAGTTAGAATAGGCATTTTTGTAGAATGACATTTACAGAAGATCTTGAAAAGACTTTTCTTCAGTTTTCTTTGTTTAGTCGGATTACTTTAATCTCTCTGTATTGTTGAAACGGAGATGAAATAACCTTTTATTAAAAATGTTACAAAAAAACACATGCTTTCAAAGGGTGTCCTAATTTTTTCACATGACTGTATATAAATATATATATATATATATATATATGTATTAAGGCAGTTGCCTGGATTTGTGGGAGGGGCTGAGGTCCGCCTCCAGCCTATTTAGGGCACCCCCCTTACCTGGCTCCTGCACCGTCTGAGGTCTGAGCTTTGTGAGAGGAAGTCGCTTGTTGGAGTTCTGAGGAATTTACCTACGAGCCGCTGATTTTCTGAGAGCTTTTTCGTCGCCGTCTGGGTCTGGTTTTGGAGCATTGCTGTTCTTTCCCAGCTTCACTCGGTTTCACTGTGGGTCGCGTTTGCCCGTCAAACTGTGAGTTATTTTGTACGGGTCAGCAGGGCCTCACGGTTGCCCCAGTACCGGTTCAGCTCTTTTCATCATGGCGCACCAATGTCACGGTTTCAATACAAGTCACTAAGCATTCATTTCTGTCACACCTGGGCATGCATTCTCTTTCACATCTGCACCACCTCCGGTCTTACACTCTGACGGCATGCGGCATGGTCCCCCCTTTTCTGTTGGTTTCACACACGCTGCACCCAGGTCACGACTTCTCGCAGCAGTCACCGCCAGCTCATTTCTCAGGCATTTCTCACGTCTCCCCAGCAGATTCCGGTCAGCCCCTGTCGGTCCCAGCCCCATTCCCCGGTGGGATCACCCCCCAACATCCATCATTCAGGCCCCCCCCTTCCTCCCCCGTTCATGTCAACTTCACCAGGCTTGCGCTCCCCGCCGCCTCCTGCCTGTTGCCGCTCCTCTTGCCGCGCGGCCGATGGCGCCCGGCCGCGTCCTGGGGCCTGGTCTGCGCATGCGCGGCCGGGGTTCTGCGCATGCATGGCGATTTCGTCGGCGCATGCGCGGTGTCCCGGCGGCCGTGGGCGGACTCCGGGCGCATGGGTTCGCCGGCAGGGGGTGGTCACCTGCTCCCGGTGTCGCTCCCTGCGGCCACCATCATTCAGGCCCCCCCCTTCCTCCCCCGTTCATGTCAACTCCACCAGGCTTGCGCTCCCCGCCGCCTCCTGCGCACACCACACCCGCGCACGCTCATACCCCCCCCCCGGTCATTCACGGGCGGCTTCATTTCACCTCCACAGGGCTCACCGCGGCCCTGTCATCCCCTCCCCGCTACCTCCTGCTTGATCACCACTTCTCCTGCCGCGCGGCCGGTGGCGCCCGCCCGCGTCCTGGTGCCTGGTCTGCGCATGTGCGGCCGGGATTCGGCGCATGCGCGGCGATTCCGTCGCCGCGTGCGCAGTGTCCCGGCGGCCGTGCGAGCCGCATCTGGTGCGGAGGGCTCGCCGGCGGGGCTCCCCAACAGCCCCCCTTTTCTCCTTCATGGGCACCACCATCATATCATGAAGCTAGTAATTTGTGTGTATTCACAATCATCCTCCTTATCTGTGTTCACCATGGATTTCATCATGTCCCATGGATTGCAATGGATTTTAGTGCCAAATGTGAATCTCATCAGTTGAATCGGCAGTGTGATGCATATTTATTCCCCCTTTTTGATAATCAGATTAATCAGGGGACACATGATTGATCAAAAAGTTCACAAAAAAGTTCACATCGCTGCTTCACACTCAAATGGACAGGTGGAATGGCAGGGGCACGGTCCCAATGCGCCATCCAATTGCAGTCACGCACTTTCACCTGGGCATGGCCACACGGCACGCACCGGTCCCCCTTTCATACCAGGCGCAAGCTGTCATTTCACGGATAACCGCCATGATCCTCCCGGTCATGCACATGTACCACATGCTTCACACATTTTTCTCACACTTTGTCATGTCTACCCCCCCCCCCCCCCCTTGTGTTTTAGGCGGTTAACCTATACTGTTTACGCTACCGTGTAGCCGGAGAATTTTTCTTGGTACCAGGTACGTTCACCTGCTCATTTACCAAAATCTTCCTCACATTTCGGACGGTCCCGTTAGGGTCAGCGTGCTGGCTTTAGGGGCACCATCATCCCACTAGGTACCCCCCCCTTCTTTGGCTTCGCCAGCAGTTAGTGGTCCCGCGAGGCCGACACCCCACCTCAAACGTACGGAGGCACCTGCCCAACGCGCCATCTCGTTAGTAAGCCGCCTCACATGTTGCATAGAGAGGGCCTCACCTGTCACTCCCTTCCCCTAGTCCTGTCTTACAGTCACCGAGAGGCCAACGATCCTGCCGCTACCACGAGTGGCCTCATTATCCCCTCGCGCCAAATCATAGGTAGAGCCTCTCAAAGCCGCTTGGCAACTAGCAGGGCCTCATCTGTCACCATGCGAATATAATTTTTTCGCCGTTCGGCCTAGCTAGCCAGCACGTTCCTGCGTGGCCTCAAATTAATCAACTTTTTATTGTAGTATGTCGCTGGATGGGTTAGAAAACTTCTCCCTACCTGGCACCCCGGCTAGATCTGTCACTGCTACTCCGGGAGACGATCTAGCCAGTCCTGCGTCCATCCGGTCCTGGACGGTTCCACGCATCACGGCGGAGTTAAGGAAACGTCACGTTCCCTTCCCTGCCACAGCGAGAAAGGCGGAGCTGTTCCGGCTGCTGCGCGCATCAACCAATCCTGGGGATGCGGGGGAAGGACCCAGCCAGTCCGGCACCGGGGACATCCACGCCATGCTGGCCTCTCTGATGACATCCATGTCAACAGTCAACGCCAGGCTGGAAAGGCTAGAAGCGGTCACCACGACCCTCTCCTTGGCGGGTCCACCACCTGCAGCATCACTAGCACCGGCCGGTTTACCGGTGATCACGCCATCCACTAGCATGGAGGACCGGGAAGTCAACCCGGCACATATGATTCCTGAGCACTTGAAACGGGATATCCTGGAAGGTAAGGATGTAAACCTGGCCTCCCTTCTAATTGCCTCCCAGGACGTGGTCGAAAACACGACGTACGCCTATGACGAGGTGTCAGTTGTAGTCAAGTCCAGGGATGCCCGGCTCAATAGGAAATTGACCATTCCCGAATTCGTTTTGGCCTTCGGAATCTACAGAGAGGTCATCTGTGCGGTCCACCCCAACAGAAGGGAGGAATTCGACCTCTACTTACACAAACTGGTGGACTTGGGCAACAAATACGGAGGATCAGCGTTTTATGACTATCACAGGTCTTTTTCGGCGAAGGTGGCGGGGGCTTTCTCCCAGTACGGAGTCCGCTCCAACTGGGCAAGGATTGACACGGTCATATTTTGCCACCACTTCGCAGGCCTTAGGACCCTAGCCTGTGCGCACTGCTCCTCCACGGCCCACACCACCAATTTCTGCCCGAACACGTCGGTCAGACAAGGCCCCTCCCAGACAGCTGGGCCCTCCGGGGTCCCGGAGAGACTGGCCCGGGACAAACTGGGTCGGCCGATCAAATTTCTAGGCAAATCCATGATTTGCAATAATTTCAATGAGGGGTCCTGTAATTATAACGGATGTAAATTGTTACATATATGCACCAAATGCTTCCGGGCACATGCCAAATCCATGTGTCCGAATAAAATTTTCACAAAACCGTATCTATCAACCATCACCATGCCAGTTTTTACCGCGCTCATGTCGCAGCACCCCTCCAGGCATCTCTCAGATTTTCTCATCTCAGGGTTGACAGAAGGATTTCACACGGGCATCCTGTACATGCCAACAGGCACCCTGGAGTGTCCCAATCTTTTATCCGCTCTGCACAACCCCACCGCCATTGATGCCCTCATAGCCCAAGAGGTAACAGAGGGTTTTGTGCTAGGTCCTTTCAAGACTCCCCCGTTTGCCACATGGCGCACCAACCCCATTGGCATCGTCACTGGGAAATCTTCCCAGAAACAGAGGCTCATCATCGACCTATCGGCGCCTCACGGGACAGGCAACTCCAGTCTCAACTCCCTCATTCCCTCGGAGGAATTCTCTCTGCAGTACACTACCATTGACCACGCCATCACGGCCATCAGACAAGCGGGGGTGGGGGCATGGCTCAGCAAAACCGACATCGCCAACGCCTTCAAATTACTGCCGATTCACCCTACCCTGTGGCACCTGCACGGCATCAAGTGGTCAGGGAAGTACTATTTTTTTCTCCCGATTGACCTTCGGGTCCAAAAGCAGCCCGGCCATCTTCAACGTGTTTGCGGAGGCGTTATGCTGGTTGCTATTGAACATAGCGAGATGCCCGCTGGTTTTACATTACCTTGATGACTTCCTATTGGTGGAAGAAAACACTTCCCCTCCTTCCAGCCTCAGAGCCACCATCAAGCTGTTCAAGGAACTGGGGGTCCCCCTCTCCACCAAGAAGACAGAGGGGCCGGACACGATCATCACCTTCCTGGGTATCCAGTTGGATTCAGCTTCGATGCAAGCCAGTTTGCCGTCCGGGAAGATCCAGGACATTCTCACCCACATAGACGGCTATCTTCAACTCGGCACCTGCAACCGCAGAGAACTACAGTCCCTGCTGGGCTCCCTGAACTTTGCCATGCGCATCATACCCCAGGGTCGCTCGTTTATTTCACGGCTTCTGCACCTCTTCCCCTTGTTCCGACACGACTCGCACAGATTGTCCCTGGATGCCCACGCTGCGGCGGATCTGGGTATGTGGAGGAGATTTCTGTCCACCTGGAATGGCAGGAGCTTGTTTCTCCCTCAGCTGTCGGACTCTTCCCCCTCCATCTGGTCAGATGCGGCATCTACCACAAGCTTTGCGGCCATATTTGGGGACGACTGGCTGTGGGGTGGCTGGCCTCCTGAGGTCCAGGGTCTGGAAGGATTCTCCACTACCTCAGCACTTTTTGAGATCTATCCCATCGTAGCGGCTGCCGTGGCGTGGGGTCATTTATGGGCAAATCTGGCGGTCCGCTGCTACTCGGACAACCAAGCAACCTGCCAGATCATAAACAAAGGTCATTCTAAATCCCTCACAATCATGAGGTTCATGCGAAGACTCACTTGGCTGGCCGCCTGCAATAATTTTTTCTTGCATTGTTTCCATGTCCCGGGGGTGTGCAATTCAGCTGCTGACAATTTGTCTCGCTTCAAATTCCAGGCATTTCATCAGGATCTCCCGTCAGCATCACCCACTGCCTCCAGCACCCCGTCATTTCAGCAACTCATTCTGGACTAGAGGCCATCATGCGGCAGAGCCAGTCTTTGGCCCACTTTTCACTATCAGTCAATACACATAGGACATACAACAGAGCGTTCACGCTTTTCAACAGATTCCTGGTAGAACACAACATCACGCACCCTTTCATCATGTCGTCTGTTTTGGGATTTGCTTCTTTTTGCCACCTCAAACTCAAAATGTCATACAACACCATCAAACTATATCTCACGGGCATTCAACATCACATGTTAATCTTGCACCCTAACTACACCAGCTTCATGGCCTCCCACCAAATCAAAACAATACTCAGAGGCATTCAGAAGACGGAACCCGCACGTCCAGCCCAAAGGCTGCCCATCGACAGTCATGTCTTCAAGGCGTTATCCGACCTGCTGGACGCCACGCCTTTTGATTCAAATACCAACGCTGTCATCAAAACCGCAATTTATTTAGCCTTCTACGGGTTCCTGAGGCCCGGGGAATTCACTACCACCTCCACGTCCCAAAGCTCACCTTGTCTCCTCGTCTCCCACTTATCCAAACACCTGGATCACTACATCCTGACCCTGCCTCAGTCCAAGAGTAGTCAGCATTTACCCGTCAACATCTCATATTACCCCACACACAACAAATGGTGCCCGGTGAGGGTGCTGGATACCTACAGTCAGCTTCACAGGTTCCTACCCTCTCAACCGCTACTCCAAGTGCATGGATCGGTGCTCACCATGACCACCTTCATGTTCCATGTCAGGTCTTTTCTCACCCAACTGGGCCTAAACGCTGGCAGCTACTCGGGGCACTCCTTTCGCATTGGAGCTGCATCCACGGCCTCCAGTGCCAACATCCCTACCCATGTTATCAAGAAATTGGGACGCTGGAAGTCGTCCGCATATGCACGGTACATTCCCAATCCAGCGCATGAGTTAAGAGTGGCTTTCCAAAGCTTGTCGGGTTGAGCTGTTTACATGTTTTATTGGTTACAAATAAACTGGTTATTTCCATTTTTGCCCTCTTCTTTCTTAGGCCTACCTCATCCTCGGTTTCGGCACACCACAACCGACTGCATTTCTTTCCCTGCATTCCAGGGCTCTTCTCTGTACTACCGTAAGCACCTAACACAAGTATTAAGGCAGTTGCCTGTATTTGTGGGAGGGGCTGAGGTCCGCCTCCAGCCTATTTAGGGCACCCCCCTTACCTGGCTCCTGCACCGTCTGAGGTCTGAGCTTTGTCCCTCCCACCACTCCACTCATTTACAACTCATTTACAACTCATTTCTTTTATGTCTTTTCCTTGGGTGGGCCCTCTTCTTTCTTAGGCCTACCTCATCCTCGGTTTCGGCACACCACAACTGACTGCATTTCTTTCCCTGCATTCCAGGGCTCTTCTCTACTACCGTAAGCACCTAACACAAATATATATATACATCCAACCCGCCTCTGCAGCCGTGATGTCTTATTCCTGGCTCAGCAATGATGCCCTGCAAACCACACATGAACCTCTGCATCCAATCACTGGCCTCGGGGATATATGGGCACGTCACCACCGCAGTCATGTAAACAAAGCCAGGTGGGGATGATAGTAGTGATAGCTTCTGCAACAGGCCCAGGAAGGGAGAGGCATGGAGGACAGGAGTGGTAATAGTATAGATGTTCAATAGATGGTTTACATAGGCATTGATCAGATGTCACGAATAATGGGGAAAGGAGGGACACCAGAAAGACAACAGAAGGGAGAGGACAAAGAACTAGGCCTCAAAGCTAGGAAGAAGGGAAAGGTCACATCCTAGGAAATCTCTAGATCTGGCTATGACTCCTGTTAGTATGTATAGACCCTGAATGTGGGAAGATTCATACGCCAGAACCTAAACCCTAGGAGTCCTGAGATGCCCTAGAGGTAATGAAAGGGAATGAGACTACTGGTTCCTTCCCAGGTAAATGAACCAGCTTCTCCCTGAGGCATAGTAACAATAAGCACAAGGGAACAACCAAAAGCAAGAGCAGTACAACTTATCTTATAGAAAATGGATGAGCAGGAACACAAGTAAGGTCCACACCCAACTCTTCCAAATCCAAGCAGAGAATATCAACCACATGGTATGAAATGTGAAACCAAACTAAATAGGGAAGCAATAATGACCGCCAGCAGGACCTGACAAGAGGTGTGGTCATTACCAAACCACAACACTGAAAATCGAGAGACTGTCAGTTAACCTCATGTGCAGTCAGTCTCTCTGATTTTCTAACCTCTGTCACAGAAGGTACCGTGACAACAGATTAAGTGCAGTCTTTACTGTTGGCAGTTTCCCTGTGCGGGAGGCAGTGTGCCCAGTGAGTGTTCCCTCTAAGGCTCTTTCTTATACTTTGTGCAATCTTCCCAAATCAACTAAGGTGTGTAACTTGTCTCACAGTACGTTATGTAGGATCCAGTAACCAGTTCCCCCAGTGGTTGGCACATATGCTGTAACTTTGCTGCCTTTAACCCTCAGAACTCAAGTGTTCACTGATTATCTGCAAATGAGTCTCTAGGAGCAATGGGGTTGTTACCATTGCTCCTAGAGGATCAGCTCTCTCTGTAACTGCTGCAATCCCTGCACTTTGATTTCCAGGGGCAGGCAGTGTAAATGTAATCACATCTGGCCCTGACTTCTCTTAAAATCATTCAAAGTGCAGAGTGTGCGGTGGTTGCAGAGAAAGCAGAACCACTAGGTGTAACAGCAACACCTCCATTGCTCCTAAAGTCTAATTTACATATCTTTAAAATGTCATTTTTCTCAGCAATGCAGGCACATATGGCCATGCGACCAACACCGATGCCTTCACCTGCCAAGTGCACATGCAGCAGGTCAGCCGGTTTCATAGGTACAAATCTGCTGACAGATACACTTTAACTACATAACTTTATAAGGTGTTTACACCTGAAAACATCATTGAGGGCCATAAACATATCCTGATAAATAAGTTATCTTGTACACTACATTACCACTACCCTGGACAACCACAGAGTTGTATAGTATGTACTATACTAAGGTGTCCATAGACTTCTATGGGCTTTTATTGTACTTCCATATACCTCTAAGTTCAAGCAGTCTGACATCTCACCACTGACATCTCATTATATCATGCGTCAAGACAGACCATCAGAATACCCGTCTAGGCAACCAACACAGCACAACTTTTGAAACTTACTCTGAAGCAGGAGCAAAGATATAGGGGGTGCAGAGGTAGCAGTTACTACGAGGCCAAGGAGTATGATGGGCCCCAAAGATTCTTGTGCCACCTAAGAAGACATCAGTATTATAGAAAGTTCATGCTAGAGGGGCTCTGTTATAGATTTTTCATTGTGGCCCAGAATGTTCAAGTTAGTCCTCTGGCTGGAGGGAAGGGGTTAGGTCAACTGTTTCAATTTTTGTCTCCAGCAGCAGGAAGCTCTTAGGCCTCTTTCAGACGGGCGTTGCGGGAAAAGGTGGGAACATGCGTGATTTTTCCACGCGAGTGCAAAACATTGTAATGTGTTTTGCCCTCCGTGAGAAAAATCGGCATGTTTGGTACCCAAACCCGAACTTCTTCACAGTGGGATCGGTGTTCTGTAGATTGTAATCTTTTCCCTTATAACATTGTTATAAGGGGAAATAATAGCATTCTGAATACAGAATGCATAGTAAAATAGCGCTGGAGGGGTTAAAAAAATAAAATAAAATAATTTAACTCACCTGTCACTACCAGAGCTTTGAGACGTTCTCACAGCTCTGTGTCTCCACCCCTGTGATGATGTCACTTAGAGTTTGGAGGTGTTCTCTCTGTTCTGTTTCTCTGCCCCTGTGATGAGGTCATTACTCCCAGCTGTCTCTCCTGCGTTTGATTTCCCTGCCTTTAAATCACCCCTCCTCCTATTGCAGGGCGTGGATTATATTTCTCTTTTCAGTTGTAGCTCTGCCTTGAGTATCTTTACTTCTTAAGCTACTAGTTCTCTGGACCTGTGTTCTGCTGCTGCAAGCACTCCGGATATTGCCAGCGGCCCTTGGATCCGTCTTCTCTGCGGCTGCAGCTCCATCAGCTAAGTGTGCAAACTTTGTTGTGTACCTGGTGATTTCCTGACTGGATCTGAGGTGGCCACGGTACCCTCCATATTCTGAGCAGGGCATCGGTGGCCGTGCCCCTTCCACTATTGTAGGGGTTACAGGGCTCATCAGTCTAAGGGACGCGGGCATGCCTCGTTCCACCATTTGGATCCGGGCATGTGCTTTAGCAGCATAGGGAGAGTGTTGAGGGTCTGACAGGGGTCACCCTTTCTCTTCCCTAGTTTGGGTCCAGTCAGTAGCTCTTCTTACTGTGTATGCTCTGGTTACCCTTAAACAGCCGTGACATCACCTTAATCCACTTGATCGCGCAGCCAGCATCTCTTCTGTCTTCTTTCTGTGCTGTGTGCAGGAACAGGACCTGTGGGGACGTCACTCCGACCATCACATGGTCCATCACATGATCCATCACCATGGTAAAAGATCATGTGATGGATCATGTGATGATCGGAGTGATGTCACCACAGGTCCTGTACCTGTACACAGCAAAGAAAGAAGACAGAAGAGATGCCGGCTGCGCGATCAAGTGGATTAAGGTGAGTTAAATTTTATTTTTATTTTTTTAACCCTTCCAGCGCTATTTTACTATGCATTCTGTATTCAGAATGCTATTATTTTCCCATATAACCATGTTATAAGGGAAAATAATAATGATCGGGTCTCCATCCCCATCGTCTCCTTGCTTGCGGTTGCTTGCGATTTTCACGCAACCCCAATTCATTTCTATGGGGCCTGCGTTACGTGAAAAACGCACAATATAGAGCATGCTGCCATTTTCACGCAACGCACAAGTGATGCGTGAAAATCACCGCTCATGTGAACAGCCCCATAGAAATGAATGGGTCGGGATTCAGTGCGGGTGCAATGCGTTCAACTCACACATCGCATCCGCACGGAATACTCGCCCTTGTGAGTGAGGGGCCTTAGCTAGTACATGCTAATATACCTGGGTCGTATCTATATACTACACCCTCACTCTTTTGTGACAGGAGTTCACGAAATATGTCTTGGTCAGGCTGATTGTATCCTAATTACATTTTCTGAATATCCACTGCACCGTGATTTGCTCGTTTACTTAGGAGAAAACATGCAGCCAATATGATATTCAGATGCTGGTAACCATGAATTATTCAGCGCATTCTACAAGTCTTATGATACAAAGCTTAGCATGTGGGTCCTTCAGCCACAGAAGAACACAAGCAAAGAAAAGATGTAAAGAAATGTAAAACATGCCGAAGACAGATATTTGCATTTAGGAATATATGCATTCTATTTACATGGGCAAATAGGTATTTTCGTGAAGGCTTTCTTTTAAAGTTGAAAACTAAATTACTTTTCATTGTGTCTACTGGAGACCAAATAGCATTTTCTTATTGTTGCCAGTGTGAGTTACATTCAAATTAGCTATTCTATTATTGTTCAAGTGATCTTTCCTTTAGAATAGTTGCAATGCTCTGCAGGAGTGATTACCTGTTATACTTTGTATAGCTGAATCTTATGGTATTCAGGTTTGAGGTGACAATTGACGTATGAAGGAAATCTGCAAGTTAAGTTAGGCAGAAAGCAACAACTTTTAGTTTGATTCTAGTTATTTAGATTTGTATAAAAAAAAAGGGAACAGTATAAAGAAATAACTGACACCACTTCTGTAGCCACCCTTTGTTTGGCTTAAAAATAAAAAATAAATAAAAATGGTCCAAAAACTGCATTTGAGCTATTTTAGGATAGCCTTCCTTTTTCTAACAGAATACCAAAACCTAGAGTTCCACCAAGGAGCAGAGTGGAGCTAGGCATCGAGCATGACTTTGATCAATATTAAAATCAGCTTTGTATATTATATTACAGGTGCCGGTCACTTTCAGTGCCTGCACAGATACAGGAGATTCTACTGTCTGTATCGCCATGTACGCCAACTGTTTAGCACCCATAGAGAAGAGAACGCAGTCAGGAACTGATGAGAAACAGGTCATATTAATAAATAATGTAACCGCCCCACCGCCTACCTCTCCTACCTCGCCTCCCCCGCCAACATGCATCCTATGCTCACAGAGACCGTGGCTCCTCCGGGTTTTAACAGACCATATGTGGATGCTCCGGGGGTCTTTTATTAAGCTACTAGTGTTAAGTATGATGACATACAGATTTATGTGTCACATAATACAATTTAGAGCATTTTAGGAGATATTGGGGATTATTTATCAAACGGGTGTAAAGTAGAACTGGCTTAGTTGCTCACAGCAACCAATCAGATTCCAACTTTATTTTTCCAAAGGACCTGTCAAAAATGAAAGGTTGAATCTGATTGGTTGCTATGGGCTCCTTTACACTGGTTTGATAAATGACCCCCATTTTTTTTTATAATATTACCAACTCTTTTAAATAAAGTACATTCAATAAATAGAATAAAAAAACAAAAAAGGAAAAACTAAATTTCTCAACATTTTTATTTAAACATGATATGTAACTAGCTCATGTATCGGCTTTACATCTTTTCCTCTACATGAGCTATTTCAAAGCTCCCTTTAGTAATGAGCCCAACTTGAAGCCTTCTGTATGCGGTAAGATGCACTGCGTGATTTCCTACATTACACAAGCGTCTAACATTACAAACACAAGGCCTTATCTAGTCCTTGTATCATTACAAGACAATTCAGTCCCAGCATTGCTCCCTTAGGAGGCTCATTGTTCAATAACACTGACTGCAGTTCACATCACATTTACATGAATTCACAGCGCAAAGTTTTATGTCATTGCATCGGTATGTTGGCCTGCCAGTCTACAAATTGCTAATGGGCAATTGTTTTCTATTAGTAGCATTGTCAGTATTGCCTCTTTTCTACTTTGTCATAATGAAAGACAAAATTAATTTTCTCCCTTTTATGTTGATGATTAGCTTAGTCTTGGCTGTTACATTGGAACATAATAGCCTGGCATTGTGTATAACACAGCAATAATTCACACTCTAACCAATAAATAAAAAGAAGGAGTAACTGGATGCATTTAAACTTGTAACCTTTTTTGTGGTGTCGGAGAAAAACACTTTGCTGTAGCCCAAGGTTGAATATCCACTTAATGGGGTGTAGACAAGGTTCTGATCTAACATAGTTGGCTCACTTTACCAATGAGAAAGTTCACGCCAGGGCTGGCCAACCTGCGGCTCTCCAGTTGTTGTAAAACTACAATTCCCACCATGCCCTGCTGTAGGCTGATAGCTAGAGATGAGCGAATCGAAGTTAACGAAGTAGAATTCAAACCGAATTTCAGGAAAAATTCAATTTGCACCGAATCCGATTTCCTCGCGCTTTGTGGTAACGAAACACATTTTTTCCTAAGATGGCTGCCGCACTTATTACGAAATGGAGCAAGGAACTCTGGGAATGAGGGATCACCCACAATGGCATGCATGCAGCCAATCAGCAGTCAGCCCTGTGATGTCACAGCCCTATAAATAGCCTCAGCCATCTTGGATTCAGCCATTTTCCAGTGTACTTAATGAAGTCATTTCTTTGCCAAAAAGGCAGTACCAGCCCTGCACACGTATGTAGAACAGAAGGTGGGCCAGTGCTTAAGCCTGCCGATGTCTGCCAAAGTACATGGCAGCAACGACATGTGGAGCTAAAACTACGGTCAGGTACAATACATGTCCTTTACGGCCCACTGGGTCAATGTGGTTCCTGCACAGCCACACCAGCAACTTGGCCAGGTGACACCGCTTCTGCCTCCATGTTCTCATGTCATTAATCCTGCAACAATGTCTGCCTCTGCCTCCTCATCCTCCACAGTGTCCTCAGCCTCCACTGCAGGGACAATATGACACAGTGTCCATCCAGCATACCACATGTGCAGGGCACGGCGGCATCATGCTGTTCTGCACCTCGTTTGCCTGGGCAAACGGAGTCACACAGGGGAGGAACTGTTCCATATGATTCATCAAGAAATCGAATCCTGGCTTTCTTCGTGACAACACAAAATTTGAAACATGGTGACCGACAACGGGAAGAACATGGTGTCGGTGATGCATCAAGAAGGGCTGAGCCATGCGCCCTGCATAGCGCACATGTTCAATCTGGTTGTGAAGCGGTTCCTGAAGTCTTCCACCCATCTGCAAGACATTCTAAAAATGGCCAGGAAACTTTGCATGCACTCGTACACTGCAAAGCACACCCTCCTTGAGCTGCAATGGCAGAACGGCATTCCCCAACATAAGCTGATATGCAACGTTTCCACCCTCTATATGTTTGACCGACTATATAAACAGAGAAAGGCCTTATACGATTTCTTGATGATCCAAGAGGACAGGAGTACTCCCCTGTGTGACTTCGATGTCAGCCAGTAGCAGCTCATGAGTGATACCTAATGTTTGCTCAGGCTCTTTGAGGAGGCCTCGTTATTTGTCAGTCGCCAGGACTATGGGATGAATAACGTCATTACTAGTGTTGGGTGATTATTATTATTTTTTTTTAAGTAAATGGCCATGTAGCTCTATAGTATTGAGGTTAACATTCTGGGCTGTAATGTAGAAGGTTGTGAGTTCAAATCCCATCAGAAACTTTTCAGATATAGAGGCTAAATTACATTTATATATTTTATAATTTTTTTAGTAATTGTAAAAAAAATGTAATTACTAGTACATATATATATATATATATATATATATATATATATATATACAGTTGCAAGAAAAAGTATGTGAACCCTTTGGAATGATATGGATTTCTGCACAAATTGGTCATAAAATGTGATCTGATCTTTATCTAAGTCACAACAATAGACAATCACAGTCTGCTTAAACTAATAACACACAAAGAATTAAATGTTACCATGTTTTTATTGAACACACCATATAAACATTCCCAGTGCAGGTGGAAAAAGTATTTGAACCCTTGGATTTAATAACTGATTGAACCTCCTTTGGCAGCCTTAACTTCAACCAAACGTTTCCTGTAGTTGCAGATCAGACATGCACACCGGTCAGGAGTAATCCTTGACCATTCCTCTTTACAGAACTGTTTCAGTTCAGCAATATTCTTGGGATGTCTGGTGTGAATCGTTTTCTTGAGGTCATGCCACAGCATCTCAATCGGGTTGAGCTCAGAACTGTGACTGGGCCACTCCAGAAGGCGTATTTTCTTCTGTTTAAGCCATTCTGTTGTTGATTTACTTCTATGCTTTGGGTTGTTGTCCTGTTGCAATATCCATCTTCTGTTGAGCTTCAGCTGGTGGACAGATGGCCTAAAATTCTCCTGCAAAATGTCTTGAGAAACTTGGGAATTAATTTTGTCCTTCGATGATAGTAATCCGTCCAGGCCCTTATGCAGCAAAGCAGCCCCAAACCATGATGCCCCCACCACCATACTTCACAGTTGGGATGAGGTTTTGATGCTGTTGTGCTGTGCCTTTTTTTCTCCGCACATAGTGGTGTGTGTTTTTTTTTTATAGGGCAGGGCAGCTGTAACCAACACCTCCAATCTCATCTCATTGATTGGACTCCAGTTGGCTGACACCTCACTCCAATTAGCTCTTGGAGATGTCATTAGTCTAGGGGTTCACATACTTTTTCCACCTGCATTGTGAATGTTTACATGGTGTGTTCAATAAAAACATGGTAACATTTAATTATTTGTGTGTTATTAGTTTAAGCCGACTGTGATTGTCTATTGTTGTGACTTAGATGAAGATCAGATCTCATTTTATGACCAATTTGTGCAGAAATCCATATCATTCCAAAGGGTCCACATACTTTTTCTTGCAACTGTATATATATATATATATATATATATATATATAAAATAAATCATACTTCTGATATATATGAATGCATAATATGTGGGAAACTACTACTGATGTTTTAGCCATAATATATTTACATATATTTTATATGTTTAAAGGGAATCTGTCACTAGCAATTTACCCCAATTTTTTTTTCATGAATCCATGTTTTACCTATTTTCCATCTTTATTGTTCTTTTTATTGTGAGTCTTGTCATTTCTTCAAAAAATTGATTCTTTTGATATGCAAATGACGCTGTAAGGAGCCCAGAGGGGCGTTATTCTATCTCCACGGCGCTCAAGAACGCCCCTCTGAAGGGCCGTGCCCGTCTAAGTTTGAAAACTAAATTCAAACTTAGTTTATCTAAATCGCCTCCCAGAGGCGTGGCTAAGTGCTCAACACCCCCCCTCCTCAGCGCCGCGCTCTGCTGCAAACACCCCGATCCTCCTCTCGCCGGCATCCCAAATCCCGCGCAGGCGCAGTGCCTACGATTGCCTGCGCTATGATAAGACGACTGACGGCACTGCGCCTGCGCGGGATTTTGGATATCACCGGCGAGAGGAGGATCGGGGTGTTTGCAGCAGAGCGCGGCGCTGAGGAGGGGGGGTGTTGAGCACTTAGCGGCGCCTCTGGGAGGCGATTTAGATGAACTTGGAGGCGTTATTAGTTTTCAAACTTAGGCGGGCACGGCACTTCAGAGGGGCGTTCCTGGGCACCGTGGAGAAAGAATAACACCCCTCTGGGCTCCTTACAGCGTCATTTGCATATCAGAAGAATCGATTTTTTGAAGAAATGACAAGACTCACAATAAAAAGAACAATAAAGATGGAAAAAAGGTACTTTATAAAACATGGATTTGTGGGGGAAAAAATTGGGTAAATTGCTAGTGACAGATTCCCTTTAAATAAAATGTATCCTCTATTTCTGACTGGATTCAAACTCACAAACTTTTACATTACGGCATAGAATGTTAACCGCTACACTATAGAGCTGCATTGCCAGTTTAAAAAAAAAATAAAAATATAAGACTTCTGCTATATAGGAATACTTACTACTAGTAAGTATTCCTATACAGCAGAAGTCTCATATTTTTATATGTTTTAAATAACTGGCTATGCTGCTCTATAGTGTAGTGGTTAAGTTCTTGGCTGTAATGAAGAAGGTTGTGAGTTTGAATCTCGCCAGAAACTTTTCAAAAATAGAGGCTAAAATAGATTTAAATACACTGGGTGTCCCCAAGCACTGACTACATATATGGACATAGCTATATATGGAGTCAGAGCAGAGACTCCTAAGCCGAACACCCGACACCCTCCCCTCTTCAGATCATGGGGTTCTTGGTTTAATGCTCGGGATCTCCCATTGACTTTCATTGTGCTTGGGTGCTCTGTATTCGAGCACAAGAGCACTTTTGTGCTAGACCAACACTAGTCATTAGTGATGGACGAACATCGGCCGGGACCACAAGTTTGTGGCGGGCCCCATTCCCTTTAATGGCAGGTGAACCTGAAAAACATTCAGCTCATATTTGCAGCCACCAATTACTTACAAGAAGTGCACAAATCGTCCCACAACATGGACAGTGACATACCAGTAGGGGATCAATGGCAAAAATTCCCACAAAAAATATTTTAATCAGGGACCATATTTATGCGTCTTAAATTGAAACTCTCAAAAATGTGCCCTGCTGGAGCCTAGAATTTTTTTTATTTTAGGCCACGGGAGTACAGGCCCCAAACATTAGGCCTTCACCAGACAGAAAACATCAAGTAATTATGTGGCTGGAGGTATATTAGACGGTCATTAGATATCAATTTTAATGCAGGCCAGTACAGGCTCCAAAAACTATTCATTCAATGTACAGAAAACAAGCTTCGCCTTCTTCTCATTGTCTGTCGCTAGTAGAAGCCTAAGCATGGCAGGCAGGTTCCCCCAGAAGTATATTGCTGGATGAGCAGCCAATACCGCACTTGCATCAATGTTGACAGGATTCGGCTCCAGGTGTAGAGGAATTGTTTTTTTTTAATGCTTTCTCCATCGCAACACCCTCCACGTCGTTGAATGAACTGAAAACTGGCCGATTCTCTCCTAAGAAAAAAGTTAAATGTTATTAATAAATGTATTAAACATTTTAATATGAGATTTATTCCATATATATTATAAAATTCGGTGTCTCCATGATCAATCTTTAGCGTGGGGGTCCCACACGGGTTCTACACACTTCCAAAATAAAGTGGGGCGAATAGATGACGGATGATCCGGACGCTCCATGATCTTCCCAGAAGCTGCTTTTGGGAGCCACGGTTCATTTCTGAGACGTCTGTGTGGGAATCCGAAGACCATCTCCATCTCTGTGCACCACAGGATGTCCTCCTTCTCCTGTGTTAGGAAAAATGTTATTTTTATTATAAAATGTATTAAATATTATATTATTAAATGTATTAAATATAATAAGGATACCCTCCTTTCCATTCCATGATGACTGGGAACCCCTGACGAAGAGACTGGGCCCTGGTTGGTTTGAATCATGATTCAATTTGAGTCTACAGTCGCTGATGAGCAGCTTTCTTCACATGCCTAGTGACAAAACTACTCACCAGCAACAGCAGTAACTGTACCTGGAGCAGGACCTGAACCAGCAGGTGGTGGCATACTTGAACAGCACCGTGCCACCTTATATTGAAGATCTGCTGGACTGCTGGGCAGCCAAACTGGATTTGTGTCAGCAACTGGCAGAGTTTGCCTGAAAAAGCTGTCCTGCCTGGTCAGTAGTGTGGCATCAGAGCGGGTGTTTAGTTTGTCGGGGGCCATAGTTACCCCAAGAAGAACTCGCCTGACCGCCCAAAATATGAAGAGACTGACCTTTGTCAAGATGAACCAGGCCTGAATCAGCCAGGATTTCCACCCACAAAGGCCTGATGCATCAGACTAGATCATCCATGGTGCCACACCAACACTTTGACAAAAGAGACCAGATTTTTCTGGCTACCTGCCTCAGCTACTATTCTGATGCTGCCACACACCTGATGTCACGCATCTGATGCCAAGTGCTCCTTCTTTCACACACCATCTTATGCTGGTACTGGTATTGCCACCTACCTCCGCACTCTGTCAACAGGTCACTGTGGTCTCCTGATGCTGCTGCCACCTCACCAATCAGGTCTCCTGATGTTGCTTCTGCTGCAACCTCTACACTGTCAATGTGCCACCCTGTGGCTTCCTCCTGATGCTGCTGCTGCCGCCACATCCACACTCTGTCATTGTGCCACTCTGTGGCCTCCTGATGCTGCTGCTGCCACCTCCACACTGTCATTGAGCCACCCTGTGGCCTCCATCTGATGCTGCTGCCACCTCCAAACTCTGTCATTGTGCCACTCTGTGGCCTCCTGATGCTCCTGGTTCTCTCTGCTGCCAGGAAATATAAGTTTTTAATGCAATTTGCCACGAATAAATTCGGATCGAACTATTTTTGGCCAAATAGAATTTTTGTGAAATTTGCTCAACTGTCAACTGTACCTATAATGATATAAAGGTACAGAAAAATAAATAGCTAGACAAAAGATATAATGGAAATAGCTAGAATCTGAAGACATCTGTCTTTTATTTCTTTACTCTCGGTACTAAAGGCTTGGCTTGAAGTATTGTTTTACAACCGGTAAAGAAAAAGTTAATTCGTCTACTGAATATTTAATAGTGCACTTGAGTAAACTGTTTGTTGGCAATTACTTTCTTAGCCAAGTGAAGACTCATTATCTTACATCACCCCGGGGCAATGCAGATTCCAATCTCACTACTTACATCGCCTCTGGTTACAAAAAATGCCGTCCAGGCTGAGATAAGTGGTTTTATATGTGCAAGCGATTTCACCAAAAGCATAACTGCATTGTTATAATTTGTCCTATATATACTGCTATGCAAGGTAAGAAAAACTTTATGGCTGTGACTCAAATGATGAGCTCAATTATAAATTGTCACAGAGTAATAAGAATAGCAGCTGATTTAGGACCCCGTCGCAAAAGGGGCCCATTTTCCCCGTGCTGAGGTACAGTTAAAGTAGTCACTTAAAGACATTTTTCTAACATCAGTAAATGCCATTTATCATGTATTTTTTATGTGTTGTGATTGTCCATATTGCTTCCTTTGCTGGCTTCCTTCATTTTTCTATCATGTTATACACTGCTGATATCCAGGGGGTTACAACCACCGCTATAGAGCAGATAGGAGGTGGCCAAGACGGGAGATGCTGCAAATGTGTGCCTGTGTGTACTCCCATAGTTCCAGTCACCAGAAAGGCCAGCACTTTTACCTATAGTGTACAAGCACGGCCACTGCTGAAAGGGGCTCGTAATTCCTGGAAAAGGCCAGTGTATAATGCAATTGAAAATGAATTAAGCCAGCAAAGGAGGCAATATAGATAATCACAATACATTAGTTAAGGGCTCTTTACACAGGCCGAGAATCACACAGATTATCTCTAATGAGCATTCATCGTAATGCTCATTAGTAGAAATTAGCACATTTCTAAAAAATTTTGAATATTTTCATGTCTTCTGTGTTTTGTACCCACTCCTGCTTTTGGCTATCAAATCATAAGCCAATTCTGACGCAAAATAGGGACTATGACATAAGAAGTCCACAGAGTGGCCCAATGACATAGTGGTGAGGTGGAAACAGCATGAGGATACCACAGAGTGGCCCAATGACAGAGTCTGGAGGTGGCAGCAGCATCAGGAGGACACAGAGTGACACAGTGATAGAGTCTGGAGGTGGCAGCAGCAGCATCATTGGATTTGTGGCTGCAACTAGCAGAGTTTGCCCTGGAAAAGTTGTCCTGCCTGGCCAGTAGCGTGGCATCAGAGAGTGTGTTAGTGCGGCGGGGGCCATAGAACTCGCCTGTCCACCCAAAATGTGGAGAGACTGACTTTTGTCAAGATGAATCAGGCGTGGATCAGCCAGGATTTCGGCTCTGTGGTAACCTGCTGCTTTTGCCAGCTCCACACTATGCCACCTTGCCATTCTGTGGTATCTTCCTGCTGCTGCCATATCCACATTTTGTCACCTTGCCACTCTGTGGTATCCTGCTGCTGCCATCTCCACACTATGCCACCTTGCCACTCTGTGGTATCCTCCTGCTGCTTCCATATCCATATTTTGTCACCTTACCACTCTGTGGTATCCTCCTGCTGCTACTGCTGCTGCCATATCCACATTATGTCACCTTGCCACTCTGTGGTCTGATGCTGCTGCCATATCAACACTATGTCACCTTACCACTCTGTGTTATCCTCCAGATGCTGCTGCCATCTCCGCATTATGTCACCTTGCCACTCTGTGGTCTCCTGATGCTGCTGCTGCCATCTCCACACTATGTCACCTTGCCACTCTGTGGTCTCCTGATGCTGCTGCTGCTGCCATCTCCACACTATGTCACCTTGCCACTCTGTGGTATCCTGCTGCTATCTCCACACTTTTTCACCTTGCCACTGTGTGGTATCCTCCTGCTGCTACTGCTGCTGCCATATCCACATCATGTCACCTTGCCACTCTGTGATATGATGCTGCTGCTGCTGCTACTGCCATATACACATTATGTCACCTTGCCACTCTGTAATCTGATGATGCTGCTGCTGCTGCCATATCCCCACTATGTCACCTTGCCACTCTATGGTATCCTGCTGCTGCTGCCATCTCCACACTATGCCACCTTGCCACTCTGATGTCTCCTGATGCTGCTGCCATCTCCGCGCTATGTCACCTTGCCACTCTGTGGTATCCTCCTGCTGCTGCTGTCATATCCACATTATGTCACCTTGCAACTCTGTGGTATCCTCCTGCTGCTGCCATATCCACACTATGAATCAGAAGTAATGGATTTTCAAATATAATCACTTGCATAAATCATAGAAATCGGAATTTAGTGATCTGGATTGTTTAATACTTAACTTTTACTTCTTATTATAAAATAAATGGGATATATCCCTCAAAATAGAAATACCAAATACACAAGCCTGTTTTCAATGTCCCACACTCAGGGCGGGGAAAAAGGCTTTACTTATTGAAAACAGTAACAATGTGTCTACACTGATACAGATAGTGTCAGACACAGGAGGTAACAAGTGTTTATATACACTAATGCCCAATCAATAATACGTGATGGAAATAATCGATATATGCCGACACCATGTGGGCATACAAATTGGAGGCAACAAGAACAGATGTGTGCTAGTACCTAAGCCACACAATAGTAGAGGTCACCGCATTGGTGTATGCCAACACCTCAAACACCGATGGCAGACATATAATGCAAAACAGGTATTTCACAACACAAACAGTATGCACAGCGACAAACAACAAAACAACAGTAAACACAGAATGGTATGGGTGCAAGGGAAAGCCGTATGACACGGTATACACAAATGCACCCACAGCATAAGGTGCGCGGCGGCACCGCTTGAAAAACCAGATGTCCTACCGTACAGATGGTAAATACTCCGGACATCTCCTATTTCAATATTTCTGGTCAGGGTGGTCCACTTCGGCGGTTCGGGGGTCAACACACTGTAAAGGGATCACACGGAGATGTTCCTCAATGTCCCTAGTTGGCCCTCGCAGCCCTACAATAGCCCTTAGGTCTAACCACAGGGTGTCCCACTAATTGGGCCCCGTCCGGAACCTAACCCTGGAATTGTGGTCCCTGTATGGCCCTGAAAGGATCCCTACATGCATGTTTCTGAGGCAAAGGAAAGAACCCCTCCTCTCATCAGGGGAATATATCTAGAATGGATATGATATGGTCAGCAGCAAATGCAGAAAAAAGGCCACCGAGAGCAGTGGCTCTCAGGTGGAATGAAGTGCACAAGTAGGTGCACAACAAACAGGGAAGAGGAAAGGGGAGCAGATGAAAAGACCCCCTCCCTTCTTGCGGTATGCAGGTTGAGGCCGCAGGCATAAATGTTACCTGGTCTTTACACAGGTGCACCTTCTCTTTTAAAGCATCGCGTCGGCATGTCCGCACGACTCGCGTCATGATGACGTCAGCCGTCGCCCGATGTGGCGGCTGCTGATGATGACGTCTGCCCTCACATTACGCAGCATGCCCACACACCATGTGAACGCAGCGTGTGCGCATTAGTATAAGCGCATCACGCGATATAATGATGTAATATGATCGCGTGAATGGATACAAAACGTCTAGGCCGCGCGTGCGTAGAATGATTGCCAGGATCCAATGTGCAGCTTGCGCGGGGCAGTGTTTGTGCCTGTGCTATGTCAGAAAGAGACCATTGCACTGGCGCCTTGCCTCCACTATTTACGCTGCATCCTAGTTACTTTACTATATATCATTGCTTTGTACTGCCATAAATGATATACAGAGAAAAGGGGAAAAGGGGGCCACAGTGTCATCGCACAAACATATACATATTGTATCAGATACACACTGTGGATCTATAGAACAGAGATACGGACAAAACATAAATGTACATTTGGTCCGTACATACAGGCATATTGATGTATGAGCACCGTACAAAAGTGCATCTGTGGGCAACGGGACATATGTTCAACAAATGCACATGACAACCCTGATATGGGTATATATTAATTAGTTAGTAGTATTTTTAGCGGTTTTGATATTTAAATTTTCCGCCAGTGGCTACCAAAAAATGACACAAGACAGGTAGTGGGCACTACATGAGGTATAGCCCATTCTGCCAGATTGAAAAAGGCAGAATGAGGTAGCATTGGGAATTTATTTAGTTAAATTTTCAAGAAGGACGAAAATGCTCAATATGGGACATTAGAGGAAGCAACCAAAGTGGAGATATTCATTCAGGCCTTTAGGGGATACCGTGTCCAGTAGGAAAGTCCAACATGCTTCTCGTTGCAGTAAGAGACGGTCCCAATCACCACCATGTATCCTGGTGGGATTTTATCAATGCTTATGGCTCGAATACAGTTCGAGTCTCCACCATGATTATCATTGACATGTCGAGCCACTGGCGTATCGCGTTCATTCGCGATGTCACCCAGGTGCTCTCCGAGACGCCTGCGCAGCTCTCTCTTAGTTTTTCCGACATATTCAAGTCCGCACACGCATGTGATCTTGTAGATCACACCGCGTGTGCGGCAATTGATAAAATCCTTGATAATGAAGGACTTCTGTAGGTTTGAACTATAGAAAGTCTTGCTACTTTGTAAAATCTTGCAGGATACACAGCCACTACACCATAACAGCCGTTGATCTTACGATCCAACCATGTCGCTGCTTGGGTGGCCGGGGTGTAGTGGCTGTGACCAGCATGTCTTTTAGGCTACTCCCTCTTCTGAAGGTGATCTGTGGATAACTGAAAATGATCTTGTTGATTTCAGGATCCATCAGTAGGACAGGCCAGTGTTTACAAAGAACGTCCCTAATCTGTCCTGACGCGTCATCATAAGTCGCGATGAGACGGATCTTCTTCTCCGTCTCCTCCTTCTTAATTTTGGGTACTAGAAGATCGGACCACTTTGCTGTCAGTGCGGTTCGATACGCCGGTTTGAGGACCTCGGGGGACGGAGGCCCAATTAGTGGGACACCCCATGGTTAGACCTAAGGGCCATTGTAGGGCTGCGAGGGCCAACTAGGGACATTAAGGAACATCTCCGTGTGATCCCTTTACAGTGTGTTGACCCCCGAACCGCCGAAGTGGACCACCCTGACCAGAAATATTGAAATAGGAGGTGTCCGGAGTATTTACCATCTGTACGGTAGGACACCTGGTTTTTCAAGCGGTGCCGCCGCGCACCTTATGCTGTGGGTGCATTTGTGTATACCGTGTCATACGGCTTTCCCTTGCACCCATACCATTCTGTGTTTACTGTTGTTTTGTTGTTTGTCGCTGTGCATACTGTTTGTGTTGTGAAATACCTGTTTTGCATTATATGTCTGCCATCTGTGTTTGAGGTGTTGGCATACACCAATGCGGTGACCTCTACTATTGTGTGGCTTAGGTACTAGCACACATCTGTTCTTGTTGCCTCCAATTTGTATGCCCACATGGTGTCGGCATATATCGATTATTTCCGTCACGTATTATTGATTGGGCATTAGTGTTTATAAACACTTGTTACCTCCTGTGTCTGACACTATCTGTATCAGTGTAGACACATTGTTACTGTTTTCAATAAGTAAAGCCTTTTTCCCCGCCCTGAGTGTGGGACATTGAAAACAGGCTTGTGTATTTGGTATTTCTATTTTGAGGGATATATCCCATTTATTTTATAATAAGAAGTAAAAGTTAAGTATTAAACAATCCAGATCACTAAATTCCGATTTCTATGATTTATGCAAGTGATTATATTTGAAAATCCATTTCTTCTGATTCATAGTGTGGAGATGGCAGCAGCAGGAGGATACCACAGAGTTGCAAGGTGATATAATGTTAGGATGGCAGCACCATCAGGAGACCAAAGAGTGGCAAGGTGGCATAGTGTGGAGATGGCAGCAGCAGCAGGATACCACAGAGTGGCAAGGTGACATAATGTGGATATGGCAGCAGCAGCAGGAGGATACCACAGAGTGGCAAGGTAACATAATGTGGATATGGCAGTATTGTGTGGCTTAGGTACTAGCACACATCTGTTCTTGTTACCTCCAATTTGCATGCCCACATGGTGTCGGCATATATTGATTATTGCCGTCACGTATTATTGATTGGGCATTAGTGTATATAAACACTTGTTACCTCCTGTGTCTGACACTATCTGTATCAGTGTAGACACATTGTTACTGTTTTCAATAAGTAAAGCCTTTTTCCCCGCCCTGAGTGTGGGATATTGAAAACAGGCTTGTGTATTTAGTATTTCTATTTTGAGGGATATATCCATTTATTTTATAAGAAGAAGCAAAAGTTAAGTATTAAACAATCCAGAATGCTAAATTCCCATCTCCACACTATGTCACCTTGCCACTCTGTGGTCTAATGCTGCTGCTGCTGCCATCTCCACATTATGTCACCTTGCCACTCTATGGTATCCTGCTGCTGCTGCCATCTCCACACTATGCCACCTTGCCACTCTTTGGTCTCCTGATGCTGCTGCTGCCATCTCCACATTATATCACCTTGCCACTCTGTAGTATCCTGATGCTGCTGCCATCTCCACACTGTGCCACCTTGCCACTCTGATGTCTCCTGATGCTGCTGCCATCTCCGCGCTATGCCACCTTGACACTCTGTGGTATCCTCCTGCTGCTGCTGCCATACCCACATTATGTCACATTGCCACTCTGTGGCATCCTGCTGCTGCCATCTCCACACTATGCCACCTTGCCACTCTTTGGTCTCCTGATGGTGCTGCCATCCTAACATTATATCACCTTGCCACTCTGTGGTGTCCTCCTGCTGCTGCCATCTCCACATTAAGTCACCTTGCCACTCTGTAGTATTCTGATGCTGCTACTGCCATATCCACATTATGTCACCTTGCCACTCTGTGGTCTGATGCTGCTGCTGCCATATCCACATTAAGTTACCTTGCCACTCTGTGGTATCCTCCTGCTGCTACTGCTGCTGCCATCTCCACATTATGTCACCTTGCCACTCTGTGGTCTGATGATGCTACTGTTGCTGCCATCTCCACACTATGTCACCTTGCCCTCTGTGGTATCCTCCTCCTGCTCCTGCCATCTCCACATTATGTCACCTTTCTACTCTGTGGTCTCTTGATGTTGCCATCTCCACACTCTGTCATTCGGCCACTTGTGGTCTCCTCATGCTGCTTCCACCTCATCAATATGTCATAGGTCCCTTTTTGAACTTCTCATGCTGTTCCCACCGTCCCCTCTTCATGACTGGGCCACTATTTTGCCTTGCAGCCTGGCTGACATCATCATTTATTTGACCTTTCTTCTGATATGTCAGAAGGAAGGAAAAATGAGACGCACAGCAGATCCTGTCTGTGCAACCGCTATAAGGCCTGTATGGTCCCATCAGAATTGGCTTATGATTTGGTAGCCAAAAGCAGGAGTGGGTACAAAATACAGAAGACATGCAAATCTTCCATTCAAGTGTCATCTCTGTTTTAGATCCACTCCTTTTTTTTTTTTTGCAACACTGATGGATTATTAAGCAAATGCTGACCGAGTTTTTGCTGGATCGGTCATGAATCAGCAAAAATGCTTCTGTCATGATAATACAACCGCCTGCATCTGTTATGAACGGATCTGGTTGTATTTTCTTTAAAATAGCCAAGAGTGATCCATCATGAACACCACTGAAAGTCAATAGGGGACGGATCCATTTTCTAAAAGATCATGTGACGGACCATGTGATGACCGGAGTGACGTCACCACAGGTCCTGTTCCTGCACACAGCAAAGAAGAAGACAGAAGAGATGCTGGGCTGCACGAGCAAGTGGATTAAGGTGAGTTAAATGTTTTGTTTTTTAACCCTCCAGCGCTATTGTACTATGCATTCTGTATTCAGAATGCTATTATTTTCCCTTATAACCATGTTATAAGGGAAAATAATACAATCTACAGAACACCAATCCCAAGCCCGAACGTCTATGAAGAAGTTCGGGTTTGGGTACCAAACATGCCGATTTTTCTCACGCGTGTGCAAAACGCATTACAATGTTTTGCACTCGCGCGGACAAATTGCGCATGTTCCCGCAATGCACCCGCACATGTTTCCGCAACGGCCGTGTGAAAGAGGCCTGACAGTGAAAAAACACTGTCGTGTGCATGAGGCCTTAGTATGTGCTTTTCATTTACAGTTGGTGTTTTATAACACTGAATAAGTACTTCAGTTTGATTTTGCATGGGAAAACACTATGGGGATCAAAAAAATAGATTTCCTCTTTATTTCTCTTCCCCTTGAAGGTGACCATGTTGATTACATTTGCATAACTGCTGCATAAAACAGCATATTTATGCAAATGCTGTTACTCTACAGAGATCCCTTCTTATTGATGCACAAACTGACAGTTTAGAATTGGCTTCTGGTCTGTACTGCATGGTGTGAACACAGCTCCTTAATCATGCAACACAAGACAAATTGGCACCAAATACATTCGCTGTACCCGTGTGAGCATGCCAAAGCTTAAGAGAACCAGTCATGATGTTAATGAAACAAGACATAGAAACTCAGTGTTTCAGAATAAGCAAATAACACCAGGCAGGTTTTAAGAATCCTTTTAGAGCAATGGCATCCAGGTACAGAAAATGTCACCACGTACAACATTGGATGAGTAGAAAACATAACAATGTGTTTCATAAATCTCATGATAACATATGAAAATGTTACAAAATTTTACTGGCGAAAGATGCGGACAGCACACTGTGTGCTGTCCGCATCCTATGTCCGTTCCACTGCACCCGCAAAAAAATAAATAACATGTCCTATACTTGTTCATTGTATGGAATAGGACTGTTCTATTGATGCCAGGACGTTTCATTCTGCAAAATTCATAAACACAGTGCCGGTATCCATGGTTTGTGGATCTACAATTTGCGGACAGCAAAAATGGCTGCGGCTGTGTACATGAGCCCTTATTCTACAGAACATATGATTTATTATGGGTGATCAGAGTTGTATTATTTATCTTTTCTCTACCTGCATTCTGACTATTCAAAGAAGGTCCGTGTCTGGACCGAAACATCACAATTTCTGTGGGACTGCGTTTTGTCAGGGGTTCACTCAGCCAAGTCACTGTGCACGGCTGTTCTGGAAAAGTTTATACAAAAAGAGTAAAAAAAGGTGTAATCAGTGCAGCGAGCTCCAGTGGGAGCTGTTGTAGAGGATGGGAGTGGTAGTGGCACTGATGTAGTGTTGCAGTGTCACAGTGTCATACCTCAGGCTGTCACTCCATGGGGTACGTTGTAATAAAAGTTATAAAACTGAAGAAAGAGGCAAGAGTTAAAAATGTAGCAAGGTTTTTATTAAGTACAATGTAGAACCTGAACTACATACAGCAGCAGGCTTTAGTGCAATTCTTCTCTGGCACCAGCTAAGGATATGGAGGCAGGCTGGATGGCTGCAATTATGCACTTACAGCATACTGGCTTAGTGGTTGTCTGGTAGGTGATGGTGTCTGAGCTGTTTTCCCTCAACTTGCTGCAGAATCTGTAAATGTATGTTTTAAAAATGTTTTAACATGGATTTGATTATTTGATAAAAAATCGGCTTAACAGGCTTAGTGATACAAATATTTACTTTATTTATTTGTATTATTTATTATTATGTTATTATTTATTTTAAGTGTGAAGGTAAAACAGACAACTCACATACAGAATAAATAATAAGCAATCATATGGCCTGCCCAATACAATATAGGGGGAACTCCAGTCGCATGTCGTAGCACATGGCTGAAATCCTGTGGTGATAAAAGAGATAGGGATAAAGTTTCAATCACATCCTACTTGGATGATTTTGCTCAATGGAATGGCAATTAATGTCTGTGTGTGCCAGGTTTATAACTTTCAGCCCCTCAACTACTCAGGCAATTTGGCATTCTCAGCACAATGGGAGTTGGGGGGGTTGTGTATGTTATCTATTCCTAACTAACTACATTACAAGGAATATCATTACACAGAATATAGAGCATAATATAAAAGGAATAGAATTAAAGAGGACAGAACCAATCTGTCACGATCCCTCCAGTGACAGAGCTTAGAAGATCTGAGAGACTGGCTGCACGTTAGGTTATCTGACAGCCTGTTTTCACTTGTTGCAGTGTTGTTGTTGGTAATGACCATACCTCTTCTCTCAGGTGTAGCTTCTGGTCATTACTGCACCTCTATTTAGTCTGGACTCACACTTCATACCATGTGGTTGATATTCTCTGCATGGAGTTGGAAGAGCTGGCGTGTGGTCCTCATCTGAGTTCCTGCTCATCTATTTTCTATCTAAGATAAGATTACGTCTCTTGGTATTTTGTTGCTCCCATTTGCTCGTTGTTTACTAGGCCTCAGGGAGACGCCGTTTCATTCATCTGGGAAGGAACCAGTAGTCTCAGACCCTGTTACAAATCCTAGGAATTTTCAGGGTTACTAGGGCCTAGATGTACGGTGTATGAATATTCCTACCTTCAGAGTCTATGGGCCAGGTTTAGGGTTTCCTTAGGTGGTCACCATTTCCTTTTTCCCTAGCCTTGAGGCCCAGTTCCTGGTCATTTTCCTTCTGTTTCTTATTCTGGTGTTCCTCCCCTCCCCACTGTGACATTATCAACTGCCGAAAAACCGCAATTTTTTTGTCAATGCAGCGATGGATACGATTTCTGCACTGGTCGAAAAAAATGGGACTATCTTTGGAGGTAGCTGACCTCTGCACGACCGTCTCACAGATCCAGAGACCACAGGCGGCTGGTTCCAGCAGTGGGAACCAGCCCTGCCTTGAACCTAAGGTTGCTATCCCGGACAGATTTTCCGGGGAAAGTGACAACTTTATTCAGTTCAGGGAGTTGTGCAAATTATATTTTAGACTAAGTACATCCTAACTCTTTTCTTCTGAGTCAAAGAGTGGGTAGAATCATTTCATTACTTAAAGGTGACGCTCAATCTTGGGCTTTTTAGTTGCCGACCGGATCATAGTCCCTCCGGCAGGGAGAGCATTCTGCGGAGACCTATTGTTCTGAATTTAGGAGATGGGCTGCGGATACGGAGTGGAATGATCCAGCTCTCCGTAGTCAATTCTGTCAAGGGTTATCCGAGAGCCTGAAGGATGCATTGGCGTTTCACGAATATCCTCAGTCATTTGTAGCAGCCATGTCCCTTGCTGTACATATTGATAGACGCCTAAGGGAAAGATATGAGGTTCCTCACTCTCAGGATATACTATCATATAAGGTGGCGGCCTCCTCCGACACTTTGGGTAAAGAGATACTTGAGTTCATGTCTGGTGACGAACCAATGCAGCTGGGAGGAGCTACTCCTGGACCTGGTGATAAGAACTTTAGGCTTAAGAAGAGACTCTGCTTTTTCTGTGGAAAAAAGGGGACATTTTGTTAATGTATGTCCTTATGTTCAGCGTCAAGGTGATAAAGAAGAAAAAAAAATAATCCTCATCATACTCTTGGTGGTGTGGGTGGTGAATCTGAGAATTTACTTTTTTGTCATTTGCCGTAGTACCCGATTTCTCCTGTCTGCCGAGATGGCACTAGATTCCAAAACTGTGGGAATTGAAGTGTTTATTGACAGTGGGGCAGGGGTTAACCTAGTTGATGGTCAGTTTGTCCGTATGCATGGGTTGACAACAAGTGCATTAGACAAAAATATTTCGATGTTTGCAATTGATTCCGCTACACTCACACAGAAATGTTTGTCACAAATGGTGCAGGACATCTGTTTAAAAGTGGGTGATTTTCATCAAGAATCCAATTTTGTACTGGAGTTTTGTACATAATGTTTTCCACAAATCATTGCTGAAGAGATATGTTAAACCTGCTGAACCATTCTCCTTGCCTCCCACTCCTGTCATGGTGGACATTAATCTTGAATTTCAGATCGCCAGGATAGCGGACTCACAAATTCTCCGTAGATCCTTTAAGTACCTCGTTCACTGGAAGGGTTACAGTCCAGAGGGGAGAATGTGGGTTCCAGCGGCTGACGTTAATGCTAGTCGCCCTGTTAAAGCCTTTCACAGGGCCCATCCGGATAAGGCACTGTCACGGTGTAGCTTGTGGTCATTACTGCTCCTCTATTTAGTCTGGACTCACACATTTTCCATGCAGTTGATATTCTCTGCCTGGAGTTGGAAGAGCTGGTGTTTGGTGTTCATCTGAGTTCCTGCTCATCCATTTTCTATTGAAGATAAGTGTACTTCTCTTGGTATTTTGTTGCTCCCATTTGCTCATTGTTTACTAGGCCTCAGGGAGACGCTGTTTCGTTCATCTGGGAAGGAACCAGTAGTCTCAGACCCTGTCACTAATCCTAGTATTTTCAGGGTTATTAGGGCCTAGGTTTGCTGTGTATGAATATTCCCACCTTCAGAGTCTATTCATACTGACAGGAGTCAGGGCTAGGTTTAGGGTTTCCTTAGGTGGTCACCATTTCCCTTTCCCTAGCCTTGAGGCCTAGTTCCTGGTCATTTTCCTTCTGTTGTCATTCTGGTGTTCCTCCCCTCCCCCTACACTGTGACACAATCAGTACTTAAAAATACCCTAAACACAATGCACATCTCGCTGGTCACTCTGCAGTCTAGAATCTCAAGGCTTTCGTTGAGGATGTAGTCAGCTCTCATTCTAGGAGGAGAGGGATAATTTGGATCATTGCCTTCGATACGGTGCATGGGAGTGCACTATCACTATCACGACCGGACCTCCCATGTCCCCTCTATTCTTAGTACTCCTCTAGACTGAAAAACTACTCTAGATTTCCCCCTCTTGGCAGGAAGTCAGGCCAGTCCACTTTACCAGGAGGGGTGGACTAAGGTGCTTAACCTTGTTATAGCCAACCATTGTCAGCCAGTAACTCCTCCGCTGGATAAAGTGCCATGGTACATGTGAAACCTACAACATTACATAGCATTGCATATAAAACGAATAAAATGCATCAATTAAGGATATCATAGTAGTACCCCGAGCTCTAGAGTATTAGCTAACCACTCCAGGAAATATAACACACGAGACAATGTTTCAATGTAAACTCCAAAATGAATTCTTCCAGCTTTAGACAAAATGTCCAAACTATTTTTACATCATTAAAAACATGAGTCCGGCCAAAAGAAGCTGACATGTTTCAAACAGGAAAATATATATTCTTAGTCGCAGTAAGGTCCACCGCATACAAGCTCAAAATATAAGGGCACAACCACACGGCAAGGTCGTGAATCATTTGGGATGCAGCCAGATGTGGTCAAGAACCGTGTGCTACCTTTTATTTTATGAAGATCACATGCGTCATTTTCAATACCTTGCGGCCATTAAAAACTCTTTATGAACGTTATATTGACAACATGCTCCTCATTGGGATGGCACATTGTCCTCCATATATTAATTTATAGTCTATAGTAATAATAATCTTCATTTATAAAGCACAAACATTTTTCACAAGTGTGTTACAATCTCATTTTTACCTCTCACATTTCCAGTACAGCAGTACATTTTGGGTTTGTGGCTTGGGGGAAATATATGTGCAGGGAAAGTCTTAAATTTGCGTCTCATTTTTACCCTTTAATAAATCAGGTTTTTCTTGTAAGACATATTCTATTCACTAAGACTTTTCTCAGTTTGTGCATGAAAAAATTGTGCAAGTGATCAGAAAAAAGTTGGATCTCTATCTCTTTCAATGTAATAAAATTGTGCAAGTTCCCCCCAAAACATATGGTAAAAATAAGCTTGGTCAGGAGTGGAGTAATAATAAGACTGTTTATGCGATTAATTCAGATGCAAAAAAAAATGCACCTACATAAATAGGTCGGAAAAAAAGTTGCAAAAGTTTGAAAACTTAATTAGTCATAACACTCAAAATAGGCGCAACAGGTGCAAATCCCTCCAAAACAAGTGAAAAATTGGTTGGTAAGTAAGACAAAAAATAAGACAATCAGAAACAGGCTTTTTATTCGTAAAAAAAAAAAACAGACACTATAGTAAATGTGCCCCACTGTTTCTCTATTGAGAAAGCCTGTGATGGATAATTCCATATTGCATGCACTAGCCCTAGAAGGGGCAGTGATTTGGAATGCACCTTAGAGGAGCCTTTTGGATTCTTACTTTACCAGGTTCCCTCTTGGTTTGAACAAAAGACCTATTATATTTTTAACAGGTTGCCGACCTAGGACAAGAATGCTCATCCTAACTGGCCTGCACTTAACGCCCTAGGATGAGCATTCTCGTCCTAGGGTTAACCAGCTGCCCCCCCTTACACAGGCATCGGGACCGCCAGTTACGGGAACCCAAGAGATCCAGCCCAAGGGCTGTGTCTCCTAGGCAACTGTCATCGTCTTACAGTGCAAGGCACTGACAGTTCAATACAGCACAATACAGATGTATTGTGCTGTATTGAAACAGGGATCAGACCCTGAAATGTTGAAGACCCATAGTGGGACAAAAATAAAAAATAATAAAAGTGAAATAAAAGTGTTTTTAACAATAAAAAAAATTAAAGTTTCAATAAAATAAAGCCCTTTCCCCATAAAAAAACCCCACACATATTAGGTACAGCTGCGTCCGTAACAACCTGCTCTATAAAAATATCCCATGATCCACCCCACACCCCGTCCGATCAACACTGTAAAAATAAATAAATATAAACTGTGCTAAAAAAAAGCACCTTTCACCTTTTAGCACAAAAAGTGCCAAGCAATCAAAAAGTCATATGTACCCAATAATACCAATAAAACCAATCAAAATGTATTAAAAAAACAGACATATTAGGTATTGCCACATCCGTAATGACCTGTTCTATAAAAATATTGCATGAGGTAACCTGTCTGGCAAATACCGTAAAAAAAAAAAAAAAAAAACGTGCCAAAAAAGAAATTATTCTGTCACCATCAGAAAAAGGGTAATTCCAAACGATCAAAAAGCAGTACGTACCCAAAAATAATACCAATCAAACTGTTATCTCATCCCGCAAAAAATGATACCATTCATAAGACAATCTGAAAAAAAAAATATATATATATATGGCTTTCAGAAAATGGAGATATAAAACCATCATTTTTTTGTTTCAAAAATGCTTTTATTGTTTAAAACAAAATATATTTAAAAAAAAACATATTAGGTTTCACTGCATCCATAACAACCTGCTTTATAAAAATAACACCTGAGCTAACCTGTCCGGTGAACACCGTAAAAAAAAAGGGTACATCAGAAAAAGGGTAATACCAAACAATCTAAAAGTAGTATGTACCCCAAAATAGTACCAATCAAACAGTCATCCCATCCCGCAAAAAATGAGATCCTGACTAAGGCAATCACCCCCCCCCCCCCCAAAAAAAAAGTTTGGCTTTCTGAAAATGGAGACATAAAAACAGGATTGTTTTTCTTTAAAAAATTGTGCTCTCTGGCGTGTTCCCGTACGGCAGTTTACAACCACAAATGGGGTGTTTCTGTAAACTGCAGATCATGAAGTACAATGTGTCGTGAGAAAACAATCTCAGAATTGCTTGAATAAGTAAAAGCATTCCGAAGTTATCCCCACATAAAGTGATACATGTCAAGTTTCCAAAAAACGGCCTGGTCCTTAATGTGAAAAATGGCAAGGTCCTTAAGGTGTTAATATTTTGTGGTAGTTTTTCTGTCATATTTATAGTGTCTAATGTGAATTCCTCCCTAGATTGGGTTGATATCCTATGGCCCCCTTAGGGTTAAATGCTTTGATTGCATGCCTGCACTTGGAAGTGATGTGTTGTGGGGGCTTTATATTCTGAGCTCGTATGCCATGGATTTTGCTATGACTAAGATCATATATTTACCTCATTGAAACATATCAGCTTCTTCTGGCAGGGCTCTGATGTTTTTAATGACGTGACAATAAAATCTGGACGTTTTATCTTACGCTGGAAGAATTCATTTTGGAGTTTGTGCTGGAAGAGTTGCTATGCCAATCAGGTTTTTGAGGGGGTATTCATACAACCGTATCTGTTTTGCAGTCCGCTAATTGCGAATCCGCAAAACATGGATACCAGCCATGTGCATCCTGCATTTTCCCTTCCGCAATATGTAACAAATAACTTTTCTTTTCCGCAAAATGGACAATGAATGAAACGTTCTATTTTTTTTGTTTGCTGCCCACATCTTTTGAGACCCCATGGCAATAAATGGTTCCCCATCAGGTCCACAAAAAATGCAGATAGGATGTGGAACAAAAATACTATTGTGCAAATGCCTCCTGACTCTGTGTCCAGTCCTAAAACTAAGCCTGATTAACTTGCCTGCAATTGTGTATGTATCAGGACTTCCTATTGACTTTTCTCTACTCTGGCTTTGAAGCCACTTTAAAGCAGATTCCCCAAATATAACTGTTATAAAATGTCACTTGATGTGTTCTCTTACCCTACCCTAGTGGGTATCCATGAGCAGTAAGTGTCCAATGAAGTGCAGAAACCTATGGACATAAAAACATATTAAATATTTCCTCAGATAGGAGTAGTGTTGATTGCAAATTATCGTAATGCTAATTTTCGTAATGAGAATTTTTGTAATGAGAATCAATGAGATCATGAAAACTCAGATCTGATGGTATATTCTAACCCCCAGGTATTCCCATGGTGACGGGGACTCTTGTCGGGGGGGAGTATGCCAAAGTGGAACAACTGTACAGATTTAAAAAAAGACGAATATTCTGAAAAACAAATATATTAGTTTTTTAGTATATTCGTAATATTCAAGACAAGAATAAATAGCAATATAGCGCATAATCGAAAAAAGATTTATGTAGAACAATTTTGCTAATATAGTGCTATAATCTTATTTTTAATGATTGTACATTTTTTCCAATCTGAACTTCAGATGAGAAAAAAAATACAACTTATTAGACAAAGAAGATTATAGCACTATATTAGCTAAATTGCTCTATATTCTTTTTTTTTTATATTCGCTATATTGCTATATATTCGTTTTTTGAATAGTCGTAATATTCTAAAACAAGAATATATAGCAAGATAGCAAATTATAATATTATAAAAATTCTCATTATGAAAATTCGCATTACGAAAATTCGCAATCAACACTACTCCTAAAGGCAAAGATATTGCAGCCTTCTCATTAGCCCACAAGCTAGAAGCAGTGAGGGATCATGTGTACTGATTAAAAAAAATCTCGAATATTCGCTATATTGCTATATATTCTTGTTTTAGAATATTACAAATATTCTAAAAAACTAATATATAGCACTATATCGAATATATTAGTTTTTTACAATATTCGTCTTTTTTTCCATCTGAAGTCATGATCCCTCCCTGATTCTAGCTTGTTCACCAATGAGAAGACTGCAATATCTTTGACTTTAGGAGTAGAGTTGATTGCTAATTTTCGTAATGCTAATTTTTGTAATGAGAATTTTCATAATGCGAATTTTTGTAATATAATAATTTGCTATATTGCTATATATTCTTGTTTTAGAATATTATGAATATTCAAAAAAATTAATATATAGCAATATAGCAAATATTCGAAAAAAAAAAAAAAACTAATATAGAGCAATTTAGCAATTTTTTTCCCATCTTCAGTTCAGATTGGGAAAAAACTACAACTATAAAAAAAAGATTATAGCACTATATTAGCTAAATTGTTCTACATTCGTTTTTTTTTTTTCAAATATTTGCTATATTGCTATATATTCTTGTTTTAGAATATTATGACTATTCTAAAAGACTAATATATTTGTTTTTTAGAATATTCATATAATTTTTTTTTTTTCTGTACAGTTGTTCCACTTTGGCATACTCCTCCCCAACAAGCATCGCCGTCACCATGGGAACGCCTGGGGGTTAGAATATACCATCAGATCTGAGTTTTCATGATCTCATTGATTCTCATTACAAAAATTAGCATTACGAAAATTCTCATTACAAAAATTCGCATTACAAAAATTTGCAATCAACACTACTCCTAACGAATATTCGAATTCGCGAATATTTGACGAATATTCTACAAAATATTTGCGAAATATTGCAAATTCGAATATGACCCCTGCCGCTCATCACTAGATAGGATAAGCTATGTCTTGGGCAACCGAAGATCTATTGATGGAAGATAGAATCCATCAACGCACCATGAAGAACCACTGACAGATCTATATGGTAATCAGGGAATTTCCGAGAACTGCATGGTGTATCAGAATACCCCCTGTGAATAAATTAAGTCATATTCATTAGTAATGATAATAGTATTGCATTGGTTGAGCATCACTTTAAAATCCAATCCACTTACCAGTTAATTCCTGCGCTCTTCTAGCTTTCCCCACTGTTTACTTTTTATTGCTTCTAAAGTAACGATTCCCGTGTTAGTATCTTCTATACGACTTTATTAGATCCGCTGGTATTTTGCAATGGAATTTTGTGACTCTGCCATCTTGTTATGCACCTTGGCATTAAATTGCAGTGCCACTATTATTGTTATATTCAGCTCAACACATCACTTTTAACTCCCCGGTGTAAGAGCTAATTCTGCCTGCGGTTTTTCTGTATTCCATTGAAACATTGCACCTGTTTATTCTCTTTCTGTTATTTAGTAGAGCAGTATTTCATGTACCGTAGTGAATTGCCAGTGTTCTCTGTAAGCCAACTTATTAATGGTAATATCAGCAATGGAATGTTATGTTGTAACTGTAGGCCTGCAGAGGGAAGCCTCTCATTAGGTTAATCATTTAATTGTTCTCCAGTTAGGCAACTATTAAAGAAAGAAATCAATAAAATAATAAAGCCAAACCTGGAACTGTTATCAGGACAAATGCACTTAAACGCAATTAAAGGGAACATGTCACCATGAAAATGCAGTGTAATCTGCAGGAGGCATTTTATGGAGCAGGGGGAGCTGAGCAGATTGATATATAGTTTGATTGGAATTATTTGGGATTCTGTATAACTTGCATTTCATCTATTTAAATTCCTGCTCATTCTGAACTTTGAAGTCAAGGAGACAGTCCTATTAGGCCTGTTTCAGACAAGCGTGTCCTGTGCGAAAATCATGTTCCATGTCCGCATCCTGGAGCTGTGATGCGGTATGGAGGCACGGAACCCCACGGAGGCATGGAGTGCTCCCATGGTGTTTCTGTCCATGCCTCCAACCAGCAAAACAAAATAGAAAATGTTCTATTTTCTTGAAGTGCGGACAGATCATGGACTCATTCAAGTTGTATGGGTCTCGATTCGTCATGGCCGCCACACAGACGTTGCCCGTGCATTGGGGACTGCAAATTGTGGTCCCTAATGCACGGAACGGCCGCACAACGGCAGTGTGCATGAGGCCTAATTCTGTAGAAGTAGGGTCATGCAGAGACACACAGCATTATAAATCAGTATATTGCCGTGTGTTCCTGCGAAATGAGATCTGTCCATAATGGGAAATCATGCTCACACACAAAGCATGATTTCCACACAGGACACGCTCGACTGAAAGAGGCCTTAGTGATTGAAAACTACCTGTGTGTACAGATTCTCCTAGAGAAGACAATCACTGATGGGACCGCTGCCTTGACATCAAAGGACAGAATTATTTTTCCTGCATAATATATATCAATTTGCCCAGGTCCTCCTGCTCTATAACATGTGTTCAGCACAGATGCCTTGTTCAACATGACAGGTACCCTTTAAATGACCTTAGAATTTTTTTTATTAGATTGTAAACTCATGATTAAGATCTCAATTTCTTTTGTTTAAATTGTTATTCTGTGTCATAACTCAGCCCCTACATCAGGGCTTCTGTTCCTGGTGTCCTGCTGCCCTGACTGGCGTCTGGCCATAGGACCACCATGCTCTGCTCTTCCCTGTGTCCCTTGCCTCTTTCACCCCAGCATAGGTGCTTCTGGTACAACTGCTGCCCATGTATGTACACTGATATCTCCTTCTTAAAGAACCAGCATGTGCCCTCTCTAGCCAATACCTAGTAATCATAGTATCTTTCCTCCATACTCCTCTGGCTTGGTGATAAGGTCATTTTGGTGACAGTAGGTGCTTAGATATCTTTCTGACCTGATTGCCCATGTTTGACCTTACCTAGTTCCTAAGCCCATCAGTAGTATGTCCTGATCTACTGCTTATGTACTGATTGCCAGAACTCTGCATGGGTAGCACCAGCTTGTCTTTTGTTTTTAGTCTACTTTTCCTGCCCTGACCTCTGCTTACCTGACTATGATTACTGCCTTCTGTCATGGTACAATGTCTTGGTATCATCTGTTAAGTAACAAATCGGACCCAAGTGATATGAGGATTCCCTGGAGAATACCATGGAATACCTTAGAATCCCTTTCCAAGTTTAGACCTATAACATATTAGCTGCAACCCAGCAGATCAGCATCTTCTTGGTAAACTTTTCCACACTCTGTAAAGTCTGATTTTGTTGTTATATGTCCTCCCAAATTATAAAAAGCTCCAGAAAATGTTGAGGCTCTGAATATAGATTATTATTCTATCCATGTATAACCCTGCCTCTCACATCTCTGCTCAGTTGCAAACACTATTACATTGTCACCTGCAACTGACAAGAGAAACGATTACATGCTTTTTCAGTTAGTAGACCAGTCTATACTCGTTCATATGAAATGTAACAGGAAAAATAGTTGAAGTGGCACTACACACTGATTTCCTCTATAGTACTCCCATGTGGGTGTACAGGTGGTCACTATACTAGTTCATACTTAATATGGCGTAGCCATTAGTACATGTAATGTTATATTTAGAGGCCATGCTGGGTACAGGAGATAACATGTTTAACAATTTTCAAAACAATTGCTTCTCAGCCTAACTTATAAACATGTAGATGAGACACTTAGTATACGTTTTGATCAAAATGTACAGGCCCATTCATCACATCAAGGTAACTTCTATTTAGTGGGTCCCTAATCTAATTTGGCACAGCTTCACATAGCGACCACCATTGCCGTAACAACATATACAGCCAGTGAGACTCAGCAGCCCAACAACATCCCTTCTGTCTGGCTTAGCACCGTTTGGCACTGTCCTCCACAAACCAACAGGTACAGCACCATGGCAACAACTCCACCATGCAGCACTGCCGCATGTACACAGGTCTCAAGAACACACCTTGCCATGTGATCTCAGAATACAGACTGAGACCAAGTGGACATTAACCCTTACATAGTCTCCTGCTAATCATCCCTACTGTAGTTTGACCCAGTACCATATGAAGAACACCACCACCAAAATGACAATAGCCCCCATGATGCATTGCCTCATGTGAACAGACCTGAAAACTTACCTTTCCATGTGGTCTCAAAAACCAGACTGATGCAGTCTCCTGCTAATTAAAAACACCCATGAGTAGGTCACATGCAAAGACTAATGATACCTTAAAAAATAGGAGATAGACTACAATAAAATGCCAGACTATAAAGTAAAAACGACATGGCTCAACACATGCCATGCGTTGGTCTGTTGCTTCTCAGCATAATTTATAAAACATGTACATGAGACACTTAGTATACCTAATGCACCCACTCACTACATCAAGGTGACCTCGTTTGAGTGGGACCCTACTCCAAGATGCGCCTGCATTGTTGTTTCATAGATATTTAAGTGCAGTAGTTTGTAAAATAGAAAGGTCAGGAGAGCTAACATATATGCATCAGCCTTATTTCCTTTGATGTAATTTGTTTTACTTTGTGACCTCTTGGCGTTTATGGTGTTATGCATCTTATGGTATGTAAATGAGCACTCTAAAGGCACATGTACACTGTGCCTGCTCATAAGTGGAGATGAAGTACTGTATTTACATGCTGTGATTGCCTTCACAGTATGAAAATGAGGGATGGCTACTGCTATTGTTTGTCCTTCATTGTTTCTGGTAGGGTTGTCATGATACCAACAATTTGATTAGATTTCGATACTATAAAAAAGTATTGAGATACTCAATACCACGCAAAAAAAATAAAACACCAAAAAAGCTGTGTGCATTCCTCATTTTATGGAAAGTCCATCCCATAATAGAACAGTCCTATCCTATTTTTTGGGGGGACAAGGTGACAAAAAAATGGCGAACTGCACAGTTTGGATTTTTTTTTCTGTTACAGTGTTCACCGCATAAGAGTTTTTTTAAAATATTTTTATTGTTTGGACGTTTTGGATGTGGCGATATGTAATATGTTTATTTATTGTTTATATATTTTATATGTAAAATTGGGAAACTTATTTTTATTTTATTTTTTACGTTTTATTAAATTATTGGCCCCCTTGGGAGCTAGAACCTGGGATCTTTAAATCCTGTGTCCTATTCAGCCTGATAGAGCTCTATTAGGGTGAATAGGAATTTACACTGTACCTGCTGCCCTGTGCTTTGTGCACACAACAGCAGGGAGCTTATCAGGGCAGCCAGGCTTCAGTAGCATTCTGGCTGTCATGGTAACCGATTGGAGCACCCAAAATTACACTGCTGGGGCTCCAATCATAACTGCCACTGCGCCACCAATGAAGAGGGCAGAGGGGACCCTGTGGCCACTGCCACCAATAACTTTAATACTGAAGGAGTTGGGGGCGCACTGCGCCACCAATGACTCTAATACTGGGGGGTTGGGGGGCACACTGCGCCACCAATATTTTTAATACTGGGGCTGGGGGGTGCACTGCGCCACCAATGTTTTTAATACTGGGGTTAGGGGGGAGGGCGCACTGCGCCACCAATGTTTTTAATACTGGGGTTGGGGGGGGAGGGCACACTGCGCCAACAAATGTTTAATTCAAATACAGAATCTCATAGCCGGCACCCAACCTCTATGACAGGGAGCTGCAATCAGCGGCAGTTAACCCCTCAGATACTCAGTAGCGCAGCCTAGTATCGGTAAGAGGCAAATCCCGATATTAATTCGATCCGGGTACAAAAGTATTGATAATTCGATACCCGATGCAACCCTATTTTCTGGGCAACAGATCACTGTTTAGACAGGACGATCTGCTGCCTACAAATGATAATTTAGGTGTCTGCATAAATGACTGTTTCACCCAATGATCTCCATCACTTTTAAATGGGCACATTATTGGGAACGAGTGTTCATAGGAACGTTCATTCCCGATAATCGTCCCAGCTACGGTTGTGTAAATCCAGCATTAGAATAAACATGAAAACAGACAATGTGCGCCATCATAATCTTTATTCAAAACAAAGACAGATCCTTTAAATTATAATACATGCTGTCATTTCCCTTCCATCTCTCCAAAACAATATACAGTATAATCTGTGAATTGATACATACATGACAAGGAGAGAAAATAAAAAGGCACACCCTGTAAATGAAACGGGAAATCCCTCTTACCACAAGTATATCACTGCATAGTACATGCCTGTGTTTATTCTGTATGCTATTTACATACTTTCTTAGTATTTCTTGCGCTGGGTATGTAGCCCATTATTCATACTATAATATCAGCAGAGCACACTGTAATAAGTATCCATGTCACTGTTTACTATTTCAGATGTTGTATACAATGTAATGGATTGCTAGCTAACGCTCTGCCATAAGACCTTATTACACTTTGTCTGTGTCCCTTGTGGTTTTCCCATATCACGGTGATTACCTTGACTGTATTTTCCAGTATTTCAATGTCTTAACTGAAACTCTTTGACTGTAGACAAAGACTACAATTTAGTCTACAACAATAGGGCTAATCTGCGGAATTCTGTCAGTTGTGATGACATTGATGTTCTTCTGGAGAACATGCATTTTAAAGGACACCTGTGAAACCCTTCAGTGCAGAAATAAGCCTGGAGTTTTTATAATACTAATACACTACTAATGCTATGTGTGTGGTGGAGATCAAACTGGTGGTAATCTGGTATGACAGTGGCTGTCCCTCATGGCCACTGAATTAAGGACAACATATAGAGCCATCACTGATTTTCTGAGAAAAACCTCAAATGTGCCATCTTGACAGAATTGCATATAGCCAGTCTCAATATCCTTTACATTTTTCATAGCAGCAGATTTGCTTTGACCGAAAGGGTAATTTGCATCACAGAAAATGATGTGATATCCTGAGACTATAGGAGCTGCACCACTCGTTTAGTGCTGTGTCCTTGCACAGCAGGCCTCCTGAACATAGTCTGTTGCCCCTATTAGAAAATGATGGTTGGCAGATACTTCTGTTACTACATGTGATGAAAGGGCTGGCAAAGGATTAGAAAACATGGCTGCTTTTTTCTAGATCAGCTCACAGGCTGTGGGAAGTGTTGAAGCTCAACCAGAATCATGTCAATGAAACTGTGCTGCAGTTGCAGATCCAACCCTTGGACAGGTGGGGCACTGCGACTGAAAAGAAGCTGCCATGTTTTTCCCCCACAACCTCCTTCACCTTCGAGTTCAGGTGTGAGTGCATTTAACTATAGCTGCTTTTTTTCCTGAGCCTGCTTACAACAATGGTGTTTGGTGTGCGGTTTTCATGACAAATAGTTCTGATAGGCCAATTGATTCTTTGTGGCAATTAAGGATTTTTGCGATTACAAAGAATTCTGGCACACATGTCTAACACCACATTTTTAAACATTTTAGACACTTTTTGTTGCATCAAACAATGGATGTGGCAAGTGGAAAGGAGTGTGGTTTACCTGCAGCAATGTTCACCAACATTGCAATAGAATTTTGGTGTAAATTTCTGGTGCAAAGTAAGCCAACTTGTAGACGATATAAACCATGGTGGTTAATCTGCAGCAATTTTAGACTGTCTAGTTTAAGTGTCTAAAGATCAAACCCCACGAATAAATCTGACCCATTGAGCAAACATCCTCAATACAGAAAGAAAAAGTAAGTGACAAATATGTTAGTGACTTCTCCAAGGAAATAAGATTGGGCATCACCAGTACTTTGTCCATTAAAAAAGGTACACAAAGCCTGGTTACTGACAAATATGTTCTTCTGGAGAAAGATTGGTTAGTGAGAACCATGGCTAAAAAAAACTTTAGGAAGATCTCAAAATACATTTTATAGAGAGATTTTTCGCTGGAAAAGGCTACAAAAGCATTGCTAAAGACCTGGGTGTGCATCATTCCATGATTAGACAAATCATCTACAAATGTTGATAATTCAGGACTGTTGCTTTTCCCTAAGACTGGGTATTCTGTTGATGTCACTTTGATCGCACAAGGGGCAATCCTGAATGAGGTTAGGAGAAAGCCTAGGTGAACAGAAGACACTGCTAACTGCAAAAAAAACAAAAAAAAAACTCTGTTCTTTGCTTTCCAATACTGCCTGGATGTTCAAAATATTTCTTCGTTTTAGTGCAAATGCAATACAGAATACACTATAGGGAAGCAACACCCACTTTTCAAAAGTGAGCGAGCCGTGTACATATGTATATAGTCGCAAAAGCCCTATTTTGAGTTTTTTTAAAACCAAAATTCTGGCATGCAGAGCATGGTATATTCCCAACTAGTTTTGGTGGAAAAAGAACTCTGAACACCAACACCAGTACATCATCCCAAATGTGAAGTTGGAGAGAGTGTTCTGCTTTGGGGCTGCTTTGCTTCCTCCATGCCTAGAAGCCTTGTGATCATTGAGGGAGCAATGAATTCTATGGTGCATGAAACCATTTTATAGGAGAATATAGGAGTAGCAGTCAATGGCCCTAAGCTAAAGAGATGTTGGATGATGCAACAAGACAATGCCCTAAAGTACACAAATAAAATAAAGAATTGTTGAAAAAGAAGATTTATGTTCTCACCTTAACCCTATCAATATTATATGCACCCAAGGCATACCATATATTGATTAACTGAAGCATGTCTGCAGGGAGGAATGGTCCAGAATCCCTCCTCAACATTGTGCAACTCTCATCTGCAGCTACAGGAAATGGTGGAAGTAGTGGAAGTGATTGTTAAGGGGAGAACCTACAGGATACTAAATTTAAGGGTTTAAATACTCATTGTACTCAATAAAAGACATTAATGTTTGTCTACAGTTGCAACTTAGACAACAGCAATATTACACTGCTCAAAAAAATAAAGGGAACACAAAAATAACACATCCTAGATCTGAATTAATTAAATATTCTTCTGAAATACTTTGTTCTTTACATAGTTGAATGTGCTGACAACAAAATCACACAAAAATTTAAAAATGGAAATCACATTTTTTAACCCATGGAGGTCTGGATTTGGAGTCATACTCAAAATTAAAGTGGAAAAACACACTACAGGCTGATCCAACTTTGATGTAATGTCCTTAAAACAAGTTAAAATGAGGCTCAGTAGTGTGTGTGGCCTCCACGTGCCTGTATGACCTCCCTACAACGCCTGTGCGTGCTCCTGATGAGGTGGCGGACGGTCTCCTGAGGGATCTCCTCCCAGACCTGGACTAAAGCATCTGCCAACTCCTGGACAGTCTGGGGTGCAACGTGACATTGGTGGATAAAGCGAGACATGATGTCTCAGATGTGCTCAATTGGATTCAGGTCTGGGGAACGGACAGGCCAGTCCATAGCATCAATGCCTTCATCTTGCAGGAACTGCTGACACACTCCAGCACATGAGGTCTAGCATTGTCTTGTATTAGGAGGAACCCAGGGCCAACCGCACCAGCATATGGTCTCACAAGGGGTCTGAGAAAATCATCTTGGTGACTAATGGCAGTCAGGCTACCTCTGGCAAGCACATGGAGGGCTGTGCGGCCCTCCAAAGAAATGCCACCCCACACCATTACTGACCCAATGCCAAACCGGTCATGCTGGAGGATGTTGCAGGCAGCAGAACGTTCTCCACGGCGTCTCCAGACTCTGTCACGTCTGTCATGTGCTCACTGTGAACCTGCTTTCATCTGTGAAGAGCACAGGGCGCCAGTGGCGAATTTGCCAATCTTGGTGTTCTCTGGCAAATGCCAAATGTCCTGCACGGTGTTGGGCTGTAAGCACAACCCCCACCTGTGGATGTCGGGCCCTCATATCACCCTCATGGAATCTGTTTCTGACCGTTTGAGCAGACACATGTACATTTGTGGCCTGCTGGAGGTCATTTTGCAGGGCTCTGGCAGTGCTCCTCCTGTTCCTCCTTGCACAAAGGCAGAGGTAGCGGTCCTGCTGCTGGGTTGTTGCCCTCCTACGGCCTCCTCCACGTCTCCTGATGTACTGGCCTGTCTCCTGGTAGCGCCTCCATGCTCTGGACACTACGCTGACAGACACAGCAAACCTTCTTGCCACAGCTCGCATTGATGTGCCATCCTGGATAAGCTGCACTACCTGAGCCACTTGTGTGGGTTCTAGACTCCGTCTCATGCTACCACTAGAGTGAAAGCACCGCCAGCATTCAAAAGTGACCAAAACATCAGCCAGAGAGCATAGGAACTGAGAAGTGGTCTGTGGTCACCACCTGCAGAACCACTCCTTTATTGGGGGTGTCATGCTAATTGCCTATAATTTCCACCTGTTGTCTATCCCATTTGCATAACAGCATGTGAAATTGATTGTCACTCAGTGTTGCTAAGTGGACAGTTTGATTTCACAGAAGTGTGATTGACTTGGAGTTACATTGTGTTGTTCAAGTGTTCCCTTTATTTTTTTGAGCAGTGTATATTTTATGATTAATCAGTGCAGAAATCCAGGTAATGCCATAAAATATACTTACTTTTTATGGCAACTGTACATACAATTAGCTCAATACAACAAAATTACACAAGAAGAAGACTTGCACAACATGATCCCACAGTTAGAATGTAAGCATGAAAGCATAAAATAAAAAACAGATGGGATGCATACATGATAAATCAGTGTGTCTTTGCATTGCTCTTCTTTGTCCTAAAATGGTTTTAATTAGTTTGATTCTTAAGTGATAGATCAATTTATCCTTCATCATAATGCCAAAGTGCGATCAGTACTTTCTGAAATGAGTCAAATGGGTAAAAAATATGGGAATTACCACTAAATATTAAAAAGATATCATAAATGAGTTGATGACAACTGTTAAAATTCCCCAAGAGGAAGAGGACTTGGCAAATTAGCTGCTGAAGAATGTAATGAGTGTTCTGCACAGAGCAGTAGGCTGGTGATGCAAGCTACTATGATCGGTTCACATGTTATCACAGTTTTTTCTTTGCTACTGGGATCTCAGAAGATGCAATATGGCTAATCGAGAACCATAAAGTAACAGGCCAGTATATCTATAATATGGTGTGCAAATTAAAAAAAGGTTTTATTTTATTGCATTAAATAGTATTAATGTCATAATAGAAAATAGGTAGGAGTGATGAGACAAGGGTGTGTTAATTATTTTCAAGAAATTAGCCTCTAAACAAAAGTGAATTTTAAAAGAATTTTAGTTAAAGGGAATCTGTCTGTTAAAACAATACCCTTCTTTTGTAAAACCATTATACACTCTGCAGAAAATATTTATTCCATTATGCAAATTGGCTCTTAAGAGCACCGATGGCAGACCCTATCACCTTTTTCTCGTGTAAAGAACATGTTACAGATTTTTGCGCAAAAAATTATGATTTTCTAAGATTCTCCTCCACTTACATTTAAAAAATTGGTTGGAAATTATCGGAAGGGGCAGAGCCCCCTCAGCCAGCAAAATTTAGCATGCAACTAGCATGAATAATTATAATTGTTCATAGCTGGCGTAGACTTAAGTTTGTGGCACACAGACAGAACAAGATGCAACAAATATATTAAAAGGCCTTCAACTCTTCATAAATTCACCACATCTTAATGTACTTCAATGGACCTCTTTTTAAGAATGGCAAAAGAAATGCCAAAGCTTAGTATATATGCCCCATAGTCTTGGGGGCTATAACTTTTGTAACACTTGTAACTGTTTTGGTTGTCGAGTAGGCGACCTTGATAAATAATCAAAAGCCTTCCTTGTATTACCCTGCAGAAGAACAGAATAAAAACAAAGATACTGTAAAAAAAAAAAGTACCCTGTTGCACACTTGGTATCCATTTGAGCTATTTCCGTCTAAATAAAACTGATCTCAGATGGAAATGGCTCAAACGGATACCAAACATGCAACAGGATCTTTTTTTTTTTTTTTACAGGATCCTGTATTTTTCTGTTCTTCTGACAGATCAGAAGAACGGAAAATAAAAGAAGATGTGAACTCTCCCTTAGGGCTCATGCACACAAACGTATTCTCTTTCCTTGTCTGTTCCATTTTTTTTGGCGGACCATATGCGGAACCATTAAATTCAATGGGTCCGCAAAAAAAAAGGGAGGTACTGTGTGTGCATTCCGTATGTCCGTATTTCTGTTCTCCAAAAATAAGCAAACATGTCCTATTATTGTCCGCATTATGGACAAGGATAGGACTGTTTAATAAGGGATCAGCTATTCCGTTCCGCAAAATACAGAATGCACAGGGATGTCATCCGTGTTTTTTGCGGATCCGTTTTTTGCTGACTGCAAAATACATATGGTCATGTGCATGAGCCCGTAGACTGCCTTGTGGACTCATAAGTATATCAGTATACTTACTTATAGCCTCATGCTTTATATCATGCTACCTTGACATAGGGCAGCATGTTCAACATCCTGTTTAAATAATTAGATTTAAATGCTATGATTGCATCTCCCAGATTTCTAAAGGGGAGCACACAACAAATTCCATTCATTTCATAACCCATCAACCAATCTCTGGTGACTCACAGGGTAAGGTCTCATGCACACGACTGTAACCATTTTGCAGTCCGCAAACTATGGACGCAACAGGAGTGCCATCTGCATTTTTTTGCAGACGCATTAACTTCACTGGGTCCGTGGTTCAGATTTTGCGAAAAATAATAGGACATTTTCTATCTCTTGTGGAACAGACATACGCATGTGGAAAGGACTTGGATGACTTCCATATACTTTCTGCATCTATATGTCTGTTCTGCAGAAGATGCTCTATACTTGTCTGCAAAATGTGGATCTGCGGTTTGTAATGTATGTTTGGTATCAGACTGTACTGAGGAAATCCTGTTACACTATGTGCAAGAACTATTAGTATTTATGAAGACCTCAAAACTTATGACCGATGGCCAATATTGGATTAAACAAGACAGCAGCCTGATGAATGTTTAGCCTTTAATATTTGCTCTGGACAACAAGAGGAGACTTGATAAATATGGCCCAATGGAAGATTGTAGTAGCTTGCTATTGCGATATTGGCTGGTTACATTACATAGTTACATAGTTAATACGGTTCAAAAAAGACATAAGTCCATCAAGTTCAACCAATGGATAGGTGGGGACGCGAATCCCAAAAGGAATTAAGATTCAGATTTTTACATGTTTTCATAAGCTTTAATGTTATTTACTTTTAAAAATTCATGTAAACCCTTTTTTAAACTGTCCACTGTTCCTGCTGTGACAACGTCCTGAGGAAGTCTATTCCACAGCTTCACAGTTCTTACAGTAAAGGAGCTTTGACGCTTCCAGAGACTGAACTTTTTCCTCTCCAATTGGAGGCAGTGCCCCCTTGTATTTTGAGCGCATTTTACATGGAACATTTTTTCACCGTATTTTTTGTATGGCCCATTTATATATTTGTATAGGTTAATCATGTCCCCCCTTACATGTCTCTTCTCAAGACTAAATCAATTCAATTATTTTAATCTTTCTTCATAACTAAGGCCCTCCATGCCCCTTATCAGTTTAGTCGCTCTCCTCTGTACTTCTTCCAGCTGTAGTGCATCCTTTCTTTGGACTGGTGCCCAGAACTGAACTGCATATTCCAGATGAGGCCGCACTAAGGCTTTGTAAAGTGGTAATATCACATCCCTGCCCCGCGAGTCCATGCCTCGTTTGATGCATCACAGTATCCTGGTGGCCTTAGAAGCAGCTGAGTGACATTGTATGCAGTAATTTAATCTACCATCCACAAGGACACTCAAATCTTTCTCTATAAGTGACTCTCCCAGTGTGACATCACCTAGGACATATGAAGCACAGAGATTATTACTACCAAGATGCATAACTTTACATTTATCCACATTGAACCTTATTTGCCAAGTTGATGTCAAGTCAGCTTGTAGTATATGGACATCTTCCATAGACTGTACAGTACTACATAGCTTGGTGTCATCTGCAAAAATAGAAATGGTGCTATTAATCTCGTCCTCAATATCATTAGCAAATAAATTAAATAAAGGTCCCAACACTGAACTTTGGGATACACCACTTATAACCTGGGACCATTCTGAATAGGATTCATTAACCACAAACGTCTGGACACGGTCCTTCAGACAGTTTCCAATCCAATTACAAACTACATTTCCAAGCCTAGAGACCGTTACTTATTAAACGTCTATGAGAGACAGTATCAAAAGCCTTTGCAAAATCCAGAAACACTACATCCACAGCTACCCTCTGTCCAGGCTACTACTCACCTCCTCATAAAAACAAATCAGGTTAGTCTGACAACTTCTGTCCTTGGTAAAGCCATGCTGGTTATCACTTATAATATTATTTACAGTCACATTCTCCTGTACATAGTGCCTTAAGAGTCCTTCAAATATTTTTCCCACAATAGAAGTTAAACTAACTGGTTTACCTGTGAAGGACCTTGATATTTTTTTTAATATGGGCACCACATTTGCCTTGCGCCAATCACTTGGCACTGTACCAGTACCCAGAGAATCTTTAAAAATTATAAACAGGGGCACGGCAATGAATGAACTGAGCTCTTTAAGCACTCTTGGGTGTAATCCACCTGGACCTGGAGCCTTGTTCTCATTTACCCTATTTAACTTGTCTTGGACCATACCTACAGTTAGCCAATTGAGTATATTAGTAGGTGTACTAACAGCCCCAGCACCACAGATATCAGCTCTTTTATCTTCTTTTGTATATACAGAGCTAAAAAACCTATTTAGGAACTCTGCCTTTTCCTTATCTTCAGTGACTACCCCCCCCCTTCACCATTATTTAGTGGACCTACCTGCTCAGACCTAGGTTTTTAGCATTTATATATTAAAAACATTTTTGGGGATTTGTTTTGCTCTCTTTTGGTATCGCTGTTCGTTTTGTATTTTTGCTAATTTTATCTCCTTTTTACAGATTTTATTAAGCCCTTTGTAATCTTCAAATGTTAGAGCTGACCCCCTCAGATTAGTATTTTTTAAATGCCTTTTTTGTCTTTTATTGCCCCTTTTCCAGTAGCTGTAAGCCATGGGGGGTTTAATTTTAGCCGTTTATACTTGTTACCTAAAGGAATAAATGTTTTAGGGCAATCACTCAATGTGGATTTAAAGCTCTCCTATTTATCCTAAATATTATTATATTATATATTTTTTGTGTAAATCAAAATATTTTAACTGTTAATTTGCAATTAGCGGTCCTTTTAAAGTATGTTACATTCTACCCTAACAGAGAAGCCTTTGGTAATGGAAGGGTTATTTCCTTTACATTTGGAATGCTGATCAGGATGACATATGAGTTGCAATAACCAAGCAATCTGCCTTTTTCTTTCTTTATTTCCCTTGAGCTATAGTCAGAACAGCTTGATTTGGCTGAACAAGCAGACCCTGTGTTGCTGCCAGAAACATCCCCGTACTCCAGCTCCACCATCAACCAGCAAATGTGTTTAGGAACCCATAAATAGCTGCAATTTACAACCTACATTGTACGGGATCCCTTAGTCAGTGTGTAGTTTCCTAACCTTAAAGGGAGGGAACATAAAGTCTGTGTCATCTCTAAAAGCATATAATGCATTTGTTTTGAAATATCCTGCTGTTTTATCTGATGGCGCTACCTTTTATGACCATATAACATGTTTACGTGGTGTATGGACTCTTTACTATTCCGTGAATTACCGTATTTTTCGCCCTATAAGACGCACCGGCCCATAAGACGCACCTAGGCTTTTGGGGAGGAAAATAAGAAAGAAACATTTTTAACCAAAAGGTGTGCTTTTGGTGGGTTTGGAACTAATGGTGGTCTGTGGATGGCACTATTACTGGGGATCTAAAGTGAATAACCCTAATTTTGATAATCTTTCAGGGTACTCTAGTTGCCCCATTCCAGTTATTACTTTAGTTGCCCTCCTCTGGACCCTCTCCAGCTCTGCTATGTCTGCCTTGTTTACAGGAGCCTAGAACTGTACACAGTACTCCATGTGTGTTCTGACTAGCGATTTGTAAAGTGGTAGGAGTGTGTTCTTATCACGGGCATCTATGCCCCTTCTGATGCAACCCATTATCTTATTGGCCTTGGCAGCAGCTGCCTGACACTGGTTTTTGCAGCTTAGTTTGCTGTTTATTAAAATTCCTAGATCCTTTTCCATGTCAGTGTTACAGAGTGTTTTATCATTTAGTATGTACGGGTGACTTGCATTATTCCTTCCCATGTGCATAACTTTTACATTTGTCGGTGTTAAACCTCATCTGCCACTTATCTGCCCAAGCCTCTAATCTATCCAGATCCCTCTGTAGTAGTATACTGTGCTCTTCAGTGTTAATTCCTTTACACAGTTTAGTGTCATCTGTGAAAATTGATACTTTACTATGCAAGCCTTCTACAAGATCAGTAATAAATATATTGAAGAGAATAGGGCCCAATACTGACCCCTGAGGTACCCCACTAGTGACAGTGACCCAATCTGAGTGTGTACCGTTAATAACCACCCTCTGTTTTCTATCACTGAGCCAGTTACTTACCCACATACAGACGTTTTCTCCCAGTCCGAGCATTCTCATTTTATATACTAACCTTTTATATGGTACAGTGTCAAATGCTTTAGAGAAGTCCAGATATACTCATGATATAGGTTTCTTACTTCTTAAAAATGTTTAGCTTTGGAAAAAAAATGTATTCTCTCAATACATAGAAAATGAAAAATGTAGCAAAGACGATCACTGTAAAGGTCACTGGTGTGAGAAAATAAAACTTTTAAAGCGGTTGTCTGATTTTCTCACATTGATGACCTGCTCAGTTCCGCTCATGTGAATGGGAGGGAGCCTCTAAAATTACACTGCTGACCGCTGCAATGTCAATTGTAAGCAGGTGAAGCGGTGAAGAGAAGGGAGCGATCACTCGAGCCTCGTTCTCTTAAAACAGCTGATTGGGGTTGGTCCCCACCGATTTGATATTGATTACGTATCCTGAGGATAGGTTATCGATATGAGAAAACCGGACAACCCCTTAAGAAGTTCATAAGCATAAAAGAATACAAACTAAAAGTTGCTTCATTTTTTCATTTTGGATGGAATAGAACAATACGAAAATTGTTTGCAAAGGTGTACATAGCTTTTTTTTTTCTCATGTGTAAAAAAGCAAGGGATTTGGAGTTCTGTATAACAAAAGAAGGGCCCTGATCCCTCACAAAAATATATGGTGTTCTGAACCTTTAAGTAATGTTAAATAGTGAAGCCAGCCCCTGGGTCTGTGACACATTTGAGTTACTTTTTTTTGTAATATTGCTCTAGTACCGTACACATTTCTTTGTAACCTAAAGGGGTTTAAAAAAAATATTAACTATTCAACTTAGAGACATGTCACAGTTACAGGTACATATTTAAGGAGGAGATGCAGGCTAGAGGTCTTACCTTAAATTTTAAGTGGTTCTCCGAGAATTAAGAAAATGAAAGTACTTAAATATTACTTTATTATCAATCTATTCCCAAATACCTTTCATTAGTTATAATATAATGGCTCGCTTTGTCTGTAGAGTAATCATTAGAAGAAATTAAATGGCCGCCTTTCTAGTAATATACACAAAACCTGTCCTAATCACACAGGAGGACAAGTTACTTCAGAACACTGAGGTAAAGAGTTAACTCATCTTTCTCTCCTACTTGTCAGGGATTATGATCCTGGATACAGCTGATAAGAATGTTAGCTAAATCTCTGTGGTAATGGAGTTCATGAGGAGACATGAAGTACAGAGAGGATGGACAGGACAGACTGTGGTAATGTGGGGTTGTGGTAATGGAGACTGCACACAAGAGCTGCTGCTCATTTGCCACACCCCCACCTCCTCTCTGTACTTCATGTATCCTCATGAACTCCATTCCTACAGAGATTCAGCTGACGACCATATTAAACTGTATTCAGGATCATAATCTCTGACAATTAGTGCAAAGAGGAAGATGAGGCAGATCTTTAGCTTGGTGTTGTGAAGTAACTTGTCCTGCTGTGTGATTAAGACAGGTTTTCTGTGTACTAATAGGATGGCGGCCATTTTATTTCTACTAATGACTGCTCCCTAGACAAAACGAGCCAATATAACAAATGAAAGTTATTTAGGAATATATTTTCTTAATTTTCTCCGAAAAACCCTTTAATAAATGAGAATATCCAGTTCCTTAATAATTTAACCAGATAAGTTACATGTTCAAATAGAAACTACTTATCTTAGTTATAGTAAAGAAAAATTCACATTGAATTTAGGTTCAGTTTCTGGGCTCTGAAGCAAATTTGTTTTTCACACCGTTTTCTGTATCATCGTATTCTTGCCCTCATGGTTTACAGGTGTATCAGTAAATGTGAGAGGCTTTAGGATAGACGCAGGAGAGGCAGAAATATCTGTACCAATATCGTTTTATAGGCAATAAGATGGACTGCCCCCCACTAGCAGAGTGACCACCAAATTACACTGCAGCCAGGTACAGATTACGTGTGGTCATTTTGCTAATGGCCTAAAGTGCGTATTCTGAGTGCAATTTTCAGGTAAGAGGTGAATTATTAAGACAGCAAAAACAAAATATGCCATTCAGAATGGCATACTGTTAGGATACCCTCTAATCCTGAGACCTGAGGGGGTGCAATGCTAGTTTTGCACTGCGTCCACTTCCAAGTTTTCCATGCACAGCGACATTGGGGGCAACTGCTATTTCTATTTTCAGGATCAGTGAGGGTTCCACAGGTTGGTCCCCCACCAATCATAAAGTGGTATAACCTACCCGATTAAATCTAGCATTAGTCCATTTTGCATTAATGAGCAGGCATGGGATTCAGCCAGTTTCCTCAGGTTCTCGAGATCCGGTTGTTAAAACTACAGCGGCAGCTGGAGATGAGCACATCCATTCCATAGACTAGCTCTTAGGCTTTTTAAAAGTTGGGTGGTATGTGTGTAGTGTATATATGGTGCATTTATGTATGTGTACTATGTATATGGTGAATTTATGTGTGTTGCATATATATGGTGTATGTATATTTAAACATGTGTCATGATGCCACGTGTCCGCCATTGAGTAGGGAACCTGTTGTTAAAAATTTGAATCCCACCACTGTTAATGAGAATAAATAATGATGGGTTTGGCTATACATCTCTAGCATGTGATGACAGGCTGCCAGTATTTGAAGGTATTGCAGCTTGCCACACAAAAAAAAATCTCAGGTTTTGAGAGCTGGGCATCTGTTACTACTACCCCCATGTTCTAGAGCAGGGGTCAGCAACCTCCGGAACTCCAGCTGTTGTGAAACTACAACTCCCAGTATGCTCTATTCTCTTCTATGGAATTTCTGAGAACAGAATAACAAGTGTGCATGCTGAGAGTTGTAGTTTCACAACAGCTGGAGTGCGGGAGATTGCTAAACCCTGTTCTAAAGCATGTTGGCACCAATTACTGCAGCTCACATGGAACATTATGAGCTCTGGCGCAAAGAGTAGAGGTGGAATGAAGGGCATACGCAAAACATTTACTGGTAACTATTATGTAGATGTCAAGACCCATACATTCTGGTTGCAAGAAATGATTTCCTTTTACTTTTATATGAATTTGTGCAAAATTATGAATTATTTTCTTGTCTGGGAGAAAAAAGAGAAATGAGAGACAAAAGATTACGTCAGCCTCTCTGAAATAGTTAAATCTGTCATTACAATCTGAAAATAAAATCATATTTGTTATCGGTTGCTATGGCAATGCCTATGTGTAAATCATTGCAGAATGCAGATAGACCACCAACGTCCAGACATCAAAGAAGCAAAGAAACGCAAACCCTATTTGTGTCCTACCATAACCTCTTACACAATGAAGTCGCCAGTTTTTCGGCTGGCAAAGCAAATGATACTTGGCTTTTTAAATGGTTCATATATACTGTCATTGTCACGGTCTCCCCAGTGACAGGGGTCAGGAGATCTAAGAGACTGGCTGCACGTGATATTATCCGACAGTCCCTTTGGTTTCACTTTGTTTAATGTTGTTGCTGTTCATGACCACACCTCTTTTCTCAGGTGTAGATTAAATGGTCATTCCAACTCCTATTTAGTCTGACCTCACCCATCATGCTATACGGTTGATAGCTCGTTTTGGATGTTGGAAGTGCTGGTGTTGGTTCTCCTCTGAGTTCCTGCTGATCCGCATACTTTGCAGTTATACTTTATTTGTTGTTTGTTGTATTTCCCCTACCTTTTTGGTATTAGGCCTTAGGGGGTCTCCTTTTCCTTCAGCTGGGAAGGAACAGACCATTTGTTGTCCTGACATTATCTCCAAGGCCCTGTTAGGGTGAGATAGGCCTTAGGTTCCTGTGTATAAACATTCCTACCATCAAGGTCTGTTCATAGTGTCAGTAGTCAGGGCTCGTATTAGTGACTCACTAGGTGTGACCATCCCCCTATTCCTAGTTTCCAGGCTTAATACCTTTCCCCTCCTCCTCTGTGTTCGGTGTGGAGTTAGTTCCCATAGCACGCTGTAACTGTTATGCATAGACAGGGGTTGTTTCCATGAGATAATCTCTTTAGCGGTCTATACACAAATGAACTTTGTAGACTTGCTGCATTTTTGGAGACATTTTTTATTTTTTTTGCAAAAAGTGTCTTTGCCCACCAGTGTTTTGTTTATGGTGTGCTTCCTCTAAAATGCATGAAAAAATGACAAGAGCTACAGAATGCTGCATTTTTGTAAAGTAACCAGAAAGACAAAAAGGCCACCTTATAAAAAAAACTAACAAAAACAAAAAAGCTTTGTCCTGCATTTCCTATGTCCTATAGACATTCACACTACTAAAAGCACAAAAGTGCAGAAAAACACCAGCAAAAACCTGTGTGTGAAAGCACCCTAAGAGTGTACACACGGTTTTTATTTGCAGTTAAATAATATATGAATAATAAATGCACACTCCATGTTATAGGATATGGGACTCCATAATTATGAGGTGTAACAAAGCGCATATAATTAAATAATAACAGCACAAAACATATTCAGCTCCAACATATTTTTAATTCTAAGGCTTATTGACAAAGAAACCACCAGGAGAAAGTTTCAGAGGAATGTAACAGAATGAACATACTGTAATATGCACCTTATTATGCAAACCTTTTCAGCCACAACAATGCCCATGGTCTGCTATGGACACTTGCTGACTTTTATTTCATCTGTCATATGAACTCAAAGCTTACATCTGGAGATTGAAAATGGTTTGGAAAGCCTATACTTATTTTGTATGCACTGTGTTGCAGTCCGCTGGCATGGATACTAGCAGTATAAATGGCTAATAATAAAATACCTTGCTCTTATTGCCGTATGTGCCAGTCATTGATTATGAGAAACATTAAAATGGCATTGTAACATTCACACAATAGTCCTTTTCACGTTGTGTCATTTAATCAGGAGAGGCAGAGAAATGACTGGAAAAATGAATATAAAACACAGTAAGAGTTTTTAATGGGCAAAGTCTAAAGTGCTGCCTTGAGAAATCAGGCACACATTGTGGTCATAGTTGCAGACTCCAAGGTCTGGACATGAAAATTAGAAATGCAGATTTAATAAGTTATACTTAAAGGGAATCTGTCAGCTACAAAAGACCCCCAAACTAGAGCAAATGGTGTATAGTGTAAGTAGTGCTGAGTGGTTATGTAATTTCTATCTTACTTGCATTCCAACACTGTACTCACACAAACCAGCTGTAAAAGGCATTCGGAGGACTACTTGAGTCCTCTCAATTATGTGCATGAGCTCAGTCCTCTCAATGCATGTTACTGCTGGTTTATGGTAGTACAGTGTCGGAATGCAAGTGAGTATAAAGATAAAAATTACATAACCAGACTCTGCACCATTTACACCATACACTGCTTACTGTAGTTTGGCAGTGGGGAAAGGGGGTTCGAAGCTGACAGATGCCCTTTAATAAGATTTAAGTACTTATTCCAGTTTATGTCATTCTGAGATTGTTTTTTGTCACATATTGTACTTCATGACACTGGTAAAATATAAAAAAATACAAAAAAAAAAAAAAAAAAAAAGGGAAAATTAGCAAATTTCCAAGATTCAATTTCTCTACTTCTATAATACATAGTAATCCAAAAATAATTATTACATACATTCCCCATATGTCTACTTCATGTTGGGATCATTTTGGGAATGCCATTTTATTTTTTGGGGATATTACAAGGCTTACAAGTTTCATAAATTTTCAAAAACCCACTTTTTAAGGACCAGTTCAGGTCTGAAGTCACTTTGTGAGGCATACATAATAGAAACCAAACCACCCAAAAATTCCCCATTCTAGAAACTACGCCCCTCAAGGTATTCAAAACAGATTTTTACAAACGCTGTTAACCCTTTAGGTGTTCCACAAGAGTTAATGGAAAATGGAGATAAAATTTCAGAATTTAGATTTTTTGGCAAATTTTTCATTTTAATCAATTTTTTCCAGTAACAAAGCAAGGGTTAACAGCCAAACAAAACTCAATATTTATTTCCCTGATTCTGTAGTTTGCAGAAACACCCCATATGTGGTCGTAAACTACTGTACGGGCACACGGCAGGGCGTAGAGGGAATGGAGCGCTGTGTGGTTTTTGGAAGGCAGATTTTGCTGGACTGGTTTATTTACACCATGTCCCATTTGAAGCCCCGCTGATGCACCCCTAGAGTAGAAACTCCATAAAAGTGACCCCATTTTGGAAACTAAGGGATAAGGTGGCAATTTTGTTGGGACTTTTTTTAGGGTACATATGATCTTTGGTTGCTCTATATTATATTTTTGTGAGGCAAGGTTACCAAAAATAGAAATTCTGAAATTTCATCTCCATTTGCCATAAACTGTTGAGGAACACCTAAAGGGTTAATAAAGTTTGTAAAATCAGTTTTGAATAACTTGAGGGGTGTAGTTTCTTAGATGTGGTCAATTTTTTTAACGAGTTTCTACTCTAGGGGTGCATCAGGGGGGCTTCAAATGGGACATGGTGTAAATAGACCGATCCAGCAAAATCTGCCTACCAAAAACCACACGGCACTCCTTTCCCTCTACGCCCTACCAACAGTAGTTTAAGACCACATATGGGGTGTTTTTAAAAACTACAGAATCAGGGCAATAAATATTGAGTTTTGTTTTGCTGTTAACCCTTGCTTTGTTATTGGAAAAAATAGATTAAAATGGAAAATTTGCCAAAAAATAGTTGTTTTGGAACCGTTTTTATATTTTTTTTTGACCGTGTTCATCTGAGGGGTTACGTCATGGGGTATTCTTATAGAGCAGATTCTTACGGACGCGGGATTACCTAATATGTCTACTTTTTTCAAATTTATTTAGTTGTTACACTATAATATCCTTTTTGAACCAAAAAAAAATAATACATTTTAGTATCTCCATAGTCTGAGTCATTATTATTATTTATTTTTTTCTTTAGCCGATTGTCTTAGGTAGGGGCTAAATGGAATTAAAATTGGGGAAGGGGATTATAAATTTAGTACTCCATAGAAGTGTGGTACTCCCTGAAGCAACCGTCAATGCAGAGGCAGAGGCAGAAAAGATCAGGTCCTTGAGGACTGCCTCATAGAACTGAAGGAATTTCCCTGTGTTGCCAACGCTCTAGGACAGCACAAAAGAGTTGTACAAGGCAACCTGCACCAAGTAGACCGCAACTTTTTTGTACCATGCCCGGGTTTTGCTCATGGCGTCATATGGCTTAAGGACTTGATCAGAGAGATCAACTCCTCCCATATACCGATTGTAGTCAACGATACAATCGGGCTTGAGGACCGTTGCCGTCGGTACCTCGCACAGGGACAGGGGTGATGCCGTTACCATGAATCGTGGACAGTACAAGGACATCCCTCGTGTCCTTATATCTGACCAGCATCAGGTTTCCACTGGTAAGGGCACTCGTCTCACCCCTGGGGATAGGTACCTGGAGAGGGTAGGTAGGGAGGCCGAGTTGATTTTTTTTGGTCCCACAAGCGGAAGTGGATCTGGGACTGGAACAAGGGGATAATAGTATAAAAGTTATCCACGTACAGGTGGTAACCTTTATCTAGCAGTGGGTGCATAAGGTCCCACACAAGTTTCCCGCTAAAACCCAGATTGGGGGGACATTCTGGGGGTTCAATACGGGAATCTCGCCCCTCGTACACACGAAACTTGTAAGCGCACCCTGAGGTACTCTCACAAAGTTTGTACAGGTTCACGCCATAGCTGGCCCGCTTAGAGGGAACCTACTGGCGGAAAATGAGTCTCCCCTTAAAAGCAATGAGAGTTTCATCAACCGCGACCTCCCTTCCAGGTACATAGGCCTCCCAAAATTTGGCCCCAAAGTGATCGATGACTGGCCTGATTTTGTACAGGCGTTCATAGGCAGAATCACCTCAGGGGGTGGGGGGGGGGGCATGCTGCATTATCTGCATAATGCAGGCATTTCTGAATAGCCTCTAACCAGGTATGTGTCATGGCGTACTGTAAAGTGGGGTCTGGTCAAGGACGTCCGACTCCCCACTCCAGTAATGCCTGTCACAGTTTTTTTTGACTAGGTCCATGTGCAGCATGAGGCCCCAAAAAGTCCTAATCTCGGCTGCACTGACCGGAGTACGGCCACCGGCCTTAGCCAAAAAGGAGCCCAGGTGTTGAGCAATGAACTGTTGGGCGTATAAGTTTGTTTGCTCGACCATCAGATTCACAAAGTGGTCACTGAAAAAAGACTAAAATAGTCATATTCAGTAAAGCCCACTGTGGGGGCTCAGGTGAACTTATCTGGTGGGCCGTAAAACTAGTACGAGCCCCAAAGCTGCTTGTACTAGTGTGGGCCACAGGGTCCCTGGCATGGCGGTCCCCTTGCTCCGCCTGGCTGCGTCTCTGCCACCTTGAGGGCTCATTATCATTGCTAGATGATGAGGAGGACGCGAATGACAAGAGGAAAGTGGGGTCATCCTCGTCCTCACTGGGTCTCTCGGAGTCAGAGGCAAGCTGGGCGTATAGCTCCTCGGCCGAGAACATCCGGCGGGCCATAGGGGACTGTGTGTGTGCGTGCTTGAAAAGCTTTATTCAGTGTGCATGTGTGTTGGGGACGGGTGTTCGCGTACTTTGCCATACACCTAACAGAAACATTTCAATAATAAAAACTAGCCCCAAAAAGTGTAAAAAAAAATATTCAAACGCGCTGATCAGCTGTACAAAGCTGATCAGCGATGGGGTGGGCGATGCACCGGCCACAGTCAGCGCATGCAAAAAGAAAAAAGAAAAAAAAAACACTTGCGCCCCCAAAAAATTGTGTGCAAAGGTGGGGCAAGCTGCAGCACCCCTGGGGGAGGGGGAGGTCTAGGGTCACACAGCTGAGTGCTGTGGACCCCAGACACCCTATCCAGGTGCTAAACCACAATAAAAAAAACTTTTGTTTTCCTTAAACTCTCCATCACTATCCCTGCCTAATCTACCTCTCCTCACTGTCACTAATATGCTGTTTTGTGCCTGATGGCACAAAAAACTTACTTTATGGGCTCTGCTGCCGGAGGCTCCTCTCTCTCTTCCCGCTCCACGAACGTGTATGAGTGGGGAGAGGAGCTCCGGAAATTCAAATCTGACGCTCCGCCCGCCCACCTGCCCAGCCAATCAGAAGCAATCCTGAGAGGTGGCGTGACCGCGCCATCTCTCAGGATCTAAGGTTGGTAATTGGTGGTGTATTAACACACCACAGATCACCATCCTATACCGGGTTATCGGGTCACCAGAGACCCGAATAAGCTGGAAACGCAGCAAACCGCAGGTCTGAATTGACCTGCGGTTTGTTGCGATCACCAACACGGAGGGTCACAGGACCCCCTTGTGCATTGTACCAAGGTGCCTGCTGAATGATTTGAGCAGGCACTTTGTTCCGATCACCTTAAGTATCAGGACATCAGGGCGTACCTGTACGCCCTGTGTCCTTAAGAGGTTAAAGGGGTTGTGCAGTGTTAAGATATGGCAGACCTATCCTCAGGATACATTATCAATATCAATATCAGATCAGTGGGGATCTGAGAGTGCTGCCTTCTCTTCAAAATGACCTTCCCGTTGTCTCCTTTGTAGAGGCTGCGGAGTGTAATTATAACTGCTCTGTCCATTCAATGACACTGTAAAGAACACGATGCACAAGCCATTTTGAAGAGGAAGCAGCGTTGGCATGAGTTGGAGCTAGTTTTGGGTGGAGTCAGAGTCACCGTCGGAGTCTGCCTATTCTCACTCATCCTTCCTTGGTCCACTTTTGGTAGGTTCTAACCTCTGCACACTGGGAAATCCCCACAAGACTCACTATTTTGTATTTACTCTGGGCCAGTTGTCTAGCTATCACAATCTGGCCCTTGTAGAAGTTGCTCAGATCCTTATAAAAGTGTTATTCACTTCACCTGTCAGTGGTTTTAAAGGGGTTTTCCAGGTTGTAGATATTCCTCAGGATAGCGAATCAATATCGGGTCGGTGGGAGCCCGACACTTGGCACCCTCACCAAGATGCTGTTCTCAGCAGCGACTTTCACCAGAAAAAAGACTTTTGATGGAGATGGAAGTAGATGGCTATGTCTACTGTGTAGTGGGTGTGCCAGCATACTGCAGCTCAGTGTTCTTTCACTTGAATAAATGCCAATCACATTGTCCTTAAGTGACAGTCTCACTGCCCCCGCAAGTACCAGGATGTTAACTTGCTTCTTCTGCACTCCCTGCTGGTTAGATGTAAAAGCACCTGAGCATAGATATGCCAACATCTATAACTCAGGCAGCTTCAGACATCCGCACACCAGGCATCACTTCCGAACTCTTGCTTGATATAGAACTTCTGATGTTTGGCTTTTCTTCACCAGCTTTATCTAGGGTACTAGTCCTGCAGGCAGTGGTTCTTTCGCATATATAACCATGCAGACAATTCTATGGACAGGGCACAACATACATCATTGTTATTCCCTGAAGCAGAACCTGCAAAGTATAAAGTAAATTATAAATTGTGCTACTATTTTTTACACACGAAAACCACTATTATTTCAAGAGTTATAAGAATTAAATGATTGCATTGTATTATGCGGTCTAATCACAGATGACCATCCTTTAAAACTTAGCCTTTATTAATATTTAAAATAAAAAAGCGCATAAGATACCTCTAATAGACCAATAAACACAAAAAAAAAGAAACAAATGAAAATTACTCTTGTGAAAGAAACAATCCTCACAATGATAACCATAGAGCCATAGGACGCCATCCCTGTCCAAACACACGACTGGAGCGTCCCTGCAGTCAGAATCCAGCTAGGCTAACTGACCCCTCACTGCATTCTACATAGGTGTCTGTATTAGATGGCCTCGTTTTTTTGCATGTCAATACCTGATATACCTTGGAATTATACCGTCTGCAGACACGCAAGTAGCAACTATATCACTAAACAGGAGGGGTCTCTTGTCTGTTCTGCTGACCTGCTGATTTATGCTATTCGCTGCCTCCATCTAGCCAGGCTGCCTAGCTCCTCTCTGAACCCTACACAGGTGTATTCGCCATATGATGCTGTCCTTGTGTGGCAACATCCGACCTATTCTGGTACTACTCTCACACACAAGTAACAATTATTTGATTAAACAGAAGGGGTCTTGCATATGTTCGGTTGACTGACAGTCTGTTTTTTCAACTCCACGGTTAATGTGTTCTTACACTGATTGGTATTAGTCTCTACATGAACTATATCTCTATAATCTTTTTTGGTGTCCCCTGATGAGCCCTCAAAGTGTTTTGGTGAAACGCGTTGGAACAGGGACGCGTTTATCACACACTTCCCACAACATCACCACAAAATAACTGTGGTATTTTCCAAAGCTATCTTGTGACTCATCCCTTGCTGATGGGAGTTGATATGCACTTATTTGTGTCACTGTTTATTATTTTTGGTACGTTTATTTTCATTTGGTAAAGTCTAGACTAGCCAATGTTAGTTTGCTCTACACTCCCCGATCAGGGCCATCCCAGGGCGTTAAGGAGGTTCCTGATACTGGATCGCCCCTATCAGGGCGGCCATTCTGTTGTAGGCAGGGCAAAACATAGATAGGGTCATCTCTAGGGATAGTCCCCCAAGTATTGTTCATCATACGAATCTCTGCCATTTTTCGCCCACCATTGTGAGGGTTGTCTCTTTCGCAAGATTCATTTTCTTTTGTTTCTTTTTTTGTGTTTATTGGTCTATTGGGGGTATCTTATGTGATTTTTTATTTAAAACATTAATAAAGGCTATGTTTTAAAGGATGGTCACCTGTAATTACACTTAACCTCATTAGACCATCACAAATTATATTACCCTCTGACGAGCTACAGTCTGTACTGTAAGTTATTGTATTATGCGAGACACAAAATCAAAAGTTTTTTTATACACATGTAGAGATCCTCATCATGACTCTTCAATAGCAAGAAAATGTTAATTGACTTCTTCAATTGCTTTCACTAGCTTTTGTGCCATGATACCAGGGTGAGACGTGATTTCACATTCAGATTTAGAACTGCTGCATCCATATAAGCGGCCCTGCAGTTGTTTCACGGCATTAACCTTAGCTGCAGTTAATCCGTGTTTGACACTTCTTGGTGTAGGGTTAACAGTTCATATATTCCTTATAGAAAAGCACCACCTGTCAGTCAAAGCTCTTTTAGACAAAAGTGCATGTAGAATTTGCATGTGGACTCTGAACTTAGGGATTTCTATTCTCCTCATTGTTTCATTGTGAAAGATGTACCTGTGGCAGGTGCCCTGTCAAGCTTTCCTCTGGTGTCTCTCTACGTGTGCTGTGCCATTTCTCATGCAAATAAGAACAATGCTTACAAAGCCCTTTGAAAGAATTTACATGAATAATAAAATAGCTCGAAGAGATCCGCTGCACAGTGGAATAAGTTACCAACCTTGGAAAGAAGCACATTTATCTGCGAGACCAGGATAAGAAGTAAATAGCTTGTTTAGACTTATTGTTAAGCATTGCATTTATAATACTGTATAGAATAAAATGATCTTTAAGAAGCAGTTCCAAAAATATATTGGCAACAATAATTTATTTTACTCACTTTTATAGCGCTGTCATATTCTGCAGCGCTTTACAGACATTATAATCACCAGTGGAGCTCACAATCAAAATTTCCTATCAGTACTATGTCTTTGGAGTTTGGTAGGAAACCCATGCAAATGCGGCGAGAATATACCTACTCCATTCAGATGTTGTCCTTGGTCAGATTCGACCCTAGAACCCCATCACTGCAGTAACCACTACCATACACTATGGAGTGGACAGAACTGTGTAGTTCTGGCACCAACATTTAGCACCGGAGCTACTCTGAAACAGATGATCAGTGGGGGTGAGGGTTGTTGGACCTCCATCAATCAGATATTCATGGCCTATCCTGAGGATAGGCCATCAAAATTGAAGTCCTGGAATACACTAGCAAAGAGGTATTTCAGTTACATGACCCCCCCCCCCCCCCCAAAAAAAAAATATATAATAATAATAATAATACTAGCATTCAACCTTACTACATTATATAAGTGCAAACGTCACAAATCCAAGCCTGCTTTAAGCTCTGCTGGAAAAACCTTGCACTAACACAAAGCATCATTGCTGACATAACGTCTAAGGGTCCATTCACACGTCCGTTTTTGTGTTCCGCATCCGTTCCGATTAAAAACGGAACGTTATGCGGATCCATTCATTTTCAATGGAATCAGCAAATAATCGGACAGCACTCATGGTGCTCTCCGATTCCGTGATTCCGTTCCGTTCCGTGGGTTCCGTTATTCGGATCCTGGAAAAAGTATATACCCTGTCCTACTATTTGTCCGATTTTGTGTTCCGTCATCCCATTCTAGTCAATGGATCCGTCGAAAATCTGGGAGACATGCTAAAAGCATCCTCATGTCATCCAGATTTTCGGATCCGCAAAAAACAGGAACGTTTATCTGGAAAGGTAAAAATACTGACGTGTGAATGGACCCTAAAGGGTAGGTTCCAGGATAATCAGCAGAACACCACCGTCAGAGGCAAGGTCACTGATAATGTTGTGTCTACAGGTCAGAACTTTAAAAGCCTTGCCACATCTCGGATGTAGACGTAATGACAGGAAACCAACAGAGTGTAAAATGTCGTGACTGCGAGATATAGACTGGGAAATTGAAACCTGTAGAACTCATAAAGGAAACAGGTTCTTGACAATAACCAAAGACAATTACCTTTCCCAACTGGTTCATTACCCAACTAAAGAATAGGATATACTGGACTTAGTATTAACTAACAGACCTGACAGAACAACAGATGTCCAGATTGGGGGACACCTGGGAAATAGTGACCATAAAATAATAACCTCCCATTTGTCATTCAAGAGCGTTTCCTCAAAAATAAAACAACAAATGGGATATTTTTAAAAGCATCCTAAACTGTAATTGTGAGAGGTACATACTTTATGGGAATAAAGGGGTAAGGAACAAGAAAAAAATTCTATGCGGATAACTAGAAATGTAAAGAAAGCAATACATGAAAAAACTGAAAGCATTTAAAACACAGGAGGGTAGCGAGGAAGCATTGAAAAAATATAAGGAAAAAAATAGCATATGTAAAAGACAAATAAAAGCAGCCAAACTAGAGACAGAGAGATTTATTGCCAAAGAGTAAAACTAACCCTAAAATGTTCTAAAATTATATAAATGGTAAAAAGTATACATTTGAAGGTGTCGGCCCTTTACAGAGTGATGGGGATGAAGGGGTAGTGGCAGAGAGTTATAAGGAGAAAGCAAAGCTATTAAATATTTTTTCTCCACTGTATTCACTGTATAAACTGTCGGATGAAATGCAGAGTGTAAAAGTAAACTCCCCATTAAAAGTGCCCTGTCTGACCCAGGAAGAAGTACCGCAGTGTCTTAAAAAGGTTAAAATCATAAGAGAATTAGAGAATAAGACCCTTATTTCTGATATTTAAGGACTTTTTATTGACAGGGAGGGTTCCACCAGATTAGTACTCAGCAATGATGGGGCTTATTTTCAAAAAGGGTCCAATTACAGAGCCTGGGAACTATTTAATAGTTTAACATCTGTTGTGGGTAAACTGTTTGAAGGTTTTATAAGAAATGCTATCTTGGAGTATCTCAATGAAAATAGGCAAAAAATGCCATCTCAGCATTGCTTCAAGAGGGATCAGTCATGTCAAACTAATTTAATCATTTTCTATGAGGAGGTAAGATCGAAACTTGGCTGTGGCAAATCAATGGATGTCGTGTATATATTTTCTTCTCCAAAGCATTTGATACACTGCCACAAAAAAGGTTAGAACACCATATAAAATGAGAATGCTTGGCCTGGGAGAAAATGTATGCATGTGAGTAAGTGGCTCAGTGATAGAAAATAGAGGGTGGTTATTAATGGTACACACTCAGATTGGGTCACTGTCACTAATGGGGTACCTCAGGGGTCAGTATCGGGCCCTATTCTCTTCAATATAATTATTAATGATCTTGTAGAAGGCTTGCATAGCAAACTGTGTAAAGTAATTCACATGGAAGAGGACAGTATGCGGCTGCAGATGGATCTGGATAGATTGGAGGCTTGGACAGAGAAGTGGCAGATGAGGTTTAACACTGACAAATGTAAGGTTATGCATACGGGAAGGAATAATGCAAGTCACCCGTACATACTAAATGGTAACACACTGGGTAAAACTGACATGGAAAAGGACCTAGGAATTTTAGTGAACAGCAAACTAAGCTGTAGAAACCACTGTCAGGCAGCTGCTGCCAAGGCCAATAAGATAATGGTTTGCATCAAAAGGGGCATAGAAGCCCGTGATAAGAACATAGTCCTACCACTTTACAAATCATTAGTCAGACCACACATGGAGTACTGTGTACAGTTATGGGCTCCAGTGAACAAAGCAGACATAGCAGAGCTGGAGAGGGTCCAGAGGAGGGCAACTAAAGTAATAACTGGAATGGGGCAACTACAGTACCCTAAAAGATTATCAAAATCAGGGTTATTCACTTTAGAAAAAAGACGACTGAGGGGAGATCTAATTGATATGTATAAATATATCAGGGGCCAGTTCAGAGATCTCTCCCATCATCTATTTATCCCCAGGACTGTAACTGTGACAAGGGGACATCCTCTGCGTCTGGAGGAAAGAAGGTTTGTACACAGAAGAGGATTCTTTACGGTAAGAGCTGTGAGACTATGGAGCTCTCTGCCTGAAGAGGTGGTGATAGCAAATTCACTAAAAGGGTTCAAGAGGGGCCTGGATGCATTTCTGGAGCGTAATAATATTACTATAATTGCTAGAGAGGGGTTGTTGATCCAGGGAGTTATTCTGATTGCCTGACTGGAGTCAGGAAGGAATTTTCCCCCCCTAACGTGAGGAAAATTGACTTCTACCTCACAGGGTGTTTTTTGCTTTCCTCTTGATCAACTTGCAGGATGACAGGCCGAACTGGATGGACATACAGCCTTATAAAATATGTTACAATAAAATGGGGCATTACAGATAAACAACCTCTATTAGTACATGATAAAGTTCTGTTTCCTGTCAGTTGATGCCAAAAAAGTGCAAACATTTTAACCCCTTTAAGTGTTTTCTGCTGTAATCTAGCATTTTACAAAAGACTTCACCTTTCCATAGACTCAATTAGAGCATACTAAGCTACTACAGGAGGCATAACATCAGCGAGGCATCTATTCAACAATTTTGGTGGATGCACTCTTTCAGAGAAAGCAGATTCCCCACTTTTATCAGGGGACGGTTCATAAAAAATTGCTGCCTGATGTAATTTATTCAGAGGATTTTAGGGACGCAGCTATAATTTATACCACTCGAACAGACTCAAGCTACATGTGGGTTTTCAGCCTATTGAACAGGCTATTGCAGCTTGCTAGAAATCTTTTTGATGATACCATGGCATCTCACTGGCCAATTCTTTGACTTTAAGTACTCTAGCTTCCTCCCAAACGCCAATAACATACTCATGGGTTAATTTGTTTCCTATGAAATAACTCTTAGTGTGTATGTGTATGCTGGACCCAGGGAAATTCACCTGACAGCCCCGCCTAGTATAGCGATATGTGATTGTACAGTATCCTGTTGAATATATGGGTGTTATAAATTATGGAGAAAAATAATAAATGTCTCTGGCCATTAGAGGGACTCAATATTGTCTTATACATGTATTGACTGTGCTAACTGTGCAAACAGAGATGCAGAATTAAAGAGTTATATATCCATAACATACATTGGTGACATAGCGCTATGATCAGGAACCCACTCCTATCTCCACAATAGACCCCTGAAAGGGAAGCACTCCATTCAGTTTTATGGGAGTTCTGGAAATAGCCAAGCAAGCATACTTGGCTACTTTTGAAAGTCCTATAGAAGTGAATAGAGAGCGCACTGCGCATGCACAGCCACCTCTCCATTCACCTCTACGGGACCACCATAAATATCCAACCTGGAGCTCAGTTATTTGGGGAATTGCCATAGAGGTCAATAGAAGAAGGCCACACTTGTGCAGTGTGCCCTCCTTCACACCTGGAGACAGGAGTGGTTTCTAGAGACGGGACCAATACTTATCTGACATGTCTGAGATAGGAATACCCCTTTTGTGTAAAAGCTTCTACAGCAGGTGTCAACAAACGTTGGCAATCCAGCTGTTGTGAAACTACAACTCCCAGCATAAACACTTGCTTGGCTGTTTTTAGAATTCCCATAGAATTGAATAGAAAATGATGGGAGTTATAGTTTCACAACAGCTGGAGCACCAGAGGTTGTCAACCTCTCTTCTACAGTAAGTATCGCTTATTACAATTCATAGAGTAAAGGAACTGTAAAATAGTAAAACTCACTTACTGAGATACATTATTGAAATTAGATGTTAAACTGCCTATATGAAGGCCCCTCTCTGCGATGTACAAGCATTTGTACTTTCATCAGTTTGATATGGCTTACTGTATAGCTGTAAGCACTATATTGATTAATACATATATTGTTAAATAATTCTAAATTGTTGCCTCCACTCAGAAGATTTGTGAAAGTTGCCAGTCTGCTGTTTTATTGCTGTGTGTTCTCAAAGGCAATATTTATCTTGAATATGAAGAATCTGGATATTTATTGGTCTCCTGCTGCTTATCTGTAGAAGGGCATAAATGTAGCCTTGGGCTGGCCATTTTTTTTGCACGTTGCGCCCTGACTAATGATTTTGGTTTTACAAAGTTATAAGAGATTCTAGAATCAATTCAACATGTTAAAACTTTACAGCAAATAATAGCAATTCACATTTATAGACTCAGTGGAGATAAATAATTTTTTAAAATACATTAATCTACTGATCATAGTTAATGGCTGCTCCTAATTCCAGATGAACATCTAGTGATAACTGTAACTCCAGTATTTCTTGGTCTAAATTCAGGTTTTCTCATTCCATAGGGCTCATACAACCCTTTACAACTGTATACATGGTGTAACACAGAGACCCTACAGGTACTTTAGGCACTCTGTGTGCACCATATCATGAAGATCTTCTCCTCTAGAAGAAATGCTTCTAGAGAAGAACACTGTCTAAGCTTGAGGTATGCATTTTTAAATAGAAATAAACAACTGTAATGACCACTTATATGGGAAGGGTTTACCTAATCCTGAACTTTCCATTCTGTACAATCCCAGCAAATTTGGCACTGTAGACAACTATGTGTAGGGAGTTTGTGCAGAGCTGTAAAATGAGCATATTCAAGAATACTTTTACACAAGTATGGCAGATCTGTGTGCCTGTACTATGACCAGAATCCCTACCTGACCAAGGTATAATGACCTGAACTGGCAACATTATATGCATCCATGAGTCATCAAAATGTCTGGCCAGGACATGGTGCTGTAATACAGGTGCACATTAGTGTTGATCGAAAATATTTTAATCACAAATTTTTATCGTGAATATCGGCACTTCGAGAATTTGCAAAGATCTAGAATATAGTGCTATATCTTCATAATCGCGAATATTCTAGATTTTTTTTCATCAGTGCCCTCACTGCTTCTTGCTTGTTGGCCAATGAGAAGGCTGCAATATCTTTGTCTGAGCTTAGCGATATCCCTAGCAGCCAATAGGAAAGTTGCCTACCCCTTACTATATAGGAAACTCCCCAGCAGCCATTTTCTGCAGTTTTTTTGCAGTTCTGAGAGAGAGAGAGAGCAGTGACATTGCTGTGCTCTGTGCTTTGCTGACTCATCTGGATCCTTATTCAATTACATTAGATCGTTAGCTCATACTGTATATATAATACATAGTGGGAGATAGTCAGTGTAGGTTACATGGTGATATAGTGTAGCTGATAGGTTTCCAGTGCAGGGTGTTACTGTGCTGTGATAGGGATTAGTGTCTTTGTCTTTCATCTTTGAAATAAAAAGTCATTTGCTGTCTGTTTTTCTGTGCTGTGATAGGGATTACTGTGCTGTGATAGGGATTAGTGTGCTGTGTTTTTTTTCCAAGACAAAAGACAAAGTAATGCATTCGCAATACGCGCATATTACATTGGCGATTTTCGCAATCAAGAAAATAATGACCGGAGATCAAAAATTCTAGAATTTGCTAATTTATGGCGAATATTAGGCCAAAAATTCTAAAAATATAATGAAAACGAATATTGCCTATGCTGCTCATTACTGGTGCACAAACGTGCCCATATTACCTTCTTCAAGTACAAAATTACACTTCACCTCTGGACTTTTTGGGTGTACTGTTAAAAATGATGTTGGCAACCAAACAGACACAGGGCATTGAATGATCTAATATCAATTCAAGCCAATCAGTTTGGAAAATGTTGGACTTCCAGTTGTGATGTTTGAAACCAATCTGAGCCATATTTGCAGACTGTAGATATTGCAGATTTTAGGATGGTTTTGTCAGCTTTTTTTGGGAGCCCAAAATTCCAAAACAAGATATTACATGTTTGCCAATAGAAAATTATAAAATGCCCTAAATACACCACCAGGGAGATTTATAATGAGTTAAATTGTAAAAGTCAGTTTTGGTACAACTTTAAGTTTAACATTTCTTCTGTCTTGAGATGTTACTCTGCTTTCTATTCCACCCTTTACTGGAGTGAGTTTGAGACAAATTTTCGCAACCTTTTAAAGAAGTTGTCTGACTTTAGCAAATGACATTTATCATGTAGAGAAAGTTAATACAAGGCACTTACTAATGTATTGTGATTGTCCATATTGTCTCCTTTACTGGCTGGATTCATTTTTCCATCACATTATACACTGCTCATTTCCATGGTTATGACTAGGGATGAGCGAATCGACTTCGGATGAAACATTAGAAGTTGATTCGCCTAAAACTTTTGTTCCAATACTGTACGGAGCAGGAGCTCCATACAGTATTAGAATTCGAGATGCACGAATTTCTCAAAAGTTTGATTTGGCTGATTCGCCGAATTTCACACAAAAAATTCGCTTTGTGACTACCCTTCAGATGCCGTGTTCATACATGATCGCGCGTCTGTAAAATTAACAATACATTTTTTTTTTTAAATCAAACTTACCTCCTCCATTTGCTCGCGATGGGCTGGCCGCCGCCACCTTGCTTAAAGATCTCGGGCGAAATCATGTGCTGCGCGAGATTACGTCATCATGCCGGCTGGCGTGGTGATGTATGACATCATCACGCCGGCCGGCGTGATGATGTAATCTTGCGCCGCACAGGATTTCGGCCGAGATTTTCAAGCAAGAAGTTAGGCTGGTGGCCCGTTGCAATCAAATGGAGGAGGTAAGTTTGAAATTTTTTTTAATACTATTTCACGTTAAATCTATTCGCTGACACAAAGCATGAGGAAATTTTATCCGGAAATTTGGATATAATTCCACTTCATGGGATTCGATTCGCTCATCTCTAATTAGAATGTATCGGCTCTTATGAGCCAAAGTTATTGCTTCACGAAATTTGTACTGTGAAAAAACATTTCCCGAACTCTGGTTCGGTTCCAAGGTACCGCTTGTCCCATTTATTTCTATTGGATTACCGCTAGACTACCATGCCCCTGCGATCCTGATCATGACAGCTGTTAAATGACTAGTGTCACCGCTTAGCTGTACCCTTGAAGCCCAAGAAATTACAGATCATTATTTAATTAATTTTTGAGATCAGAACACTGCAGTGCAGGGCTTGATAAATTCCATTTTTATAGTACTGACATTTTGTACCATGTAGTTTATGGTGAAAAAAGTAAAACTTGTGACTAAAAAACACCACCAAAAATCACAGAAAAAGATACAAAACATCCTGCACAATGTAATAAATGAATATGCGATTGCACATAGCTACATTTATGGAAGAAAAATCACTAACACAGAAAGTAATGCACTAACACAATAGATGCAAACATTATATATGACCTAAGCCCTCACTCTGATATGATAAAATCTGAGACACTCAGCCAATATATTTTGATTAAAAGGCACATCTGTGCCCGCCTACCAGCGCCAAGGTGGTCTCAGGTCAGGCGGGTCCTACGCTAAACCTACCTATGCCATATGGGCACCTTTATTCAGGAGAGCAGACCCTGCACATATAGGGGTATACTTATCAAAACTGGTGTAAAAGAAAAGTGTCTTAGGGCCCTTTCACACTTGCGTTGTCCGGATCCGGCGTGTACTCCACTTGCCGGAGGTACACGCCGGATCCGGAAAAACGCAAGTGTACGTCTTCAAAATGCTTTCAGTGTTACTATGGCAGCCAGGACGCTATTAAAGTCCTGGTTGCCATAGTAGGAGCGGGGAGCGGCATACTTACAGTCCGTGCGTCTCCCGGGGCGCTCCAGAATGACGTCAGAGCGGCCCAGGCTCATGGATGACGTGTACATGCGATCACGTCATCCATGCGCCTGGGGCGCCCTGACGTCACTCTGGAGCGCCCTGGGAGCCGCACGGACTGTAAGTATGCTGCTCCCCCGCTCCCCGCTACACTTTACCATGGCTGCCAGGACTTTAGCGTCCCGGCAGCCATGGTAACCATTCAGAAAAAGCTAAACGTCGTATCCGGCAATGCGCCGAAACGACGTTTAGCTTAAGGCCGGATCCTGATCAATGCCTTTCAATGGGCATTCATTCCGGATCCGGCCTTGCGGCAAGTGTTCAGGATTTTTGGCCGGAGCAAAAAGTACTGCATGCTGCGGTATTTTCTCCGGCCAAAAAACGTTCCGTTCCGGAACGGAAGACATCCTGATGCATCCTGAACGGATTTCTCTCCATTCAGAATGCATTAGGATAATCCTGATCAGGATTGTTCCGGCATGGAGCCCCGACGACTGAACTCTATGCCGGAACCGGCCAACGCAAGTGTGAAAGGGCCCTTAGTTGCCCATAGCAACCAATCAGATTCCACCTTTCATTTTGCAAAGGAGCTCTGAAAAATGAAAGCTGTAATCTGATTGGTTGCTATAGGCAACCAAGCCACTTTTCCTTTGAACCAGTTTTGATAAATCTTACCCATAATGAGAGGAGGAGCACGCACGGCTATATGTACCATCTAATCAAGGTCACCTGTGGGATAGGCGGGGCAAAAGTGCAGAAGAAGGCTACTCCCAGGATAAACTAGAAGCACATTCACACTTGAAGGTGCCACTCCTTCAAGTGCATACTAAAAACTTATCAAAAATCACAGAGAAAAGATAAAAACATCATGCACAATGTAATTAATGAATATGCAGATATTCACAATATGCACAATAGATGCAAACATTATATATGGACTAAGCCCTCATTCTGATATGATAATAAACACCACCCCTAAAAATGAAAAAAAAAAAAATACATTTAGCACATGACATTTTTTTTGCAAGCCAAAAAACGCCTTTATTGCTTCATCAGGAGGGGCTCCTGATGAAGCAATAAAGCGAAACGCGCGTCGAGGAGCGCACGCCATATCGAGCCAGCCCACACTCATACAGAGCTGAACATAGGGTAAGAAATAGAGATTTTGATCGGCCTGATCTGATACACCGCAGCACTAGATGATATAACTTAGAAGCTATATGGTGTCGGTCGCCACATCAGAAATACCATCTGATCAATAATTAAGCTAAATATATTGCAAGTTGGGATAGCTGTAATCATAGCCAGAGCCAGCTAATTGATATTGTATGCTGACCTGGGCGCCTCTGCACAGCTTTCCAACAGCAATATAGTTGTATATATAGCAAATACCAACTGCAAATAAGTGATATTAATGTGGACTGTCTTGTATGGCACTCTGTATGATCTCTGCATTCATGTGTTTTTTTGTATATGTCTTTTATGTCATTTGATAATAATAAAAAAAACTATTTTAAGGGATATTACATGGTACCGATTTCTCTTTAGTTGATATATATATAGGTGGTACATTCCTGTTGATTACAGGCTGTGTCGATCCAGTTGAACCACTCATTTTTTTATGCAGTTTTCACATGGCTTGCCCATTACAAAGGGAACTCTGGATGTGGATTCCATGTCAAGAATAGACGCCACTTCTTTTATCCATGGTTTTCAAAACCATGAGCAAAAAAATAAAATAAAAAAAATGCACCATGTGAATTAACAAGTGGTTTCCACATCTAAGGCCTCATGCACATGACCGATCAGAAGATCCGTCTGCATAAAAGTTTTTTTCAGAGCTGAGTTTTCACTTCGTGAAAACTCAGATCCGACAGTATATTCTAACACAGAAGCGTTCCCATGGTGATGGGGACTCTTCTAGTTAGAATATACAATGAACTGTGTACATGACTGCCCCCTGCTGCCTGGCAGCACCCGATCTTTTATAGGGGGGCTGTGATCTGTACAATTAACCCCTCAGGTGCTGCACCTGAAGGGGTTAATTGTGCGTATCATAGCCCCCTGTAAGAGATCCAGCGCTGCCAGGCTGCAGGGGGCAAGACCCCCCTCCCTCCCCAGTTTGAATATCATTGGTGGCCAGTGCGGCCCCCCCTCCCTCCCTCTATTGTATTAATAACATTGGTGGCACAGTGTGCCCCCTCCCTCTCTCTATTGTAATAAGAACATTGGTGGCACAGTGTGCGAACCCCCCCCCCCGCCCCCCCTCCCTCCCTCTATTGTAATAAGAATAATGGTGGCCAGTGTGCGGTCTCCCCCGGCCCCCCCTCCCTCCCTCTATTGTAATAAGAATAATGGTGGCCAGTGCGCGGTCTCCCCCGGCCCCCCCTCCCTCCCTCTATTGTAATAAGAATAATGGTGGCCAGTGTGCGGCCTACCCTCCCTCTATAGTAACAAAAAACGAAAATCCCCATGAAAACTGCATAAAATCGGGCAGTTTTTGTGCTTTTTCTGTGTTATTTTTCTTTGATGTATATGATGAAAACCAAGAATCACGCAAACAATTGACATGCTGCTGATTTGAAAAGCTGCCCCTCAGGTCAATTTCTGTGCATACAAAATACCCACTGAGGAAGATTTATCAAAATTGGTGTAAAAGAAAACTCTTAGTTGTCCATAGCAACCCATCAGATTTCATCTTTCATTTTTCCGAGCTTCTTTTGAAAATGAAAGGTGGAATCTGATTGGTTGCTATGGACAACTAAGAGAGTTTTCCTTTATGCCAGTTTTGATAAATCTCCCCCATTGTGTATATGAGATTTGGCAAATCGCATTCACTTTGCCGGTACTGTATTATGCTACAGATTCTCTTTGCAAAAATCTACATGGAAAAACTGCATGTAAGGCTACATGCACATGACCGTTGTTTTGGTCCGTATCCGAGCCGCGGTTTTTGCGGCTCGGATGTGCACCGATTTACTTTAATGGGGCCCCAAAAGATGCGGACAGCACTCCGTATGCTGTCCGCAACCGTTGCTCCGTTCCGTGGTCTGCAAAACAAATATAACCTGTCCTATTCTTGTCCGTTTTTGCGGACAAGAATAGGCAGTTATATTAATGGCTGTCCGTGCTGTTTCGCAAATTGCGGAATGCACACAGACACCATCCGTGTTCTGCGGATCCGCAATTTGCGGCCCTCAAAACACACATTGGTCGTGTGCCTGTAGCCTAAGGCCTCATGCACACTACAGTATTTTTTTGCGGTCTGCAAAAAGGGGTTCCATTGTTCCGTGATCTGTTTCCGTTTTTGTTTCCGTGTGTCTTCCTTTATTTTTGGAGGATCACTAGACATGAAGGAAAAAAAAAAAAGTCTAAGTCAAGTTTGCCATGCAAATGATAGGGAAAAAAAACGGACGCAGACGAGGATGACAATCTTGTGTGCCTCCGCGTTTTTTTACAGACCCCTTGACAAACGTTTTTTGTGAAAAAAAAATAGGACAGGTTATTTTTTTTCACGGACGCGGGTGACAAACGGTGCATTAGCGGAGTTTTCAACTGACCCATTGAAAGTCAATGGGTCCGCAGAAAATCACATAACGGTCGTGTGCCTGTAGCCTAATTCACATTCTGTGCAGTTTTGGCTGCTTTAAACAATGTTCAATGTTGTATCTAAAAATGGCTAGAAGCCTTGTACATAAAAAGATTTTGTTTGATGGCATATCTGTAATAATGTATGCATAGAAAAACAATTAGTGCTGATTGGAGTGTTAAGGTTAAATTGATAAACTTGTCAGAATTCCAAATTAAACTAAAATTAATGAGTATTCTCTTCTCTTTCTATTGCACAGCTTTCTGAATCCCACAAGGTGGCGCTGTCCTCCATCAGTTATATTGGTTGTTCTCTGTCTATTTTCTGCCTGGCAATTACTCTGGTCACATTTGCTATACTTTCGTGAGTATTTTTTTTACATTTTATCATTTATTCTTTTCCCCCTGTCCCCTGCTGGGCAAATATTGCTGTTAAAAGACTATCTGAGATTTGTGTGTGTTCACATATCAGGCAAGCAGCGCACAGCAACATTTGGATTCTCTCAATCATAAATGTCATTAATTCTTACCAACCCTTTAATTGGATTCTGCCTATATATTTTTTAACAGCTGGGTGATTTTGCTCAAATTACTTTAATTTCCTGATCAGTGGAGTTTTCTATTTGCCTTCATCGCATGTTCTAGAGCTGCCGTTTATTATCTCTGCTCAACCGCTTTAGAGAGAACAGTGACTATTCTGGTGGCTGAAAGGCCTTCAAATCACTGAAGGTCGGAAAAAAAAGACAAAATCTACTAATTTAATGTATTTGCCAAATACAAAAAAGATATATTCCAGAAACGGTATGAAGGATTGTGATCTGGCAAGGATAAATCAAATGATAGTGGCACTCCAGCCTTTGCCTGGAATGCAGACACCCACCCCAACTCCAAAGTGTCATCTACACAGACCCAGTTGAGGGAACATTGGATATCTTCTAGAAGACTGCTACTGCAACCTGCCTATGCCTACTAGGTCAGAACGGTTTTGGAAACCCTTCTGGAAATCTGGAAATAGAATGAATCCCTACCCACGTGCTGAGTACTTCCTCATAATCCCGGGTGGATTATGGGTGGAAATCTTGAGGGACGCCTTCACTTCAAACAAAAACTGGTTTTAGCTTTTGCCTGGAGCAACTGCACCTGGGTCCGATTTTACACTGCAAATTTCTGAATTTATAACGTGCAGATTTCGCTGTGGATCTCATTCCTCTACATTGAGCAATAAAATCCACAGTGAAGATCTAAAGCAGAAATTAACATGCCGGTTATTTAAAAATCCATAACTCGGGTCAAATTCCACGTGGAAAATCTCTGCAGTGTATAGATGAGATCTGTTGAAACGACATCTCCCTGTAGTACTGTATTACGAGATGCAGATCCACAGCATTCATTCTATGTGTGCATTTAGCTTCAGGCTCACATTCTGCATGTGAGTGGCTGGGAGATTGCAGTTGCAATGCTTATTTCTGATTAAAGCCACCATGTGATTATAAAACGAATTGGTTTGAAATGCCCAATGGTTGTTTGCTTTGCTTTATTAGCCTTGGCTTATATGTATGAACTGAATTCTATTGGAAAAAACATGGAGTTCAATATTCGTTAGTTTTATCTACCTGAGACTTATTGCATATTTTATTTTATACAAAATAGTGTCTGTGATTATAGGTTGAAGATGTACATCAAAAAAGTATTGGAACGCCTACACATTACCCCTACAGGAGGTTTTAGGAGATCCTACTCTAATTCCATAGACATTAATATGGAGTTGGTTCTGCTTTGCAGCTAAAACAGCTTTCACTTTTCTGGAAAGTATTCTCTAATATTTCGCAATGTGTCTGTGGGAATTTGTGCCCATTCATCCAGAAGAGCATTTGTGAGGTTACGACTAATGTTGTTCGATAAGCTATGCCTCACAATCTCAACAGCGTTCGATGGAGTTGAGGGCTTTGCGTGGCCAGTCAAGTTCTTCTACACTAAACTCACCCAACCTTGTATTTATGGGCCTTCTTAGTGCACTGGGGCACAGTCATGCAGGAACAGAACAAGGCCTTCCTCAAACTTTTTCATAAAAATAGAAGTATGCAATTGTCCATAATCTCTTGGTATGCTGAAGCATTAAGATTTCACTTCACTGGAACTAAGGGTCATAGGACAACCCCTGAAAAATAACCCCAGAGCATTATCCCTCCTCCACCAAACTTTACAGTTGGCACTATACAGTCAGGCAGGTAATTTCCGTCCAGCAGACTGCCACATACAGAAGTGTGATTCATCCATACATTGTTACTGCTCCAGAGTCCAGTGGTGTCTTTTATACCACTACATCTGATGCTTGGCATTGTGCTTGGTGATGCAAGGCTTGCCTGCAGCTGATTGGCCAAGGAAATCCATGCCATGAAGCTCCCGGCTCACAGTTCTTGCATTGACGTTAATGCCAGACATGATTGGGAACTCTGCAGCTATTAAAAAGGTTATCCCATGTCTAATGTAAAAAATGAAAGTCAGACATCATATAGTACATGACAATCTCTTTCTAACAAAGCTAGAACCAGCCCTGTACCCTACATGGACCCAGAGATATCTCTATTCATTGCTCTGCTAGATTTATATCAGCTGAAGGAGGAGTTCTTTCTGCGGAAGCTCAGGGGGTGTGTCTTTTCTGCTGCAGCTCTCTTCCTATCACAGCTCAGAAGGCAGTTGAAGGATGAAACTGAGCATGTGCGGCCATATCAGTAAGAAGGACAAAGAAATAAGAAAAAACAAACAGCAGGTGGTGCTATACAGATACATTTTATTGAATAACTCACTTTAATTACATGCAATTACAAAAGTGTTCAGATCCAGGTGCTGGTTCGAAAACGATAGAATATTTTTCATGGGACAACCCCTTTAAGTCAGCAGAGCACTGGCAAATTTTATGCATAATTGTGTCTCAGCACCTTGTGGTCTGTAACTTGACGTGGTCTACCATTTCATGACTGAGTGGCTGTGGTTCCTATACACTTCTACTTTATAAGATTACCACTACCAGTTGGAGTATCATCATATAACGGTATCACTCTGAAATTCATGGAGCTCTTTAGAATGATCCAGGAATGTTTGTAATGGCAGACTGCATGATTGTATAGGCCAGGCATTCTCAAACTATGGCCCTCCAGCTGTTGTAAAACTACAACTCCCACAATGCCCTGCTGTAGGCTGATACCTGTAGGCTGTTTGGGCATGCTGGGAGTTGTAGTTTTGCAACAGCTGGAGGGCAGCAGTTTGAGGATGTCTGGTATAGGCAACGGGACTGAATTAAACACCTGAATTGAATGATTAAGAGCTATGTCGCAGTACTTTTGTCCATATAGTTTATTTGTGCTTCCCTTACTGGTAGAAATGCTGTAATTACTGTTTGTCAACAGAGCATTGTAGTTGTCATATTTCATATTATCGAAACCACTAATGGCCAGAAGTGAGGAGAAAATCCTGATGTTCTTTAAAAATTATTTTACAACTTAGATCATTAGGCACAACATAAAACATGTTTTGTTTCTCTAAACATGAAATTGTATTTTATTAACATTCTTGGGGTAAAATATATTCATATGGAATTATATATCTGCTAACAGTATCGGATTCACACTAAATCTAGATTTCTTTACAGTCTAGCTCATTCATTTTTTAATTTGTTGTCTTTAGTTGCATTTTTAGACCGTTGCAAAGCACATTGGTAGTACATTTATTAGCCTTTTTAATACTTATTCTATGGGGGGGGGGGGGGGGAGCTCTAGAGGCTGATGGTGCACTGGGTGGAGAGACCCAGACTACACATTCAGTTCAGAGGTCTCCAAACTACACAGCCAGTTAGTGTACCGTTCCTGTTTAGCCAGAGTCCTTGAGGACCTACAAGTAAGCCAAGCCTAGGGAGAAAGGGTAGAAGCCCATGAGGAGAGAGAAAGTGTGGAGGATATCCGTTAGTGCCAAACTAGACATTTAGATGGGAGGCAAGTATCAGTAGAATACTCAGGTAGCCCGCCAAAATGTGTGGCCTTCCATGTTGAAATGTGTAGAATTTGTGGCCTCTTATCCTGGCTGAGAAGTGTTAAAGATCATTGTGCAGTTGAGTATCAAAAGTACACATTCCTGCATTTGAATAAAGTTAGTTTGCAACAAATTTCCATGTGTCATTTGTCATTGTGGTGGTTCACCTCCCGATGTGCATGAGAGCAGAGCCTGGGGCTTTTCACTGGGTGCCCAGGCCGCACAGTCAGACTAGTGTTAGGCCATATTCACAGGAAACCTAAAAACCATGAAATCAATGGCGCTATTCACATGGCCGATTATTTAATGACCAGTAAATAGCTGTCTTAAAAAACTAGTACATGGTTATTTTCATGGGAAGACGTTTGCCATTAAAATCAATAGTACAGTTTTTAATGGCTGTTTAGACAGGAGTGCACCCTTTGTTAAAAATGGGTATACTAGTGAAAAATTGCCTTTTAGGGTTTAAAAAAAAATGAAAAAAAATACTACTCTCATCCACTTGGAAACGCAGAGACAGTCACTCCTCACTTGATGCAGAAGGACCTGCTCTGCCTGAGTGAAAACATCACAATGCACTCCCAACGTGAGTAAACCATGCTGGGAGTGCACGGTGACGTCATCACGCTGGGAGCGAAGGACCTTCTGCATGAAGTGAGGAGCGACTGTCCTTGCACTTGAAAGTGGATTGGTGAGTATTTATTTTTATTTTTTACACAAGCAAAACTGGGGGCACTAATGTGGGCCATGGGATGTCCAGGGGGCATTCATTGGGGAATTCCTTGCACTAATGGGGCATTATTCATTCTGGGGGACACTATGAGGGCCCTTATTCATACTTGGGGAAACTATGAGGGCTATGTGATGTCCAGGGGCCACTATGGGGTGACATTATGAATGCAAAATGGAAAAAACTGATGCAAAATGGCAGAAAATGGATGCACATATGGATGCAAAATGGCCATGACAGTGCATCTATTTTTAGTGGCCTTTTGTCACTGTTGTGTGAATGCAGTCTTTTGTGGATAGTCCTAGACTGTACAGTTAGACCACTGTTATTTTGGGTCTCAACCACATAGGCATATTGCTGTTATAGCACGTGGTCCAGACTATTAACGCCAACTGCTGACATCGAGGGTTTTCAGACTAAACAGTTTTTTTAATGTCATCTCTGACTAGGAGTACACTCCATTTCTGAAGCTCATAATAATATTCATTTTTATGACAAATATATTTTCTTTTAGGTTTACCAGCTCATTTTTGCTCAGCTTGCTTTCTATAGGTAGTGGTAACAGTATTAAAGCAATCATCTCCCTAAGTGGCCATTAAGCCCTCGTGATATTTTGGATACCAGTGAAGAAAGTAGACAATGCATTAAAAAAGTTTACGACCAGACACCTATCACCATTAAACCTAAAATTTATATACAGTGATTTGAACTCGCTAGAACAAGACAGAAGGAGAATTGTCCTTCAGAGACAGCTGAAGGAAGATCTCCGATTTAATATTCCCCATGCAGACAGACTTCAGTGAATTGGTACATTGTGCAAAGTGAAAAAATGGAAACCATTGAGGCAAGAATAACAGCGTTTCAGACTAATCCATGAACATTTAACATATTTAGCAGAAGGTTTTGACCCACCGGACTTTTGGAAACGTAGATGAATTGTTTATGAATACCATCTGCACAATAGCGAAGCCTTGCCAGGGTGGGATCGTTTTATTAGATTGTCACTGGAGGCTGCAGAAATTTTAACTCATCAAGGGAATACAGTTTTCTCGAATTTAAAAGCTTGCTGATCTACATTGATGTTAAACAAAACTTCACCATAAATTACATTGAAGCCTTTTTTATTGCGGCTTGTCACTGTTGGCAGGAGGACATGATATTTGTTGCCTGATGGACAAGGGACAGACTGTTTCTGTGGATGGGTAATAGCCCTGGCAGCATGGTGATGCGGAGTCTACTTAATACTGAATATTTTAAGTGGTTCCATATGGATGGTGATACATTTGGGGCTAGGCTCTGTATTATTGGTACTCCCATGGAACATAAATTTGTGTAAGTTTCACTTTGGCATTGTGATAAATAAGTGGCGTGTAAATTGATTACTGCTCATAAACCATCTGTTCTTACAATGTATATTTGACAGTTTGTGGTCTGATTACAGTCATCATGCATTTTAGCTTTTCTTTTTCAAAGCTAAATTTCCAATGCTTCTCTAAGGGCTCATATTCACATAAATTTATTCAAAGCTTCTATTGATTTTTTCAATGGATAACACGCTGACCTATTCATGCCTATGAGGTAGATCCATTGTTTTAAAGGCTTGGTGTGTGGGCTGAGCAGGTCATATTGCTTTCCATACTTGGTCATTTGGGTCTATTAAATTATACTACTAGGGATATTTGGCTTGTGGGTAAAATTTCAAGATGAATGAAAAATTCACTGTAACCTTTATAGGTGAATTTATTGTGACTTTCTCTAAATCTTTGAATGCACATGTCCAGCTGTTCAATGTTTCAGTACTTTTTGCACAACTTGCTGTTCTCTAACCATGAGCTTAACGGCAAAATTCACAACCGATGTTTGATCCTGGTTCAATTAAAATTGGTATTTAAACAGTCCTCATGCTGTTCACATTTTGACATCATGAGACCAAGATGACACCTAACAGTTGATTAACAGTACCTCGCCATTGCAAGAATTCAAGCAGGATGTTCTTAGACGGAAGTGACAACTGAGCTTAGAGTGTCACAGTGTTTCATCAGCAGGTTGCAACAGAGATAAAGACAGACTGGAAGAGTCACAGAAAGGCATAGCGGTGGACCACCTTGACCACATCCCACAATGATGACCACTTCATTGTGAACAATGCCATGTAGAACCGGATGATGAATGACACACAACTCCAGGCACATTTAAGAGAGGTGAGAGGCAACCAAGGGTCACGTCAGACCATTTGAAACAATTTACATCAGTGTCTTCTGGGTGCTAGGCAACCTGCAAGGGTATATGACCATACCACCAGGCACAGGCGTCATGGTCTTTCATGGGCCAGGGAGCATCTATGCTGGACGAGGGACCAGGGGGCCTCAGTGCTGTTCACTGATGAAATTCGATTCATGCTGAGCAGAAATGATGGCCTCCAACGATGTTGGAGACATCAAGAAGAGCGCTATGCATCAGCCACTGTTGTCACCAGACAATACTGGTGTTACAGTGTGGACAGATGTGTCTAGTCAATACTGAACTGCCCTATACTTTGGGAATGCTACAGTGACAAACCCATACTACTTGAATACCATCATTATTCCAGTCATTGTACCTCTGCATGAACAACACAGGACTAATTTCATCTTCATGGACGACAATGAGCCAGCTCATCGAGGCTGCATCATTAGGGAATGGCTTCTGGAGACTGGTGTACCTCAAATGGAGTGGCCTGCACTTTCTCCAGACCTGACTCCCATTGAAAACCTATTGGATCAGCTGAGTTGCTATGTAAAGGCTTGTAACTCTGTAACCCAGAACCTCAATGACCTGAGGGCCACCCTTCAAGAAGAGTGGGATGCTATGCCTCAGCAGACAATAAGTCCACTTGTGAAAAGCATGAGAGGTAATTGTCAAGCTATAATTGATGCTCAATTTTTGTGGGATACACCCACCACTGTTGTTTTAAAGACTTTTGTTTCAATAAATTGTTTGAGATAAGGAAATCACCATTGCATGCTTCTACTTAAATACCCTTTTTTATGATATAATATCACTGTAGTGTGAACTTTTTACGTTTTCCATAAATGTCACCGGAAAGGCAAATATCTCAAACTTTTTGTGAGAAGTGTATGTGAAGCCATCAGTGTACTGTTCATATTATGCAAATCCATTGCTAGACGATAGCAGGGATTCCCCTCACAGCAGAATACTACATAGAATACTTTATTGACCAATGGTTTTTATTGGATTTGCACATCATGTCCCACGATATGGACTCCCAAAGGCTTATTATCCTGGTGCAAGAGAATCACAAGATTTGGGACATGTGGTCAGATTCCTACTATGGAAGGCTCTGGCGTGAGAGGAGATCTCCAAGGAGCAGTTGCCCGGGTCATAGGAGAACGGATCATACGCAGAGTGAAACAAATTTGGTAAGTACTCACAGGTGTCCTTGTATGTTCCTACAAAAGCAGCTGCCCCCTACACAGTGCTGCCATGTGACACAACCATAACTGGCCCTTCATTGCCATGATGTGGCCCTGAGTGTGCTGGTGTTTCCCCTTTTTAAACCCTTACTAATTACTTCCATGTGACACAGACATAGTTTGCACAACCGTAAATGGTTCCTTTGTTGCTTACATGTGACCCTGAATGCTCTTTTTTGGCCGCTATTTTTTGCATATTGATAATAATTTTTATTTTTTATTCTGTCAAAGATGGAATAATTGCCATGAACAGGTTTGGTGAGAGAGAATGAGTGGAGCTGGAATGGTGACACAGCCTCAAAATACTCATATCAGTACACCCGGCAGCTAGTATTCTATGTGATAGACCTTCTTTCATAAGTTTTTTTCTTTTTTGTTAGATTTCTACAATTATTGAACATTTTTTCAGTACTGGTGTTCCAGAACTGTTTAAAATGGTAAAAACATCTAGGCTACTATAGTACTTTCCATACTTCCATGTGTCACTTTGTGAAGAATGTGTTTGCTAGGTCCAAGTGGCTGCATGGCAGTATGGTAAGTATCATAGGGTACTATGCACTTACCATACTTCTATTGCACAAGTTATTAGTCAGGTATAATTAATTTCCAATTTGAAATGAATATTTGTTACCCATAGGAACCTTTCACAGCAAGATTCTAAAAGTAAAATAAAACAGCCTTGTGACTGGTCACTCAGAGAAAGAGATCCTTGAAGTTATAATTTTTTAAATAGGACAAATTATTTATCAGTTTCTGCTTCTTTTGCACACAACAGAACACAGGACAGCCTTGAAGATCCTCCTGATGCAGACTATGATGAGACACAGGTGGACACAACAGCAAGGGATACTCCCGCCTATTCTGGTGTTCATTCTGTTCTGGGTCACAGATATGGGAGTGGTGGAACATCTTACATTTAGGCCCAAGACAGATGGGCCATGATCAACCCACATGCCCTAGACTACCCGCACAAAACATATCTGCACACATCCTCATGAATCACATGGCGTATGTGGAGCGGGGCTATATTTTGGTGCCACAGTAGCTCCAATTCATGCACATTGAAGATACTGTCAGACAGTAAACTACAGTTAAAGGGGTTTTGCCACTTCAGCAAATAGCATTTATTATGCAGAGAAAGTTTCTATGGTTACGACCACCCTGCAGTCCAGCAACATGGCCGTGCTTGTACACTATAGAAAAAAGTGGATAATAAAAATATGGATTATAAAAGTACATTAGTAAGTGACATTTGTATTAACTTTCGCTACATGATAAATGCCACTTGCTGAAGTGAGACAGCCCCTTTAAGACAGCCCCCAGTCAACTATCAGTGGCTGAGAGCTATGTACATATGTATACACACTTAGGCCTCATGCACATGAACGTATGTTCGGTTTGCATTTTATACGGATCAAATGCGGACCCATTCATTTCTATGGGGCTGTAAAAAATGTGGACAGCACACAAATGTTATATGTGTGGTGTCTGCATCCATTTATCATGTAGAGAAAGTTAATACAAGGCACTTACTAATGTACTGTTATTATCTAGATTGTGTCCTTTGCTGGCTTGGTTCATTTTTACATCACATTATATATTGCTCGCTTCCATAGTTACAACCACCCTGTAATTTATCAGCGGTGGTTGTGATTGCACACTATAAGACAAAATGCCAGCCTCTGTGGTGGCTGGGTCCGTGGGAGCTCGCGTAAGCTGGTGCTTTTTTCTATAATGTACAAGCACGGCCATGCTGCTGGACTGCAGGGTGGTCGTAACCATGGAAACTTTCTCTGCATAATAAATGCTATTTGCTGAAGTGGAAAAACCCCTTTAAGCCTTCCTAAAAGAAGTTAAGGAGAATAACACAGTTATGCGCACCGATCTGGTGATACCGGTAAAAAGTATACATATATTCCCTTAAAGGGAGCCCCATCTTCACCCCTCCGGCCCCCTGATATGAACATCAGAGCATTTCATGCTCCAATGCTCTCCTTTGCCCTGAGCTGTATCGTGCAGGGCAAAGGCTTTTTTGTTTATATAATTACACTAATAGGCAGAGACTTCCGCCTAGCAGTGTTCCTGGCTCTGATGGACGGGCTTTAGCGCTGCCCTAGCCATTTGACAGGCTAGGGCAGCTCTAAAGCCCGTCCATTAGTGCCGGTGACGCCACTGTGCTCCCTGCTCTTTCTAGCAGTCCATATGGAAAGTCCGTTATGTCACCGAATCTCTGAAAAAACATGCAGGGCAAAGGAGAGCATCGGAGCATGAAATCAGGGGAGACGGAGGGGTGAAGATGGGGATATGTCCGGGTTTAAAAGAGATCTTGTAACCTCGCTTGTTTTAGCAAATACTTGCATTCTTCTTATAATAAGAATTCTGGAGCATCTATTCTAATATAAGGTGCCATTCCTTTATTATTCATGCTAGACATTCTAAATGAATTACTAGCAATTTGCAATGAAGGTTCAGCTGGGTGTCAGTGCACAGTCTGGCACTGGCAGCACTGATTGGATAATGTCAGAATGCGCAAGGACCCATCCCCAGCTGGTAACACCCCGCTGGACCTTTATTGCAAACTGCACAGCATAGAGTCATAAGAATAGATGCTTCAGACTTGTTATTACATGGGGAATGCAAGTAGTTACTAAAACTGACATGTCAGGAGAGGTGACAGGTAATCTGAAAGTTTTCATGTGGAACACATTTTCTACATGCTAACTTGGTAAAGCAATGTATATTTAAAGAGATTGCCCACAAAAAATATTCTACAGCTTTCAAACCAGCACCTGGATCCAAATACTTTTTGTAATTGTCTGCAAACATTTTGTATAGCCACTGAGTTATTAAATGAAATGTATCTGCATAGCACCACCTGCTGTTTGTTCTTTTCCTTTTTTCTTTGTCCTGCTCAATGAGAAGGCCGCACATGCTCAGTTTCCTCCTCCTGAGCTGTAATAGGGAGAGAGCTGCAGCAGAATGGACACTCCTCCTGTCGGCTTCATATAAATCTAGCAGAACAATGAATAGGGATATCTCTGGTTCCATGTGAGGTACAGGGCTGGCTCTATCTTTGTTAGAAAGAGATTGTCATGTACTGTACAATGTCTGATTTAATTTTTTTACATTAGTCATGGGATAACTTCTTTAAATATTAAAATATCAACAGGGTTGCACTGTTAGCACCGAATGGACAGTATAGGATTGTGTCCAGAAAGAATAACAAAGGAATGATTAAATTCATAAATTCAGAACTGCTATTTTATGGGTATTACAAGTAGAAAACTGTCTAAAACAGGCATATGAGAGGACTGGAACCTAATAATATCTTGCTTTGAGATGGTCAAAGCTTTGAACCAGCACATATCGTGGGTAGTTCATCTATATTATGTACTTAAGTTTGCATTTCGTCAATGGCAAGATGAAGGCTGTCCATAAATCTGTCCCCTCCTTACAATTCTGACACACACTCTTGATACATCCCCACATGTAATCTGTGATCCTCACAGGATCTCCTTCTTTGTTCTCCTCATGTCTGTTCCTCCCACAAGGGTCTACAAGATTTCTCACATGCATCTCCCAAATAGCGATGAGCGGCAGGGGCTATATTCGAATTTGCGATATTTTGCGAATATTTGATAGAATATTTGTCATATATTTGTGCGAATTCACGTATTCAAGATTATTTTCTTTATCCCGAAAAAGTCGGCAATGTAATATTTGCGTAATGCGCGCAAAATACAGGCGTGGGTCACTATAGATACATTTTTCCTGAGACTGGAGAAAATGGTTGGCACGGCAGAACATTACAATAGCTTTATATGCAGATAGAGTGCTCCAATATATTTGTGATTGCGAAATTGGCACCGATGATGCAAATATTTTGGCGCAATACGTGCAACTTCACATGTTAGCAGGTCTGACTACATATTACTGATTGGTGCACTAAGTATTGTTGTGAACTTGTGACATCACAGCACTATGTATGTAGCATGTATGTATGTATGTATGGACAGCAGAACCTACGATATCTACACAATATCACTATCTAACCTACACTGATCTCTCACTATCTGTATTATATATAAGCTAACTAGCTAACTATCTAATGTCATGACACAGCAGAGCACAGAGCACAGCAATGACACTGCTGTCTCTCTCAGAACAGCAAAAAACTGCAGAAAATGGCTGCTGGGGAGTTTCCTATATAGTAAGGGGCAGGCAACTTTCCTATTGGTTGCTAGGGATGTTGCTAAGCTCAGACAAAGACATTGCAGCCTTCTCATTGGCCCACAAGGAAGAAGGGAGGTAACTGATGAAAATAAAATCTAGAATATTAAAAATTACGAATATATAGTAATATTCGCTATTCAAATATGCACGCCCAACACTACTCCCAAAATCTGGAACTCACCACCCAAGCACAATAACCCTGCGGCCACTACACTACTATATGAGTGACTCCAACACTCATCTACTGTCACTTCCCCCCTTTTGCTTGTAGATTGTAAGCCTTTGCGGGCAGAGTCCTCTCTACCTGTCTGTTAAAAGGTTCATGTTCATTGTACATGCTTTGCTTCATATTGTATGTATATATACCTCTTTTTAGATCTTCAGAACCCTGGAATTAATGTCACATTGAAATAAATAATAATGTAAAATGGCTCTTCTACAGAAGAAAAGTCTCTCTACTGCCTTTGTCTATGAAGGTGGCAAATCCAAATTTTTTTTTTTTTTCATTTTTAAAGGGTTTCTACCACTTCGGTGTCACATATTTAGCTGTCAGACACTAGCGATCCGCTAGTGTCTGCTCTGCCCAACCATCCTAATATAATTGCTTTTGGGGCGGTGGTTTGGCTAAAAAAAACTACTTTTATTAATATGCTAATGAGCCTCTAGGTGCTATGGGGGCGTCATTAGCACCTAGAGGCTCCGTCTACCTTCAGAAACTGCCGCCGCCGAGCGCGTCCCTCCAGCCCGCCCATCTCCTCCTGAATGCGATCCTCGTATGTATTCTGCGCATGCGCAGTGAATGTCTGACCGCTTCCTTGCTCAGACATCTCCACTGCGCCTGCGCGATGACGCCATAGTGCTCCGAGGAACAGGCGCAGTGGAGATGTCTGAGCAGGGAAGCTGTCAGACATTTACTGCGCATGCGCCGAATACAGGCGCTCACAAGGAGGATCGCATTCAGGAGGAGATGGGCGGGCTGGAGGGACGCCCTGGGCGGCGGCAGTTTCTGAAGGTAGACGGAGCCTCTAGGTGCTAATGACGCCCCCATAGCACCTAGAGGCTCATTAGCATATTAATAAAAGTAGTTTTTTTAGCCAAACCACCGCCCCAAAAGCAATTATATTAGGATGGTTGGGCAGAGCAGACACTAGCGGATCGCTAGTGTCTGACAGCTAAATATGTGCAGCGAAGTGGTAGAAACCCTTTAAGTATGGAGCAACTCTCATTCATCACATAAGAGCTGTTTTTACATGATGAATGAGTGAAACGGCTGTTCATTGGGTAATTGAATTGTTTGTGTAGACACTAGGGATGAGCGAATTTCATAGTTTGAAGTTCGTGTGCAGGTTAATGTTGTGGTATTTACTGAATTGCGTTATGGATTCCGTTACCATGGACCATAACGCAATTCTATGATGGAATGCATAACGCAATGCCTTTAGAGGCATTACGTTAATCATTTTGTCATAATAGAAGTCTATGGCCTGCATAACAGATCCGTCCGGTTTACGTTATGCAGAAGAGGACACCAGCATAATGTAAATCGGACCGATCCATTATGCAGGCCATAGACTTTTATTATGACGGAATAAATAACGGAATGCCTCTAAAGGCATTCTGTTATGCATTCCGTCATGGAATTGCGTTATGGCCCATGGTAACAGAATCCATAACGCAATTCAGTAAATACCACAACACGAACCCGCACACGAACTTCAAAATATTAAATTCGCTCATCCCTAGTAGACACCTAAATTGGCAGCGGACTAATCATACGGTCTATACATACTCTACTTCTGGCAAGCAAGTCTTTATGGGGGATGAGCAATGGCATTAGTGATCATTCCTCCCCATTCTGTGGAGAACATCGCTGCTTGGAAATGTATCCATCTCCTTCAGGGACCTTTAGCTGGGTGAGATACCTACTACAAATGTACAATAATCCAGTTCTCTGTTTTATCTCTTCATTTTCACTAAACAAGTCCTTTAACCATTTTCAGAAGACCGTACAGAGCTGTCAATCAAGGCAGATAGATAAAGACTAAACAATGAAGCACAATTAAGATAATAGATAAAGATATGACCTTAAAGCCCTTTCCATCTTGATACTGAATGTTTCTCTTGCTTGTATAGTCATTTCCGATTGGCTGTCTCCAAGGAGTCACGAAGAAGAGTAAAGTTTAATCACTACATTGTCTCTATCCATTTCACAGTTCATTTTATTTTATTTTTAAACACCTCAGAAACTTTTAGCTCATCTTAATATTTAGAATGTTCTGCAATTAGTACTGACTCTTAATTTCCTTTATTTATGTTTTATTTCATAGCTCAGTGAGCACAATCAGAAATCAACGATATCATATCCACGCCAACCTCTCATTCGCAATATTGGTTGCACAGATCCTGCTCCTTATCAGCTTTCGCTTTGTTCCTGGAACGGTGAGTAAATAATTAGAACAATATTATCTAAACAATTATTACTTTTAGTGTAAATATCAGTTGAAAAAACCTTTGACCTGTCACAAAGCTTTAATTGGTGGGGGTCTGGGTGCATACACCCTCACTGATTGCTAAAGCCAGGAGGCAGATGTCAGGCTCATAGACTTTCTACGGAGCCTGTCTTCAGTTCGCGAGATGAAACTCAACTGAGTGATTCTGCCTTCTTCATTCTAGTAATAAATGGAATCTCAGCACTCAGACCTCTACTTTTTTATTCAACCTAAGAGAAGGTTCCCATCGCTGCCAAAATATTATTAAGAGTCAGACATACCTCTGGGATAAAATACGAAGGAAGAGGAATCAGGAGAAAGATTAGTGTGGCAATTGCATTTTTAAGTTTGTAGGAAGTTTTTTTTAAGGAGTCTGAGTTCTTCAACATTCTTGATACTGTGCTATGGTATTGAACACAGGAATTTACAGTGTCTTTGGTTGGGATAATTAGGTTTTTCTAATGTTAGATCATATTCTCCAAATTCCTCTGTTGCCCTTCTTCCACCTGAAAATGCACCATATTGTTGCCTGAAAACCTTATACAAGGAACTTGGTGGTCTACTAATGGGTTCGAAGAAGAATTGTTGCCTAGTTTAAACTGCACAAAAATAATCTCAATTGTAATTGTAAATTCATGCATTAAAAACATCGAATCACAGTGAGCATGAATAAAACATAACTTTTATTATTCAATATATTAAATAATCCACCCACTTTGCACACACAATAAAATAGATATAGACAAACAGATATGTCAGACAATATCTGAGAGGAGGGGCTAGATGAAATTAGAGAGGATACTCGAGGGAACCACTCTATCCCTATGGGGACCCTCTCTAAAGTCTTAACCCACAAGAACACCCTGATGGTGGGTGGCCTGTGGTCCCGTGCCTGCCCTAACTCACCCTCAAAAATTCCTAAAACCTCCCAACGCGTTTCCCCTAGTAAAGGTTCATCAGGGGAGAGATAATGGGCATACAATACATTACAGCATAAAATAATATATAAGTCTTAGATGAAAATCTGATACATCAACCCACAAATGGGTATAGCCAACTAGAAAAATACAAAAATCCAAGCAGCCATGTCCAATACTGATAATGCGATAATACCATCAGTTTATTAAATTGTGACTCTCTCTTATACTGGATTAAATATCGATATTATGGTATATCCAGCGGTCACATCCATCTGAGAAGATACTTCATGATCACCATTATACAATCCTGTTTGTTGCATAGGTAAAATGGAGCTACTCCACCAATCATTCACCCATCAGAGTTGTGTATATGAAATTGTTGATGTCACATACCGCGAATCTCACAAATTCCAACTCACATAATATACAATGAGTGAATGTCATTACCCTCCATACGCTATAGAATAGATACCAGTCTCCAAATATAGCTTCACATAGAAAAATAAGTAAACAGGATTGCGGTCAATAGACCTCTTACATGTCTTCTGATAAAGGAACTGCATGGCTGTACCAGCGGTGAGGGAGCTAGAATGAAGGTGAGCGTCCAGAGAGCAGCATTATTGTGTTATACTGTTGAGGGGGCTCTGACCAAATCCTTTCATTCTCCTGCTCCTGGATGGGCCCCTTCTTGGTCAGGTCCCCAAAGCTGCAGCTTCCGCTATAGCTACGGTCCTGGTCTGCATTAATCTGAAGGTGACCTGAAGGTGACTGTGATACAGCTCCACAGATTGTTTCCATCTGCATCTTTCTAAACAATCTGTGGCCTCAGTCTTTTATCCAGACTCAGTCATTGTGCCACTATGTCACCGTCCTCATGCTGCTATCTCCACACCATGTCACCTTGCCACTCATTTTTATCACCATGCTGCTGCAGTTTAAAAGGCCTTAAACTAAAGGCATTCCGTTATGCATTCCGTCATGGAATTGCGTTATGGCCCATGGTAACAGAATCCATAACGCAATTCAGTAAATACCACAACACGAACCCGCACACGAACTTCAAAATATGTAATTCGCTCATCCCTAGTAGACACCTAAATTGGCAGCAGACTAATCATACGGTCTATACATACTCTACTTCTGGCAAACAAGTCTTTATGGGGGATGAGCAATGTGATCATTCCTCCCCATTCTGTGGAGAAAATCGCTGCATGGAAATGTATCCATCTCCTTCAGGGACTTTTAGCTGGGTGAGATACCTACTACAAATGTACAATATTCAATTTCTCTGTTTTATCTCTTCATTTTCACTAGAAAAGTCCTTTAACCATTTTCAGAAGACCGTACAGAGCTGTCAATCAAGGCAGATAGATAAAGACTAAACAATGAAGCACAATTAAGATAATAGATAAAGATATGACCTTAAAGCCCTTTCCATCTTGATACTGAATGTTTCTCTTGCTTGTATAGTCATTTCCGATTGGCTGTCTCCAAGGAGTCACGAAGAAGAGTAAAGTTTAATCACTACATTGTCTCTATCCATTTCACAGTTCATTTTATTTTATTTTTAAACACCTCAGAAACTTTTAGCTCATCTTAATATTAATATATAAAATACGGGCACACAATATAATTAAGGTTTTACGCACAAAACCTAAGTAAACCTGTAGATCACATAATGGAGGGCCTCATTCACATTGAGTTGAGGGCCTGCAGGTGAGCTGACCCTGAAAAAGATTTTAGATTTGGGCCTGCAGGTGAGCTGAAACTGTAAAAGATTTTAGTTGCGGGCCTGCAGGTGAGCGGACCCTGTAGAAAATTAGATGCGAGGGCCTGCTGGTGAGCGGACCCTCTAAAAAATTTGATGTGAGGGCCTGCTGGTGAGTGGACCCTCTAAAAAATTAGATATGAGGGCCTGCTTGTGAGCAGACCCTATAAAGCATTAGATGTGAGGGCCTGCTTGTGAGTGGACCCTATAAAAAACAATATTCGAAGGCCATATATGCAAGGGCATTATATGTGACAAATAACTAATGCATGTTGATATGACGGAAGAGGAGGAGGAAGATGAGAAAAGGATTCAACCATATACCCTTGTTTGTGGTGGAAGGGGTGCATGGGAATAAAGTCTATTAACTACATTAAAAACAACACATGTAAAGTGCCTTTATGTTCATCAGCATTCCTCTGGTGTAGTCGAGAAGTCATGGTCAATTCATTTTTATATGAGCCAACCTATCAGCATTTTCAGTTGACAGGCGAATTCACTTATCTGTTATAATGCCACTAGCAGCACTAAGTACACACTCAGACAATACGCAGGGCAGGCCAGCACCTCCAATGCGTAGAGTCCCAGTTCGTGCCACGTGTCCAGCTTGGACACCCTGTAGTTGTAAGGCACTGAGGGATCATTGAGGATGCTGACACGGTCTGCTATGTACTCCTTCACCATCTTCCAAAATGTTTCTCTCCTTGTGGCAGTAGGCCGCACATCAGGGTAAGGGGGCTGGTGGGGTGTCATGAAACTGTCCCAAGCTTTGGAGAGTGTTGTCCTGCCTCTGTTGGGACTGCTGTGTGTTCCCCAGCCATGTGTGCAAGAGTACCAAAAGGTAAGACGTCAATGTCAACATCAAGATGACTCTAGATCTTCTCATCCTTCTCCCCCTCTTCTGCCCATCCACGCTGAAAAGATGGAATTAAAGTTCCATCCAGTAAAGTTGAAGTTCCAGTACGAACTGTGGGTGGTCTGGCTATCACCCTGTGTAATGTCCTCCCCCATTTCCTCGTCTGCCACATTCAAAGCGTTGTCCTTAATTGTGAGCAGCGACACAGCAGTGGGATGGTTATGCTGATAATAGTGTTATCGCCACTAACCATCTTTGTGGATTCATCAAAGTTTTTTAAAACCTCACAGAGGTCTGACTTCAATGCCCACTCCTCGCTTGTGAATAGTGGCAGGTCGACGACCATGTTGCCGCTGGTATTCCACAACTGCCCTCTGCTCTCACAAAACCTGGCCAACATGTGGAACGCAGAGTTCCAGCGCGTGCTCAAGTCGCACAACAGTCGGTGAGCTGGAAGCCGCAAGCGCTTGACAGACCGGTTGAAGCTATGTACGACTTGTGGAAATGGGCACACACGCAATGCGCCTACACTAGTAGCTCTGGCAGATTGGGGTAGGTTTTGATAAACCGCGGAATCACTAAGTTTAAGATGTGGGCTAGGCATGGGATGTGTGTCAGGTTGCCAAGCTCCAAAGCCGCCACTAAGTAACGGCCACATGGCTGGTTGTAGGTTGAGTGGCGAGAGACACAGCTTGGTCTGGTCCCTTATACCCTGCCAAAGCTCTGCGACGGTGTGCTGTTTGTCCCCTAAACAGATCAACTTCAGCACGGCCTGTTGACGCTTACCCAAAGCAGTGCTACACTGCTTCCAGCTACCGACTGATGGCTGACTGCTGCTGGCGGTTAAAGTGGAGGAGAAGGCGGCAGAGGAGGAGAAGTGGGTGTTGGAGACAGTAACATAGCTGCTGGCGGAGACCCTGATGGACGTAGGGCCCTCAATCCTGGGCCATCCCAGGGTACGACTCACTCCCAGCCTCCACATCATTCACCCAGTGTATGGTCAGGGAAATGTAGTGTCCCTGGCCACCAGCACTTGTCCATGTGTCTGTGGTTAAGTGGACCTTCCCAGTAACTGCGTTGGTCAGGGCACGGGTGATGTTCTGGGACACATGCTGGTGTAAGTCGGGCATGGCACATCTTGAAAAATAGTGGCCTGGGGACAGCGTACCGAGGGACGGACGCCAACATCAGGCTGTGGAAGACCTCAGTGTCCAAAAGCCTAAATGGCAACATTTCAAGGGCCTGTGGGTGGGTATTTGCACTTCATTCAAATGACTGTGTTATGGACATTTGGACGCTGTGCTGGGACAGGGAAGTGAATGTTATTGCTGATGGTTCATGCGAAGGTGCAGGTGCAGGGCGAAGGGCATCTGGGCCTGCGCATTCAACAGGGGATTAGACAGTAGTGCGGTATACAGGGGAAGAGGAGGCAGTGGTGTGACCCGCAGACCTAGATTGTGTACCCAGGCATTCGGCCCACTTGTTAGGGTGCTTGGATTCCATGTGGCGGATCATGCTGGTGGTGGTGAGGTTGCTAGTGTTCATGCCCCAGCTCATTTTGGTATGGCACAGGTTACAAATTACCACTCTTTTGTTGTCTGCACTTTTCTCTAAAAAGCGCCATACTGTGGAACACCTATCCCTTGGCAAAGTAGATTTACGCATGGGGGTGCTCGGTGTAACGGTTGCAGGTCTGTTTGGTGTGGGCCGACTTCTCCCTTTTGCAACCCCATTGCCTCCTCCAGCCTGTTGCTGTGCTGAGGATCCCTCCCCCTCTGTACTGCTGTCCTCGCTTGGCTTTTCACCTTACCATGTTGGGTCAGTGACCTCATCGTCAACCACCTCATCTTCCACTTACTCACTCTGCTCATCCTCCTGACTTGACCTAACCACAACCTCAGTGATTGACAATCATCATCCACGTCGTGAATGAATGATTGCCGTTCACCACCGTCATCTTCGTGATACTGTGAAGGCTCAAGAGGTCGGGAGTCAGGGCACAATATCTCAGGTCCCTCTTAAAGCTTGCTCGGCATGAGGGCCAAATGTTATAGTGGCGCTGGAAAGAGCTCTTCGGAGTATCCGAGTGTGGGATTACTCGTTTGGCAAACCTCTCCATGGTGGGAGGAAGGATGATCAGAGTGAGGATTCGGTTGACCAGACTCTTGGCTACAGAGACTGGACTTGGTGGAAGAGAGGGTGGTGCTTAGCAGACTGGAAGCATTATCTTCAGCAATCCAACCGACCAACTGTTCGCACTGGTCCGACTTGGACAGTGTTGTCCTGCACCACCCAGCTTAGGCTACTTTTACACTTGCATTCGGTGTTCTGCTTGTGAGTTCCGTTTGAAGGCTCTCATAAGCGGCCCTGAACGGATCCGTACAGCCCCAATGCATTCTGAGTGGATGCGGATGCAGCGTTTTCGTGTCCGCCTGGCCGTGCGGAGCCAAACGGATCCGTCCAGACTTACAATGTAAGTCAATGGGGACGGATCCATTTGACATTGACACAATATGGTGCAATTTCAAACGGATCCGTCCCCCATTGACTTTCAATGTAAAGTCTGGATGGATCCGTCTGACTACAAATTGGACTTAGACTTTTTTCTGAAATATAATGCAGACTGATCCATACCATTGTTTGCATTATAGGAGCGGATCCGTCTGTGCAGATACCAGACGGATCAGCTCCAAACGCAAGTGTGAAAGTAGCTGGACATGAAGCTGGATATGGTGGATGTTTTTTTTTCTTTTTGGTGGACTGGCAGCAGGCACATTTTCATTGCGCCCAGGGCCACGGCCTCTGCGTACACCATCACGCCCACTTCCCCGTCCCTTAGTGCTCACCTTCTTCATATTAATGGTTTTGTCACTAGATGTGGCGCAGATTGTTTTACAGTCCGCTAAAGACAGAGTTTTCTAATGCAGGACAGTATATGTCACAGACACACACAGACTATGGACAATATATTAGGCTCAGATTTTATGAATTTGCCCTAAAGTAAGAGTTTTCAGATGCAGGACAGTATATTTTACAGCAACACACAGAATATGGGCACTATATTAGGCCCCAATTTTTTGAATTTGCTCTAAAGATGGCGTACTCTATATGTCACAGAACACCACAGAATATGGACACTATTTTAGGCCCAGATTATTGGAATATGCAATACAGACACTGTTTTCTGATGCAGTTTATATTTATATTTACATTTTTCTCTATATCTCGGCCTGACAACCACACAAGGTGTTGAAGCACAGATCACACAATTCACGGATTACACCGTTGACAGCAAAAATGTGGATAGATTATGGGAGAAAAATAGTTTGCTGTATTCAAATTTTTTTCCCTATATCTGGGCCTAACAATCACACAAGGTATTGAAGCGCAGATCACACAATTCACGGATTACAACTTTTCAGAATAAACTGTCATATGTGTAGTGACATCACTATATCTGATGAGTATTATGACTTTTTTTGGGGTAGAGGCAAGCTATAATGATGTCTGTCTATAGAATACATATGGAAACAGAGGATTCTGCACCTAACACTCTCTCACTCACTCAGAATCTCAATATAGGAAAATATAGTATACAATAAAGCACTTGGGTGGCATATAACACTTACAATTAGCTGCTGATGCATGGCTGTCTCTCTCTGTCTTATTCTGCTGTTCACTGCTCATTTTCCCTCTCATCTCTATAGACTTCTATGGGATGATGTAACCTGCTCGTTCAGTGAGCAGGCGGCCTGTCTTCATTTTATTAAAGAGTTCAGAGAAAATGTTCAGTCCAGTTAAGTAAAGAGTGAAAAGAAAGCAGCTGATTACTGGATTATCTCTCTGATAAGACATATTACAAATACTTTTCTTTTATGTAAAGTTGCTTGAAACAGTAATGTAGCATGCGACGGGGCACAGGGGCAGTTGCCCTGGGTGCCAAAATTCCAGGACGCATTCAGCAGCCTGACATGACTTTACCTGCACTGATGTTGCGAACTCTGCATCATTACTGCAGTTCAGAGCCTTAGAAACCTAAATGATCTGTGATGACATCTTCACAGGTCTGTGTAACAGTAAAGGAACTGAACTGACAATTGTGTAACCTTAACCCTAACTACAGCCCCTAATACCTCATGTACCTTACATTGTGACCACAATGTATAACTGTCCACATATATCTGTACACATTGCTGCTATTATACGTCATACCTGACATATAGCATATACACCAATATACTGTTATGTGAGTTTTTTTTAGGCAAAATCTGCAACTTTTTGCTGCTCGGGCCACTTTTCCCAAGTGCCGTGATGAAGGGGTTATGTTGTTGGCTGGGAAGAGAGCAGGCCGGTAGGCCTATCTCATTTATCATTTTCCACACCCATTTTTTGCATGGAAAATTACTTAAAGGGGTTATCCCATGTCTAATGTGAAAAATGAAAATCAGACATGATATAGTACATGACAATCTCTTTCTAACAAAGCTAGAACCAGCCCTGTACCTCACATGGACCCAGAGATCTCCCCATTCATTGCTCTGCTAGATTTATATCAAGCTGCCAGCTCAAGGGGGGTGTCTTTTCTGCTGCAGCTCAGGGGGCGTGTCTTAGCTCTCCCTATCACAGCTCAAGGGGAGTGTCTTTTCTACTGCAGCTAAGGGGGCGTATATCAGCTCTACCTATCACAGCTCAGGAGGCAGTTAAAAGATGAAACTGAGCATGTGCGGCCATCTCAGTGAGCAGGTCAAAGAAATAAGTAAAAAACAAACTGTAGGTGGCGCCATACAGATACATTTTATTGAATAACTCAGTGGCTATGCTATATTTTTAATTAAATGCAATTATAAAAGTGTTCAGATCCAGGTGCTGGTTTGCAAACTGTAGAATATTTTTCGGGGGACAACCCCTTTAAATCTAGGCCAAGGGAGCTGGCATAGATTTTAGTACGTCACACGGCTTGCTGGAGGAAGCGCCAAAGTTAAATAGAGGCCTGCACCTCCACATAACTTTAGTGCATCCATCGGCAGCACAGATTGACTAAGACCAGTGATTTTGATGTCACCCTATATCTGTACCTACTGCATCTATTATATGAAATAATTCAGGCAGTGTGTAAAGATATATAGTATATACAGCAGTTACTGATCTGTATACACTGCATCTTTTATACGTCGTACTTCAAATATCATTGCATGGCTGTATGTACTAATTATCAGTACACATTGCATGTATTATATGGTATAATAGATGCAGTGGGTACAGATATATAGTATATACAGTAGTGTACTGATATGTGAGGTACAAGATATAATACACGTAGATGCAGTGTGTACAGATAAATCAGTGCATACTATATATCTGTATCCACTTCATCTATTATACATGTAGTATAATACAAGAACCAGAAGTGTGATTGGCTCCTTTAGGCTATATATGTGTACTGTGTCTTGTACAGCATTATTTCATGAGTAACGGTTTGTATGCAATGACCCAAAATGTGTAGATGCCGTTGTCTCTGTGTATGGCTTTTTATGTTTTTGCAGAAATAATAACAAAGTATTTTTGATGGAAGCTGGATTTCTCCATATATTTGTGTCAGGATTGGTACATCTGATTATACATTGTAATCTTGGCTGAACCTTAACCCAGTAACCCTAATACTACTAACTGTACACACTGACCAATAATCCCTAACAACAAACCGTAATCCACATAGCTGCACTCAGGGTAAAGAAAGTGCTTAGAAATTCTACATTTTTATATAGCGTTTTTTACATTTTTATATAGCCTACAGCCACATGACCATTGGCGACATGTAAATAGTGAGATCACACCTTCTTTTACACACTCCATTATACCTTCTGCCAGACCTGCAGAAGAAGCTCTTTCCCTTATCCTCACTGCTCCTGTCCTGCAAGTCCCCTAGAGAGGTGAAACATATGGGAACAATACTGCTGCCAGTGGGGGGCTTAGGGGACAATACTGCTGCCAGGAAGATATACCAGAGTGGGTCTCCCTCTGTCAGTACCCCAAGGAGAAGACAGAAGTGGTTTATTGCCACTTCTGCCTTCTCCTTTGCTTGGTGCATAGTTGACTTTAAACTTAATTTAGGGTTTTTCAGTTCATCTACTCTGTTTGACAGATTTTAGATCAAATCTCAAATTGTCTTGAAGGTTGTAATTAAAATTTCTATAATCCTACCCATAATGTCAAAGTATCACGGAGCTGAAGACTTGACATTTAAAACAACAGAACTAGAAAGCTGAATAATTCTACAAAAATGTAATTTTTGTTTGTACAACTTGAAGTTTTTTTTCCTTCTCTTTAATGCATGGTCTGGCAAATAAGTGAAGACCATAAAAACTTGGGAGATATGTCTGGCTAAACAAGCCAAAATAAATGTTTGTTGCACAAACCAATTGTATTTGTCATCAGCTGGCCAAATGTAGCATAACTAAGTATCAAAAATCCAAGGAGATTTAATAAACCCTTCGGAGAGCTGTGGCCAACGTTTTGTATGTCGTAATGTTCATTATCTGCCAAACCTAGGAGGCAATAAGCTTCATTTACCAAGTAGACTATTTAGCTGTCCCTTAAGCCTTACTCCCACACTGCTTTATTTGTTGTTACTGGTGAGTGTTACTGTGTGTAAAAGATATGTGAAGCAGTCTGGTCCAAAAATAAGATATTTTCAGAATCATTTATATAAGTTATGACAGCCTAGTCAGTCACACAAAGACATCAAACATTTCAGCAATTATACATGACTTTATGTAAGATAATATTACATTACTAATACACATGATCTATTCAACTATATGGAAATTTTAAAGGTGAAAGCATAGTGGGTAGTGTTGGTCGAGCACCAAAGTGCTCGAGTAGAACACTTCCCGATGCTTGATGGAAGTCAATAAAAGAACCCTAGCATTAAACCAGTCACCCCCTGCTCTGAAAAGGGGAGGGTGTTGGGACACTAGTTTGGCTTAGGAGTCCCTGCTCTGGCTATATATGGAATCAGTGCTTGGGGACACCGAGTGTATTTAAATCAATTTAGCCTCTATTTCTGAAAAGTTTCTGGTGGGATTTGAACTCACAACCTTCTACATTACAGCCAATAATCTTAACCACTGCACCATAGAGCTGCAAGGCCAGTTATAAAAAAAAAAAAAAAAAAAAAAAAAAAAGAGACCTCTGCTATATAGGAATAATTGCTGTATAAGTATTGCTATACAGTATTGCTATACAGCAGAAGTTATATATATATATATATATATATATATATATATACATATATACATATATATATATATATTTATTTATTTATTAATTTTTTAAAGTAACTGGCCATGCAGCTATACAGTGTAGTGGTTAACATTCTGGGCTGTAATGTGGAATGTTGTGAGTTCAAATCCGGCCAGAAACTTTCAGAAATAGAGGCTTAAAATAGATTTAAAGCATAACTGTTGTATTTTTTATTTATTTTTTTTAGTCTAGGATTGTGGTGATTAATATCTCCTTGGTGGCCCTATTTCAAATTTTCACTGTGTATTCAATTTCCCCTTAATTCCACAGTTTTGTTTCCTGTATTGCCTATTTTTACCTGTTCTTAAAATTGGGTTGCTATGCATGGTCCGTCTATAGACGGAGCACGCAGAAGCAGGCTGCATGCAAGGTCACATTATTGACAGCCAGGGACTGTAAGTAAATGATTAAAGCCAGGTCCTCCCCAGCAGCTGATAACAGTGCCTGGGCTGTGTGCACTTCTCCCTGCCCCTGCGCTTGGCAGACGCTCCCTCACTCAGCAGAGCTGGAGAATGCAGAGTTAGAGCAGCGCACAACAGGGAAGGGAGATCTGCCATCTGCTCAGTGTATAAATGAAAGCAACATGTGGTAAGAGGAGCCCTTTGTGCTGCAGGAGATTAACCCTTTAAGGGGGAGGACTCTGGTTACTGACACTTTTGGTGGGCTATTGTTACTGACTAGTGCATGTGAGGAGCTCAATGCATTGTGGGTAGTGAGGGCAGGCGGGATTAGCCTCAGGGTGAGGGCAGTGGCGGCCATCTTAACTGACTAGTGAAATTGCAGTTTTATGCAGACTGGTTGCTAAGGGCTAAATCTTAGTAAATATGGGGTAAGTCAGTCTAATAGTAACTGATTCTGGAATATCATGTTATTAGTAACTACATATATGAAAATTTTAATTAGGCTCTAAGTGTGACAGTTGTCCTTTTAAATACACTGACTCGAGCATCGCGCTCGAGCACACGGGATATTCGGCCAAACACCGCGATGTGCCGAGCATAATAATGCTCGAGTTGGCATGCTTGCCAAACACTAAGAGTGGGAAAATGCATAAATACAATTCCAAAAGAAACATTGATTGTCAGCTCACCTCAGGCTGTTTACCCTTAGACAATCTTGGACCAGAAAAATACATCCAATACTTCAATAAAACATCTTCCTTTTTTAGTTACGGTTAAAAACATCTTGTACAATATCAAACAATAACCAATACTTTTCGGACTCAGAACGTCCAGTCCTGGGTCATGGCACCATGGAGCCTTGAAGGTGTCCATAGCTTTTACATAATCTTGTTTTCTACAGTTTAAGGCCTCATGCACACGACCGTTGTGTGCATCCGTGTCCGTTGTTCCGTTTTCCGTGATTTTCTGCGGACCCATTGACTTTCAATGGGTCAGTTGAAAACTCGGAAAATGCACCGTTGTTCATCCGCCGTTTACTGGCGAAACGGCGTTGGGTCAGGAGTCGGCAGAGAGATCTTTGCACCACTCGGTATGTTTAATCTTGTCCTTGTACTTTAACCTCAATGTCTACAATTGCCTCCTTTGCACTTTGTTTGGGGCGTTGCTGTCATGAGGTTTTGAGGTACGCTTTTTTAGCTAGCATTCTTTTTTCCCTGTTGTTATTTTCGTGCACGGATCTCCCGGCCTCTCCTTGGGTCCTGCTCCTCATCTGTGTGTCCTGCCTTGTGCTAGCTTCTTTATCATGCATGTATGTATTGTTCATATATATTTATAATAAAGTCTTTTGGATTTTCATACATACGAAAGTCAGTTTCATTTTTTGGTGATTATTATGACTCCTTGGGGTCATTTTTTATTTATTTATTCGATATTTATTCTGTCCGGTTAATATTGGTTGACCAATGAAATTAATACAGTAGAGGGAGGGAGGGGGGACGTTGCACTGGCCACCAATGAAATTAATACAGTAGAGGGAGGGAGGGGGGGGGTACCGCACTGGCCACCAATGAATGTAATACAGGGGAGGGAGGGGGTCTGCCCCCTGCTGCCTGGCAGCCCCTGATCTCTTACAGGGGGCTATGATATGCACAATTAACCCCTCAGGTGCCGCACCTGAGAGGTTAATTGTGCGGATCACAGACCCCTGTAAGAGATCGGGTGCTGCCAGGCAGCAGGGGGCAGTCATGTACACAGTTCTTAGTATATTCTAACTTGAATTGTCCCCATCACTATGGGAACGCCTCTGTGTTAGAATTTACTGTCGGATCTGAGTTATCACGATCTAACTCAAATCCGATGGTATATTCTAACATAGAGGCGTTCCAATGGTGATGGGGACGCTTCAAGTTAAAATATACCCTGACTTTACATTGAAAGTCAATGGGGGACGGAACAGTTTGCAATTGCACCATATTGTGTCAACGTCAAACGGATCCGTCCCCATTGACTTGCATTGTAAGTCAGGACGGATCTGTATGGCTCCGCACGGCCAGGCGGACACCAAAACGACTTTTTCCTTCATGTCCGTGGATCCTCCAAAAATCAAGGAAGACCCACGGAAGAAAAAACGGACACGGAACTACGGAACCCATTTTTGCGGACCGCAAAAAAAAAACGGTCGTGTGCATGAGGCCTAACAGGACTGTTTTCATCCTGCAGTCACTGAGAATACCTGAAAGGCTAGGAGATTCTGTGGTATAGGATATAAGTATATTCAATAAGAGTGTTATGGAAGCATTTAGAAAGTAATCAAGGAAAATACACTGTTACATCGTAAGGACCGTAAGTAAAGTACTTGACAAAGTGCTTTATGTATTCTATTATCTGTTTGGACACAGTGTAAAATCAAAGGCTCTTCAAACCATTTACAAGGACACTGGAGCAGAGTGGGTTAAGCTGAATCTAAGAAACTAATTATGAAAATCATGGAAAGGTTACTCTTTAATAAATATATTATTCTATCATCTGCATTTCATTACTATTGTATATGATTTATTGTTTTCAAGTTCACCAGCCAAAGGATTAGAATACAATGGAGCAATCAGAACACGCCGCATGAACATGTATCATATGTTCACAATAAGGGTTTAGTCTCCAGTCGTAATAACCTCCTGTCCATGTAAGTCATACAAACTGCCTGCTCCATTGCATTGATAATATCAATGTGATAATGTGTGGGGAAAAAGAAAAAAGCTGCTTTGTATTGATAGCAGAAGGAGATTTATATCATGATCAGTGGAATTTTTCCAATCTTTACGTTAAGTAGATGGAGGAAATTGCTGTGTCAAGGCAAAATTTATGCACGGTAGAGAAAAAATCCATGTCTGAGTCATCTCTGTGCTGCCAAATCTTTTAGACTAAATGCTACTTTGTACTTTCTAAATAAAAATAGGATACTAAATGCAATTAATTACTTGCGATGAGTAATAAAGGCTTTGAAGGGTCTAAGAAAAGACAAGGGCAATCTAACATGTCGTGGCTATCACCAAGCAATTTAGCTTGAATTGTTGATACCGGTGGGTGTTACAGTAGGTGAAGCAGTCTGGTCCAAAAATAAAATATTTTTAGAGTCATTTAGATAACTTATGACGGCTTACTCAGCCACTCAGGGACATCAAACATCACTGTTAGTTTAAAAATAGAGTAGATGAATTGATGGGAACGTAGAAGCTAATAAAATAACAGATCAAACTAAATCTTTAAAACAACACTTCTAAATATCCATGAGATTTTCTGTCACAATACAAAAATCTGTTCAGTTGTTTTGTAGATGTATTTGTTTGTGGGCTGAGTGACTACCAATATGGCGGCTAATACAGTACCTACATGGGTCACCCAGCGACTCCTGGATATCTTCCAAATAATGTGCTTAAAGCCATTTTACATCTTGTTATGGGATCTGTATATTCTGTGCCAAAAACGGGATCAGATCCTGTCCTATGAGATCAGGAAAGTGTTGCACTGGAAAATGGTTGGTTGATGTCAACGGACATGATTCAATCCCATTCTCACTCACTAAATTGTAATAGTTTTATGTGCATGGGCCCTTAGGCAGTGAAATAATAATGGGGAATTTAGCCAGCCAGTGGGAGCTGTAATATTGAGATGATGGTTCTGATGATGTTATAGATTTAGCACTTCCCTTTAACAATTTTAAGAAAAAAAACTAACTATTTCTGAAGACATCCCAACATATATGTCCATATCAAATATACAGAGCATGTTATAAGAACTGCCAGTAGAGGATGGAAAACTAATCTTAAAGATGTGACCAACTAGAAACAAGTTACCCCTTGCAATACATTTCTATTTATTGCCCGCCTTGTAGCAAATATGATAATTATCATCATCCAGTCATTCCATATTGTCACTCCTATGCTGTCATTTTTTCCTAGTATAATAGAGGTGTACATTAAATATTTTATTTTTATATTTTTATATTTCATCAATTTTTTGCATACAACTTCAAAACATATAATATGCATATTATAAAAAATAAACAACAAATATTTTATAGAAAGCCCTAATACTGGACTGACAGTTCATGCTAATAAAGAACTGTTACTTTTCACTATTACTGTTTTACTAATTCGCTACATTCCCCAATTCTTCATTATAACCGTATTACTATGATTCACTCTCTGAAGCCATTAAAGAGAAACTCTGCTTCCAATGTTTTCCACTAGATTTATTAGAACATCTTTTAAAGAACATAGAATAATTTTTCTCCAAGCCTTTTGAAAAGCATAGGTCCAAATGTGTTTTATCTGTTGTATGAAAGCATCTGGCCAATTTATGGGTCATCAAAGGAGTCAGTTGAAATTACTCGTGGCTTCACGCAACAGGAATGCATTCTAGCTACATGAACCAATTGTTTGACAAATAATATACTGTATCTGCCTTTAAGAAAACCTTGTTTTACAGCAACATGCAACTACTTAGGGTCAAGTAGAACTGCAATAGGCACTTGACTTCCCCTGCATCAACAGGATAGGACTTGGTCTTGAGCCCCATCTTACTTGCTCATTTCTCTTGTCTTGTAAGTGTAAAGGAATCTCTGACATATGAACATGGTCTATACACTTGTGAATGTCCCTTTTCAATATCCATCATACAATTTCACTAGGGCAGCAGCATGTGCTCCAGAGTTGCTCTTCCCACTGTGACTGGGAACAAGAAACTTGCTAGAAATAACTGGCAACTCTCTGAAGCGATTAAAAAGAAACTCTGCTTCCAACATTCTCCACTCTATTTATTAGAAAATCTTTTAAACACCACAGAATACTTTTGCTCCTTTTGCAAAACATCGACCCAAATATGTTTGATCTGTTGTTTAGCAACATAGGATATGGTGCATGATTGACAACAGCAGCTTCTTAAATGTCAGATTAAATTTTTTTAACTGATTGTATGAAAGCATATGACCAATTTATGGGTCATCAAAGGAGTCAGGTGAAATAACTCATTGTGGCTTAATGCAATAACTCAGCCACAACAACAACAAAATTGCAGCAACAGGAATGTATTTTAGATTCATGAACCAATTGTTTGATTGACAAATAATATACTGTACCTGCCTTTAAGAAAACCTGTCATCAAACCTTGTTCTTCAGCAACATGCAACTACTTAGGGTCAAGTTCAACGGCAATAGCCACTTGACTTCCCCTACACCACGTCTTACTTGCTCATTTCTCTTGTCTAGCAAGTGTAAAGGAATCTCTGACATATGAACATGGTACATACACTTATGAATGTCCTTTTTCAATATCATCACAAAATTTCACTAGAGCAGCAGTATGTGCTCCAGAGATGCTCTTCCTACTGTAACTGGGAGCAGGAAATAAATGGTAACACTGTGACAATAGTTGACCCTACATGTATGACTCTGAGATTTAAATCTGTGCCATTATAAATGTACAACACAGGTTTAAAGTTCCTGCAACCTAGCAAGAGAAGGTCGGGTCCCTGACTACCAGACCCAGTCTGATATCATTTACATCCATCAGAACCCAGTCTATTGACTTTCATGTCATGTCTCCAAATCACCCATTTCTAATCTTCTGCTATCCACTGTTCGTACATTTTTTTTATATAAACTTAAGCTGACGCTTTTTATGATTATACTGAAGTGAAGGCTTTTCACCTTTTTCTGGCCGCCATTCCATCCACTGCTGGGACCCACACCTATAACGAGAATGGAGCGGGGAGAGCTGTGGCTGGAAGACCCCAGATTTCCCGGGGTCTGTCCACCACCAAGCGCTGCTCCCATAGAAGTGAATAGGTGCGTACAGCGCATGCACTGCCCAGGCTTCCATTCATTTCTATGGGGCCAATGGAAATAGCAGAGCCAGCGCTAGGCTATTTTTGGCGGTCCCATAGAAATGAATGGAGGGTGGCTGCACATGCGCCCTCCTTCACTTGCGGGGCCCGTTCTCGATATATGTGCGGGTCTCAGCGGTGGGACCTGCACCTCTCAGACAATGGGGGCATATCCTAGCGATATGCCCCCATTGTCTGAGATGGGACAACCCCTTTAAATGCTTATACAAGTAGAGCCTCCCGATGGAGTGGAGAAAGTGTCAGCAGTAAGTTTGTGTTGACGTCACTGATTATTTTGCCCTTCCTCTGATCCATCAGAACGATAAACCACAAAAAACGGATCCTGTCTGTGGAGCATCCGCCTTCACTCGGTCAGCATTTAGTCAGTAATCAATCAGTATTGCTAATGCCAAAAAAGCATCCAAAAAATAGATGACGCGTGAACAGAATATTTACATGTCTCCTGTGTTTTGTACCCACTCCTGCTTTTGGTTATCAAATCATAAGCCAATTCTGATGAGACCATACAGGCCTTACAGCTGCTACACAGACAGAATCCGTTGTGCATCTCATTTTTCCTTCCTTCTGACAGATTAGAAGAAGGGTCAAAAAGATTATAGTGTCAGCCAGGCCGAAAGAAAAAATAGTGGCCCAGTCATGAAGTGGGGAGGGTGGGAACAGCATGAGGAGACTACAGACCCAGGCCCAATGAAAGAGTCTGGAGTTTCCAGCAGTATGAGGAGGTCACCGAGTGGCACAATGACCGGGTGTGGAGGGGGCAGCAGTATAAGGAAGCTACCAAGTGGCACAATGACAGAGTCTGGATGTGGGGGCAGCAGCAGTAGCAGAATCAGGAGAAGGCCACCGAGTGGCACAATGACAGAGTCTGGAGTTTGCAGCAGTATGAGGATGCCACCAAATGGCATAATGACAGAGTGTGGAGGTGGCAGCAGTATGAGGAGGCCACCGAGTGGCACAATGACAGAGACTGGAGGTGGCGGCAGCAGCAGCATCAGTAAAAGGCCACCAGGTGGCACAATGACAGTGTGGAGGTTGCAGCCGCATCAGGAGGAGGCCACAGGGTGGCACAACGACGAGAGATTGCGGAGGTGGCAGCAGCATGAGGAGGCCACAGAGTGGCTGCTTCATCTTTTTATTTATAGGGAAAATGGAACAGAAGGTTTAAATTTCTCAACTTTATAAAGTGTTGCTTAAAACATGATTCAATTACACGTTCTCACAAAAGGCTTGGCAAATTGATTGTCCGTGAATTTCCCTCGAAGATTCGGATAATATATTGGCAAATTTAAGTTTGTAAAGTGTGTATATTTTTTTTGAAATAATTGCTCACTATCCTTTCCCTGCATTTATAAATATTTTTTTTTTTTTTACTATCACCATCAGGTTTTTCCAATTGCTTTTCCTAGCACCTTCACACATCTGTCCCTGCATTCAGTACACTTGGAAATGTCTGACTCTAAGATGGCCGCCGTATTTATAGGGCTGTGACTTCACAGGGCTGGCTGCGGATTGGCTGCATGCATGGAATTATGAGTCAGCCCGCCTTCCCAGAATTCCTTGCCCCATGTCCTCACATGTGTAGCCGCCATTGTAGGAAAAATTGCGATTTGTTACCATGAAGCACCAGGAAATTTGCATTCGTTGCGAATTAAATTTGTCCTTAAATTTGAATTGAATTCCACTTTGTCAGCTTTGATTCGCTCATCTCTAGTTGACACTTTCAAATGCCTTTAGCTTGTTCAAATACAAAAGTAAAAACAGCACAAATGAGCAGGATGCATTAATATTTGCTACAAAATATAAATCATGTACTATATGCATGACACTCTACAGAAAGATTATCTCATAAACCAAAGCTGCAAAACCATCAAAGTGAGGAAAACATTTGTAGTAAGTGAACCCCAAACAAGAGTAAACAGTAATGTAATCCTGAAGCTGGCTTACATAAATGAGTTTTCTTTGTTACTACTGATGTATAAAAACCTTTCCAGCACCAATTTCTTACTTTCCACACCCCAGCAATTTGCTTCTGAAGATATCAGGACTGCCTTTAATCTGGAAAAACTAAATAAATATGACACATGAAATATGGAAAAAATTACACAGAGATAAAAGTGAATTTGTCCTTGCGTTTGTACATTTATCAAGATAAATAAATGTTAAGAAAACCATCCTCTGTAATAGAACACATCTCTGATAGCTACAAGGGGTTTTCTGGTTTGTATCAACATCCTTTAAAGTAAGCATTTATGAAGGTAGCTATAATGTTGTAACATATCTCTTATTTTTATTGCTCCCATCTTTCATTCTGGGCTGTGGTCACATGACCATGTCCATGTATCTCTTATTTCCTTTGATGTTATGCCCATGGGTGTGTCAAAGGAGCAACACAGGCAGTGATAGGGGAGTGTCTAAGTAATTGGGTTGAAGGAGCTATAAACATGGCAGAAAACAGGAAATGCTACATACAAGATGGAACCAAACCAGAGTGATTTGTTTACATGGTGAAAATGGGTCAGAAGAGTCCAAAAAAAAATAAAAAATGCGAAAAAAAATAAAAAATGCGGGGAAGATGTTAAAAGCCATAGTAATCACAGAAAAGCCCTTTATCTTACACTTTGAGCCTAACCTCAAAAACTGGAAATATAAAATTGATGCATTCACTCCTCTTCCTTGGTAAAAAAAAAAAAAAGGGAGAATTTATGATTTCTATTTTCAAGTTTCTTGCAAAGCGTGTCATGCAAATAATTTGATTTGACATATTGTTATCAGATCCCAAATCCGTTAAAGTATGCAACAGACATTCCAATAGCACTATGTGCCTGCCAGGTCCTCACCCACACTTGTGCTATCAGTATTTCAGCAATATGTGTGTCTCTTCTGCCATAAGTGCCTTCATTAGTGCATTCTTTGGGGCATTCCAAATCTAATGTGCCACTTGAACCCTCTTTAGTTACTGCCACTGGTTGTGTCTTTAGTGCCTGCCACAGGTTCTTTCTTTAGTGCCTACAACAGATGCCCTCTTTTGTACCTGCCACAGGTTTCCTCTTTAGTGTCTGCCACAGGAGCCCTCTTTAGTGCCTGCCATAGGTTTCCTCTTTACTGCCTGCCACAGGGTAACTCTTTACTGCCTGCCACAGGTTATTTCTTTAGTGCCTGCCACAGGTTCCCTCTTAAGTCCCAACTACTTAATAAAGAAGATTTGTGCAACAGGCACCAACTATGTACATTGTGTTTGAGATAGCCCAGCTCTAGGGGGGCATTCAATCTTACCCTAGGGTTCAGGTATTGAAATGTTAAGAACTGGATTCAGCATGGGATACAGGATACAGTCTTATTATCACAGTCACTTGCTTGTGGCAGACCCCACACAGGTAACACTCACAGTCACAAATGCTTTCATGGGGCTGGTTCCCTCAGATACCAACTGGGGCATTCCTTGAGATGCCACAGGCTGTCTTGATCCACTAGGGCTGGATCCATGATGACTTTCTCTGCTGGTGCTGGACCGTATCCTGTTCATGACACCAAATTGCAGTAGCCAGGTTTGGCGTGGATTCAACGCTACACTGGGTCCCCCTGACACCGTCGAGATGTCACCATGTGTTGCTGCTCTTCAGAAGGGATGGTAAGGCGTGGTGCACCCCAATGGGAAATAAGTCCAGAGAGTCAGGGTCTGCAGTAAACCAGGGTGCTTCTTTATTGGGGGAATTCAGGCACAAAACAATACAGACCCATGGTCTGTGGCTTAGCGTCCATATCTCAGAGTCTTCTGGTTACTCATGCAGGTTGGCATGAAGAACTGGTCCCTAACTGCAGCACACAAGGGGCTGTGACTGCTCTCCTTATACATAGTTTTTGCTAGACTAGAACCTTCTAGTGGGAGGGGTGGAGTGGAGAAACTCAGCACAAACAGATACATTGTTCCAGCTCCCATCTGTTATAGACTTACATTAGAGCTTCAATGATACTCAATGGTAATGACACAGCAGGTTTTCCAGACAAAAACAAGTTTCAAGACATAACAGAGCTAAAACCAGACATTTAAAAGGTCAGGCTGTCTTCTTTCAGGTGGTAAACAAGCCTGTGTTTTTTCCTCCAAAACATGGTGGTAAACAAGTCTTAGTTTTTCCCTCCGAACCATTGTTTTTCTAAATCCTATGGCAGCTGTGGAAAATTACTAGCTTTTCAATGAAAGCACTAACAGTCTCTCAGTATTCATTAACCCTTTCCACAGAGCCATATAAATACAGTGATAATAAACGGGATATATATCACAACATATAAATAAAATGTAGTTAAACTGTATTAAACAGTGCAAGTTAACCCTTTTAGGTGAAATAAAGTAAGAAGTTTTAACTTTGTATAGGGGAAATAGGCAAGTGTCCACAAATGTCAAAGTACTCCCTGCTCCAGGGCACTACACCTGCCACAGGTTCCCTCTTTAGTGCCTGCCATAGGAGCCCTCTAAAGTGTGTTCCATAAGAGCACTCTAAGTGTGCCACAGATGTCATTTTTTGTGCTTGACAAGTAGCTCAATGTGTGTGATATGGACTTTTGGTGTAGGTGTGATTGTTACTTCAAAACGATACATCCTATTGCACCTTAGTCTGTCCTTTGGCAAATGGCAGCTAAGAAAACGGAAAACATTTGGGCTGAGATCCCCTCCAATATTTCCTTCTTGAAGAATAAAGCAGGAGCACTGTACATGTACAATTTTCATTTGCAGACCTTGAGGAAATCATTGCATCTAAAATACTGTAAGAAGCTGCCCTGCTCCCGGTCCATGGAATTTTTGCCAAAATTCTCGTCTGGAAGACCATGCGTTATGCAGTATGGACAAGTAGCACTGATGCAGTGGGCCAAAGAACAGAAGCTTGTGATGTTACAGATCTGGTGGTGTAGTAGAAATGATGATCCATATGTAGCAGAGGCAATAATGTAATGGGACTGGAGAAGTAGGGGAGCTGGTGGTATATCTGAACTGTAGATGTAGATGTATCAGAGATGGTGATATTACAGGTTAGCAAAGCTTAAGATGATTCAGGTTTGGTGCTGTGGCAGAGACAGTAATAAGCTTGGCAACAGTATGGCAGCAAAACAAAACTGGCAGCGGGCATGCCATACACTGCATAAATAATCAGACAGCATCCCATTGCCTGAGCTGGGTTCAACTAACCCGGTGGGACACAATTTTCGCTCTGCACCGGGTATGACTGTAATAAACAGGAGATTACCAATACATTGGTCTGCTATTCATCAAGAAATGATGGTTTATATCTCATACATACCTGTATATCAGCTAATCTCACTCTTCATGCATGTAACGTTGGATTTTGCTGTCTTTGGTAGATATTGGGAAAATAAATAGTTAATATAATAATAGTTAATAATATCTGGTCTAATGTTTGGTCTTCTCTCTGTTACTTCTTTGCAGTTACCCTGCAAAATTGTAGCGATCCTGCTGCATTTCTTCTTCCTAAGTGCCTTTGCCTGGATGCTCGTGGAAGGTCTGCACCTCTACAGTATGGTTATCAAAGTCTTTGGGTCGGAAGAGAGCAAGCACTTCTACTACTATGGAATTGGATGGGGTATGTGTATGCTTATGGCAAGCAGCTGCAAATGATGTGATTTGTTTCTTCTATATTTCTGTTTTCATGTGAAATATGATTTCTTTATGGTCCTTATTTAGTAAGGGAAAAGTGATGAGGGATAGATTAATGCATCATCAATGAATATAAAACATGATAACATATGCCTCAATCAAGGGTAAGATTGCTGAACAAGAATATTTTATTTATATTTTTTATCACAATCACATCCATGACTGATGTTATCAAAGTCACCAAAACAATAACTTTCTTTCCATTGCAAGTAATTCAAATGAAATAAAGCAAAACTAATGTTTAACATGTATAGTGAATCGAAAAGCCCTATTTCTACCTCCTCCATTCTCACTCAGCTGTGAGTCAACTACAGTTAAGCAAGTGGAGTACGTTCTTCACAGGAGGATCTTGGGATCTGTAGTAATCACCAACAAAATGGCGGTCACAGTCAGAGGCGTAGCTATGGGCTCATGCGCCCTGGTGCTAGAGTTCAACTTGGGCCCCCCCTTCCCTCAGTGCTTTGTGGCCAGGGGTAGGGAAGCACATAGCCTTCATACTGCTGGAGTCAAAAACCTCACCCTCACCCCTGACATGCCAAATTCTTGGCCTAACCCCTTCCCTCCAGCCAGAGGGGTAACTTGACCTGCATGCACTTTCTATAATTCCAGTGTCTTTTTATGTGACATAAGGGTCTTTGGACCCCTTCAGGCTCCTGGGCCCGGTAGCGACTGCTACCTCTGCACCCCCTATAGCTACGCCCCTGGTCACAGTGGAGATTGAGCTGGACCATCCACTTTCTCTTTTGAAGGACAAGAAGTTAATGGAGAAACTGAAGGTCACTGGAAAAGTAAAGAAAAAAAGAAGGGAGATACATATACATATAGGGGAACATATATAAGAGCCGTAGGCCAGAGGTGTACAAGTGAGAGGGATTTACCAGGAGGGGTAAATCTACTATAACGTGAATGGAGTAAATTATAGCTGAAATTTAGTCCAGCTCATGGCAGCTGTAGCTTTATTCAAAACTTTTATAAAAATATAACTATTTTTAAATGTTCTGCTTTAGTGTAACCTGCTGAGGTGTTGAATGTATTTCCATGTTCTAGTAGTGTTTCTTTGCACAATAATATCTGCAGCTGCCAACAACCGGGGAGTCAGTTGTAGACTTTCTGAGCCACTGCTTTGGAAAAAAACTTTACGTAAAGGGGTTGTCCCACTAAAAATATTCTACAGTTTTCAAACCAGAACCTGGATTTGAATACTTTTATAATTGCATGTAATTGAAAATTTAGCATAGCCGCTGAGTTATTCAATAAAATTTATCTGTATAGCACCACCTGCTGTTTGGTTTTTTCCTATTTCTTTGACCTGTTCACTGAGGAGGCCGCACATGCTCAGTTTCATCCTTCAACAGCCTCCTGAGCTATTATAGGGAGAGCATGGACACGCCCCCTTAGCTGCAGCAGAAAGACACTCCCCTTTAGCTGCCAGATTTATATAAATCTAGCAGAGCAATGAATGTGTAGATTTCTGGATCCATGAAAGGTACAGGGCTGGTTCAGGCTTTGTTAGAAAGAGATTGTCATGTGCTACATGATGTCTGATTTTCATTTTTTACATTAGTCATGGGATAACCCCTTTAACCTGAAATGGCGGTAAAAAACCCCCACATATCTCATCGATATGCTTCCGCCAAATCTCGCACGTGCTGAAATGTGACATCACGTCATCACGCTGGCAAGGAATGGTGATGTCATCAATGATGACGTCACCATGCCTGGCCAGTGTAAAGACGTGATAATGTTATCACGTCAGCGCATGTACGAGATTTGGAGTATTTTCTTCAATCAAGATTACCATGGCAGCCTCTCCACAAGCAAGTGAATTAGTTGAGTATGTATTCTTTGTTTTTTAACCCCTGATTAACCCCTGAAAGGCCTCAATGTGACTGTCAGACGCCACAATTAGTGTTGCCTGCGGCATCTGAGGGGTTCAATTATGGGGGGCTGGGGGACGTGATCATCATTTCCCATCATTGCACCAGCTACATACAATGAACATCTATTTGTGATTAAGTAATTCATAACAAATCTAATTTCTTTGTCAACTTCAACTGAGCAGCCAAATCTAATTTTTGATAACTTGCTAATCTCTACCTGTAGTGTATTGAGAATCAGTTCGCACTTCACCTTTAAGAATTAACTAGAAAAGAAGTCAGGTTTATTGGTAGAAGACTGGGAAGGCAAGGGGTCATTGGTAGAGACTACTGCTGGAAAGAATGAAGATTGCATTAGAAAAGAAATCCAGGCAACAATAGCAGCTAACTTGACCAAGCTCACCTACCTATCCTTCCTATCATTAACCTTTTCATCCAAGTCTCCATCTTCATGTATTCCTTAATTATTCAGAATAGTAATGTGACTACACTACTTGCAGATCTGTATCTCTTCATCGGTGCCTGCCGTGCCAGGATGTGACACCAATTTAAAATCTGACCGTGTACTCTACAAGTGCTTTGTCTGTAAGAATGAGTTTTAAAGTATTTTCTGAACTTTCAAAAAGTGGAATAGTGAATGAGCATGTCTGTAATTGTGACTAATTTTACAAATGGCTTACAATGAGCATTGTACTTTAGCTGACCCATTTCTGAAAGCTATATCAAACCTAATTATAAAAATAACACAGACTCTGTGCAATCATAATTGGAATACTTTAAAGTCACTATTATACTGCGAGTCGTTTTGGTAATTTCCATGCATTTCTACTGCTATCCAATTTAGATATTCCTGGCTGACCTTTTATTTCCTTATCCACAGCGTGCTTTAATCTCAGCTGTAACCTTTCCTTCAGTATATCACTAAGACAGTGTTATTCGCGAGGTGGCCAACCTCACGAGGCCGCTGATATTTTCAGCTGCTGTGTGCATGCAGGAAATGAAAATTACACAATTCGCACTTTTGCAATGGGAGCTCTTTGGGGGACATTGTTTATTTCGGCTTTCATGTACTGAAGGAGTCTGGCAAACCATTAAATGACATAAACTGTACAACCTGATAGAAGGCTCTACAAAGTTCTCGAAATTCAGAATTAAGCAATGAAGGTTTATATTAGAGGCTGCAAACAGTATTAAAGCCAAATACCTATTTATTTTATAACATCGGTTCCCTTCATTCATTTCCCAACCTTGATGATGATGTTCCTGCTGCTTCTCTTCATGTCCTCTTACATCTTGACATCAAGTCAAAAAGATTGATAGTTTTCCTCTGATCTGCATCAATCCTCAACTTCACAGTCACGGTAGATATCATTCCATTTTCTCTGTGCTTCTGCAGTTTAGCTGTTTGATTTGACTCTTGGCTATCTTATACCCTGTAATCTATTGCCATAAGCCATACACCCAGCATGCCTATCCAGAAGTAAAATCAAATCAGCCAGAGGTAAATCTCGGTCAGCCCTTCAAAGGGTCATTTTTCGAGCAGGTTGAAGTAAAAATGGTAGGGGCTCTTTAAACGTGGCGTAGTTCATGATTCATAGCTCTGTTCCAAAATTTGGGATGAGGACAATCATACGCATCTATAAATGGTACCAGTGACCAACTAGCTGACTAATATAGGAATACTGATATGTGACTGTTACTTTTGTAATGCTCAGTGACCATGCTGGATGACCAGTGCTGTATAATATATTGTAATATATTGGAGCTTGGCTGGCAATATATGTTATATGAGCACTAATGGGCGCTAATCATTTGGGCACTAACGTCAGTGATGTTCTTACATACAGCTATGTTGTTTATGCCGTTGTGTGGGCACTGCTGTGGTTTTTAGTGTTGTATAAATTCTTATATCATGTTGATACTGTTGCATGGTCACTACTGTGGCTGAACCTGCGGTACAGGCACTGCTGTAGGTCCTTATATTGGTAATACTGTTATATCAACACTGTTATATGGCTGGTAGTATTGAATATACCCTGATACACTGCTGTCACTAGTGGATGGGAAGAAATGTGCCAGATGCTATTGTTCAGGTACTGATGTGGCTTTATGAATTAAAAGCAGGTCTTTAGGGACATTTGGAAGATTCCTCATCTGCTTGCCAATTGTGCTATGGCACATAATAAAATGAGTGCCCAAGATATCTTATACCCAGGACTAAACAATATGCCTCCTTGTGTAATGTTTTAAGAAATAGGAGTAGGTCTTAACCTGTTCCCAACCTCCTTACATATATATATATATATATATATATATATATATATATATGTTGGCGTCCGGGACTTTCACTATGGGGCCTGCTTGCATGTGCAGTGGGTGCTATAGCCACCAGGTGCCTATTTTAAACAGAAGGCATCCGGGGCTAATGTCTGCAACCGGTAGTAATCTCAGACTTTTAACCCTTCAGATGCCGTAGTAAAATGTGACCAAGGCATCTGTAGGCATAAAAACCTGGAAGCGCGCGCTTCTGGCTGTGTTCCAGCTCTCTCAGCGGAGATCAGGGGAGCAGGAGTGTGTGCAGCCCCTGTCCTAGTGAATGGAAAGCCTGCCTATGGAAGGGCTCCATAGGAACTTAGTGCAATTCTAATAGAGGAATTGTAAATAAATAAAAATAAAAAAGTGTTTAAAGAAAAGTAAAAAAATGTAAAAAAAATTAAATCACCCCCTTTTCCCAGAAATTAAAAGTACATAAACATTAAAAAAGCATTATGTGTATTGTCACGTACAAAAGCACCTGTAGTATTAAATATAAAAATATTTATCCCACACGGCAAATGGCGAAACAGAAAATTCACCATTTTTTGGTTCCTTCAGCTCTCTCAAAAAAATAAATAAAATGTGGTCATAAAGTCATACACACCCGCTTGTCACTACAATACTCGGTAGGGTAGTTTATAGAATGGATGGCTGTGGTGTCTTAGTTAGAGATGGCATTGCGGTTCGCCCGGCGGTCGTTTTGCGGCATACTTTGCTCGTTTGCGGTTTGCCGAATGGGCAAACACATGGCAATGTCCGCCGGCGCCATATTCTTTTACATTGTAAAGAACTTAGACCCATGACACATCCATCAGGTGGTACAGGACAGCCAATTGAGACGTTCCAACACATGAACACACCCCCTACCTTATAAATAAACCTGATCTGGCCGCCATTTTACACTCAGTCTTTTGCCAGTGTAGGCAGAGGTGGCTGTGTGGAGCAGGGATACTCTGAGAGACACCAGTAATCCAAATCAACAGCTCACGTTCTTGTCTTGGCTGCACGGGAAAGGGGAGGAAACCCGACCATTTTCGAAAAATAGTCCTTAAATGGGACGCGTTTCGGCACATATAGTTTTCCTCAAATGGTTGAGGAAGGCTATATGTGCCGAAACGTGTCCCATTTGAGGACAATTTTTTTAAAATAAAGATACAAGATTAAAGCAAACAAGGCAGCTGGGAACTATTGATTTGGATTTTAGTTAGTGACACCAAACGCTAGCTAATAGGGCCACAAAAATACTTTTAAGGACTGGTATAGGTGTACTTATGATAGGTGAGACTTACTGAGAGGTGTGATATATTTATGATATACATTCTAATATAGAAAGTATATCATAGTGCATTTGTATTATACAACAGTTGCGTGAGTTTCTGTTGCGATACTGCAGCTATACAGAGGGGCAAATGCACTTGGAATAAATAATTTCTACTGGTGCGATATACCAGTTTCCCCCCCAAAAAAATTATTGAGGCGGGGGTGTGATATACCAATAATAAACTTTCTATATAGTGCATTTGGGTAGTGCAGAATTTGTTTGCGGTTCTGTTGCTTTACCACAGCTACACAGAGTGACAAACGACATTGGAACAAATAATTTCAACTGGTGTGATACACCAGTTGTCCCCCGAAAAAAACTTATTGAGGCAGTGGTGTTCTATACCAATAATATACACTCACCTAAAGAATTATTAGTGCCTTCAGAACTGCCTTAATTCTACGTGGCATTGATTCAACAAGGTGCTGATAGCATTCTTTAGAAATGTTGGCCCATATTGATAGGATAGCATCTTGCAGTTGATGGAGATTTGAGGGATGCACATCCAGGGCACGAAGCTCCATTTCCACCACATCCCAAAGAGGCTCTATTGGGTTGAGATCTGGTGACTGTGGGGCCATTTTAGTACAGTGAACTCATTGTCATGTTCAAGAAACCAATTTGAAATGATTCGAGCTTTGTGACATGGTGCATTATCCTGCTGGAAGTAGGCATCAGAGGATGGGTACATGGTGGTCATGAAGGGATGGACATGGTCAGAAACAATGCTCAGGTAGCCCGTGGCATTTAAACGATGGCCAATTGGCACTATGGGGCCTAAAGTGTGCCCAGAAAACATCCCCCACACCATTACACCACCACTACCAGCCTGCACAGTGGTAACAAGGCATGATGGATACATGTTCTCATTCTGTTTATGCCAAATTCGGACTCTACCATTTGAATGTCTCAACAGAAATCGAGACTCATCAGACCAGGCAACATTTTTACAGTCTTCAACAGTCCAATTTTGGTGAGCTCGTGCAAAGTGTAGCCACTTTTTCCTATTTGTAGTGGAGATGAGTGGTACCCGGTGGGGTCTTCTGCTGTTGTAGCCCACCTTTCTTTCCCATTTTGACATTCAGTTTGGAGTTCAGGAGATTGTCTTGACCAGGACCACAACCCTACATGCATTGAAGCAACTGCCATGTGATTGTTTGACTAGATAATCGCATTAATGAGAAATAGAACAGGTGTTCCTAATAATTCTTTAGGTGAGTGTACTTTCTATATAGTGCATTTAGGTAGTGCAGCATTTGTTTGTGGCCCTGCTGTGTTACCGCAGCTACACAGAGTGACAAACGCTATTGGAACAAATCATTTCAACTAGTGTGATATACCAGTTGCCCCCCCCCCCAAAAAAAAAAAAAAAAACTGATTGAGGCAGGGGTGTGGTGTACCTATAATATACTTTCTATACAGTGCATTTGAGTAGTGTAGCATTTGTGTGCAGTTCTGCTGCGTTACCACAGCTACACAGAGCGACAAATGCTATTGGAACAAATCATTTCCACTGGTGTGATATATGAGTTGCCCCCCCAAAAAAGTGTTTGAGGCAGGAGTGTGATATACCAATAGTATACTTTCTATATAGTGCATTTGGGTCGTGCAGCATTTGTTTGTGGTTCTGCTGCATTACCGCATCTACACAGAGTGACAAATGCTATTGGAACAAATAATCTCAACTGGTATTGCCCAGTTGCCCCCCCAAAAAACTGATTAAGGCAGGGGTGTGATATACCTAATATATACTTTCTATATAGTGCATTTGGGTAGTGCAGCATTTGTTTGCAGTTCTGCTGCTTTACCGCAGCTGCACAGAGTGACAAACGCTATTGGAACAAATCATTTCAACTGGTGTGATATGCCAGTTGCCTCCCCCCCCAAAAAATGATTGAGGCAAGGGTGTGATATACCTATAATATACTTTCTATATAGTGCATTTGGGTAGTGCAGCATTTATGTGCAGTTCTGTAACGTTACCGCAGCTGCACAGAGTGACAAATGCTATTGGAACAAATAATTTTAACTGGTGTGATATACCAGTTGCCCCCCCCAAAAAAGTGATTGAGGCAGGGGTGTGATATACCTATTATATACTTTCTATATAGTGAATTTTGGTAGTGTAGCATTTGTGTGCGGTTCTGCTGCGTTACCACAGCTAGACAGAGTGACAAACGCTATTGGAACAAATAATTTCATCTAGTGTGATATACCAATTTCCCCCTAAAAAAATCTGATTGAGGCTTGGGTGTGATATACCAATAATTTACTTTCTATATAGTGCATTCGGGTTGTGCAGCATTTGTTTATGGTTCTGCTGCGTTACTGCAGCTACACAGATTGACATACGCTATTGGAATAAATAATTTCTACTGGTGTGATATACCAGTTGCCCCCCCAAAAAAGTGATTGAGGCAGGGGTGTGATATACCTATAATATTCTTTCTATATAGTGTATTTGGGTAGTGCAGCATATGTTTGCAGTTTTGCTGCGTTACTGCAGCTACACCGAGTGACAAACGCTATTGGAACAGATAATTTCAACTGGTGTGATATACCAGTTGCCCCCCCAAAAAACCGATTGAGGCAGGGGTGTGATATACCTATAATATACTTTCTTTTTAGTGCATTTGGGTAGTGCAGCATTTGTGTGCAGTTCTGTTGCGTTAGCGCAGCTAAACAGAGTGACAAACGCTATTGTTACAAAAAAATTCCACTGGTGTGATATACCAGTTGCCCCCCCTAAAAAGTTATTGAGGCAGGGGTGTGATATACCTATAAAATACTTTCTATATAGTGCATTAGGGTAGTGTACCATTTGTTTGCGGTTCTGCTGCGTTACCGCAGCTAGACAGGGTGACAAACGCTATTGGAACAAATATTTTCAACTGGTGTGATATACCAATTTCCCCCCTAAAAATCAGATTGAGCCAGGGGTGTGATATTCCAATAATATACTTTCTATATAGTGCATTTGGGTTGTGCAGCATTTTTTTGCGGTTCTACTGCGTTACTGCAGCTACAGAGAGTGAAAAGCGCTATTGGAACAAATCATTTCTACTGGTGTGATATACCAGTTGCCCCCCCAAAAAGCTGATTGAGGAAAAGGTGTGATATACCTTCTTCCACATATACTGCTTTCTATAGGGACTTTGTCACAGGGTCATTTTGAAAATGACAGACAGAGGAAGAGGCAGGCCGTTCCGCAGGGGTGGAAGACGCATCAGGCCAGAACCTAAGTGGGAAGTTGCAGAAGGTGTGTGCCATTACATCAAAGGATGCACCAGAGTTGTTTGAGTGGCTTACTTAGCTTTCCGCTTCTGCGCCCTCCTCATCCTCTCTATCTACACCCTCTCCACTCTCTGATGTGTGCACCCCTAAAGACACCACCATCACCACCATATCTACTCCACTCGAGGAATTATTTTCCCATCCATTCCAAGACCTTACCGATGCGCAGCCATTCTTGGCATCGGATCAGTAAGAGGAGGTATCAACGGTCGCCACCCAGCAGCCTGGCGACAGTACCCAGATCAGCCCAAGGAGGGTGGTCCCCGCTGTTGCTGCCTACTCCGAGATCTCTAATGTCTTGGTGGTGAAGGTTGGTGGTGGTGACGATGAAGATGTGTCGATGGACGTCACGCGAGCACCAGACGGAGCACAAGATAGGGAGGAGAAGGAGGAGAAGGCAGAACTTACAGTGCACAGGAGGCAAAAAGCAGACTGCTAATACATCTGGAACGAGCCATCCACCATGCACGGTCACATCTGGCGCTATCAGGATGATGGCACATGGCTCTGCATTGTGGGCTTTTTTAACGTGTTAGCTGCTGACAATAGTGTTGCCATCTGCAGCCTGTGCTGTAAATGCATAAGTCGCGGTAAGCCCAACACACAAATATGGATGACCGCCTTAAGAGGACACCTGGCCTTCCATCACCGAGCCCAGTGGGAGCAACGCCGTCAGAGCACACAAATCCACACTCCCGGAGCTCCACGTCCTGCCTCTTCTCCTTCTCCTCTCTCCTTTCATTTGTCCTCCACTCCACTTTCCACCGTGCCGTTGTCGCGTTCATCTGGCAAAAGGCAGGCTTCCGTGGCCCAAATGTTCGAGCACGAAAAGATGATAACGCCGGATAACCCTCTTGCCCAATGGCTGACTGCCGGCTTTTCGTAACTGCTAGCCTGCCAACTACTGCTATATAAACTGGTGGACTCAGAGGCCTTTAGAACATGTGTGGCCATTGGCACACCGCAATGGTAGGTCCCCAGAAGGAAATGTTTCTCCCAGGAGGGCATCCCGGAGCTATATGGCCACCTTCAGCGGCAAGATACATCTGACCACAGACACGTGGTCAAGAAAACAACGGCAGGGAAGGTACATAACTTTTACTGCCCACTGGGTGAACCTTCTGACGGTGGCAAGCTCCGTCTCCTCCTCAGCTGACTCCTCTTTTTCCACTGCTACCGCCTTTTCCGATGTGCCCCCCAAGCTTCCCAGAACCTATTCGATGTTGCTATGCTGTGCTGGGGCTGTTGTGCCTAGAAGCCAAGAGCCACACTTGTTATGCACTCCTTTCAGCTTTGCGGTCACAGGCCAATCTTTGGCTAACCCTGCTCAATTTGACCATTGGTAAAGTGGTGTGTGACAACGGTGCCAATCTGCTGAGCACGCTGAAACAGGGCAAAATGACACATGTGCAGTGCATGGCACACGTTCTAAACTTAGTTGTGCAGCAATTTGTTGCCAAATACCCCGGGGTCCAGGACGTCTTGCGGCAGGGCAGGAAAATCTTTGGCCATTTTAGAAGATCTTACACGGCCATGGCTCGCCTTGCTGACATTCAGCGGCGACACCGCCTACCTGTCAGATGTCTGATTTGTGACTGCCCGACGTGCTTGAACTCCACCTTCTATATGCTTGATAGGCTGTTTCAGTAGGAATGTGCAGTTAACGACTACCTGTACGAACTCTGCGGCAGGACAGGTTCTGGGAGCTTGTTTTTTTTTCACCGCGCCAGTGGCTGCTCATGCGCGATGCCTGCAGACTTCTGTGGCCATTTGATGAGATCCCCTAACTGGTCGTCGCAGCCAGGGTGCAATCAGTGACATTGTACTTTATGGCTTCTTTCTGGAGTGTGCATTGCCTCATGTCATTGATCAAGCCGTCGAGAAGCAGGAAGATGAGAAAGTCGAAATGCTGGATGAATTCCCAGGGGGAATTACTCCATCTGAGACAAGTCAACAGGAGTCTGAAGAAGAGTCAGAGGAGGATGGTGCCAGGGCGGAGGAGGAGGAGCATGAAGAGCATGCTTTAAACTTTTCTGGGATCCCTGCTGTTGTCCATGGCTGGTGGGAGTAGACCGAGGACGACATTATAAAAACTGGACGGTGAGCAGGAGCCAGGCCACTCCACTGCTTCCAGTTTAGAGCAAATTGGCACCTTCATGCTCCTGTGTTTGAAGAGGGACCCCCTTATAAAAAGCATAAAGGGCAAGTACAAGTACTGGATGGTAATGTACTTAGACCCCCTGTACAAACACAGAACAACATGTTACCAGCATCCCAGAGTGCTGTTGGAATGCAGCACTTCCAGGTCTTGCTTCGGGAAATGCTGCATTTTTACTGATGGAATTATATATATTTTTTTATTGGATTAGAATATTTGCGATCAACACTATTTGTGTGATATGCAGTGCCACCTGGTGAAGGTTAACCACATAAGACTGATGATGATGTGCAGAAATTCACCCGGATATGATTTAGTGCTCATGCACACGAACGTGTGCCTGCCCATGCTGTGGACCGCAAATTGCGGTCCACAATGCACGTGCACCGACTGTGTGCCCACTGTCTGCGGACATGGACCCATTCACTTGAATTGGGTTTGCAATGTGCATCCGATAGTCTGCACAGCAAAAAAAGTAGTGCATGCATACTAGAAAACCCACGGAAGCAGTCCGTAGGCTTCCGATCCATGCCTCCATTATGCGCTGCACCATATAATCGGGATTGCAGACACGCATGGTCTGTGATATGTTGTACACGCGGCCGGTGCCCTAATATTGCGTACCCGCTGTTTGCAAGCCGCAATACAGACACGGCCATGTGTATGAGCCCTTAGATGTAACACTTGAATGAACTGGCCAGTTCTTTAGTCATTGCAAGTACAAAACTTTATTTCCTGCCTAAAATGTTGGCACTTAGACCTTGCAGTACGCTAAATGCCGCATCACATTTTATAATGGAGCAAATATCATTAATGCATTCTAGTGATCAGAGTATGGAGGCAAAACCAGACAACCTTTTCGCAGGCAATGGGAAGGGTTATTGTGCAGGGTCCAACTCCCACTTCCATTGTAGACAAAGCAGTTTTAATGAAGTGTGCAGCGATATCTTAGAGCATACTTTTTATGGGGCGAATATTAAAATTTCATGTTTTTTATTGGAGCCTCTATTTGTTTAGCGATAAATAGCCTTGCATTTTGTTTCATAGAGGTCCTGTGGCCAGTTATGAGTCCCATAAATCACGTTGGCACTGATTTATCGGTAAAGCCATGAAACATCATATTTTGTTTAGGAGTAAAATATTAACCCCTTACTCTGAGTCAAAATACAGGAACATATCCCACATAATAAGGAAGGCAATCAATAGAACGAGCTGTGTAGTATACAGCAGCTGTGCACTGCTGAAAATAATTTATAAATTGCATCTAGTTTTTGGCATCAGTTATGTCCCCATTGTCACCTGTCTGCTCATAAAGTTTATGAGTATTATCTAATCCCTTCCTTGGATTGAGTTGTTAGATTAAAACGCTCAGTCTGTTGTTTACTTTTCTCTAATACGATTATTAGTTTTTAATGAAAAAAAATCATAACCCAATCGTTCCCATACCAGATATATTCACTTGTCTATTCAGTCTCACTGACTTCTGAATAAGGGTTCATTCACACATGCGTATATGTTTTCGCGGATTCGCAAAACACAGACATCGGCACTGTGCGTTCTGCATTTTGCGGACGGCATATCGCTGGCACACTCATAGAAAATGGACAAGAATAGGACATGTTCTATGTTTTTTGCGGAACGGAAGGGCCCTTGGATCCCTAAAGATGGTGGTGAATACTTCAGCAGCATAGTGTATGATTTCAGCTTTATGGAACATATGTATCTGCCAAGAGTGACGTTCGAGCAAACTATGAATAAATACACCAGGATGAATCAGGGCATTGCAGCAACAGAAAATAAAAAGACGCATATACAGTTTATAAAAAATAAATAAAAAAATCTGCATCATTGCTCCTTTGAAGTGTTTCCCTGGCAACGCTTCTTATTAAACAGCTCATATCACGCTCCTGTTCAAAATGCATCATATTTCTTCTAGTGCCGTGCTTCACATTGATCAGCATGCATTACTGGTTGATAAGATGGTAAGAAAATATTTAGCCAGCTCGGATCAAGAAAGGCCACACTTGCGATTTACAGAGGGTTAAGCTGGTGCCACTGGTTTTCTTAATCTGCTCTTACGTGTGTAATGTTAATCCTGGAAAGGTTAAGAGAAGTTATATCTCGCCTGCTCGCTAATCGCGGCAGGCAAATGAGGTTTTAAATATATGACTTTTACACTTGTGTTATAAATATATCTAAAGGAAAGTGGGTCATAACAGATGGCTTTTCATGTGAAACCCAAATAAATCCAAAATATTGTGCTGATTAATTTCATACATAGCTTTATAAGTGTCAGAGCTTTGTTTTTCAAGCCCACAATGTGAATCTTCTGCTTCCTTAGAGCTATAGAGAAGATGTATCCCCAGAACTGGTTTAAACCAAGACTTAAAAAAAGCCTCTTAGGAAAGGAATAAAATGTTATATTTCGTAGAGCCATGATTTCCCGAATATTAAAAGCCCATTATGGGAATGAACTAAACGTGTTGAGTTCATGATCAATCAGGTACTCATCGTGCACACAGGTGTCTCTTTGCTCTCTAGGTCAGTGGAGTTTCCTGATTACGAGCAGGCGCTATCTGTAGAGAACTGTAGGTCGGCAATCAATAGAAAGCCCATTACTCATGCCTACTGCGCATCATCATGTCTGTTGAAGGTCAGACTAAGGGCTCATTCAGACGGCCGTATGCTATCTGCAAAAATGCAAATCCGTTTTTTTTTTTTTGAGGATTAGATGCTGACCCATTCACTTCTATGGGGTCCTTTTTCTATTCCACGGTTCCGCAAAACAAATGAAAAATGTCCTATACTTGTCTGTGAAAATCAGGACATGGCCCCATTGAAGTCTATGGGTCCACAAAAATACGGAATGCTATCCGGATAGCATTCAGTATATTTGTGGACAGCATACAGCCGTCTGAATGAGCCCTTAGTGGAAGGGTACGAACAAAACAGATAATTCCTGATCTCTTCTTCCATAAGCTCCTAAGGGGCAGTTGCAAATAGATTAAGTTATATCACTTAAAGTAAATGAATGCTAAACATTTAAGGCTTCAGGTACAGTAGAAACCAGGCACTGCTAGGTGTAGAGGGGAGAGTAAGGCCACTTTCACACAGTCAGTGTTTGGTCAGTAATTTCCATCAGTGATTGTGAGCCACAACCAGGTGTGGAGCCGAGGCTACACAGAGATGAGGTATAATTGAAAGATTGTTCTGTGTTTTGAACCATATCTGGCTTTGGCTCACAATCACTGATGGAAATCGCTAATCAAACACTGACCAAATGTGTGACTGTCCTCTCAGGTGTTTTTTTATGAATAACCTGCCAAGTGTGTGTACACAAGGAATAACATTATGTTTGGACATTACATTTTTTGTAGTTTTTATTTTTCCCTAAGCTAGTGGATGGAGACTAGCTGTCATGACTGTCACTCACACAGGGGGTGGGGTAATGACCACTGAACTCCACCCTCACCCCTGTCCCTGCCTACTTGCCTCGCAAGTCCTAGAGACAAGGGGCAACTGGTCGACAAACCCTTAGCTAGGATAGTGCAGGGAAGACAAACAACACATAAACAGAAAGGTCAAACAAGCCGCGTCAAAACCAAGAGAGCAGAAAATGTACCGGAAGAGCAAGCAGACAATCATCAGGACAAGCCGAAGTCAAATCAGGAGAGCACGCCAAGACCAGAGGATGAGACGGACGGGAAATCGGAGGCCAAGCAGGAACAAACAAACCAGGCGAGTATCATGCAGGAAGGACCTCAATAACAGGCAATCTGTGGCCAGCAGATTGCCTGTTTTAAATAGAGCGCTCGTGGAGTCATGTGACGTGGCCAGCGTCACATGACTCCCGAGTTCTGATGCAGCATATATTGGCTTGAACATGTGGACTTTGGAAAAAGCCAAGTGTAGTTGAGAGGAAAAAAGCGGTACAGTGCTTTCCTACCCAGCACCACTACATCCTACTCTTCCTATTCAGATATGGTCAGCCTGCATGAAGTTTCTGGACTGGAGAAAATGGTTGGCACGGCAGAACATTAAAAATGGCTTTATATGCAGTTAGAGTGCTGCAATATATTCGCAATTGCGCTAATCGGCACTAATAATGCAAATATTTTGGTGCAATACATGAAACTTCACATTTTAGCAGGTCTGCATGTATGTATGGACAGCAGAACCTATCACACTACCTAACACACTGCACTGCAACAGCTACACTGTATCAGGATATAAGCTACACTGACTATCTCCCACTATCTGTATTATATATATAAGCTAACTAACTAACTAACTAATGTAGTCCGGAAAGCACAGAGCACATCAATGACACTTCTCTCTCTCTCTCAGAACTTTAAAAAACACTAGAAAATGGCTGCTTATATAGTAAGGGGTAGGCAACTTTCCTATTGGTTGCTAGGGATGTTGCTAAGCTCAGACAAAGACATTGCAGCCTTCTCATTGGCCCTCAAGCAAGAAGGGAGGTTACTGATGAAGAAAAAATCTTGAATATTTGAAATTACAAATATATTTCACTATATTCAAAATATTCGCAAATTCTCGAAGTGCCGATATTCGCGATTAATATTCACAATATTTCTTAGGTACATGAATGTAGCTTTTGAATGAAGGGAAGCTGCTTGCATAAACCTAACAATTTGCTATATTCAACAGCTTTAGGCCTCATGCACACGACCGTTGTGTGCATCCGCGGCCGTTGTGCCATTTTCCATTTTTTTTCGCGGACCCATTGACTCTCAATGGGTCCGTGGAAAAATCGGAAAGTGCACCGTTTTGCAGCCGAGACCGTGATCCGTGTATCCTGTTCGTCACTTCGTGAAAACTCAGATCCAACAGTATATTCTAACACAGAGGCGTTCCCATAGTGATGGGGACGCTTCAGGTTAGAATATACTAAAAGAACTGTGTACATGACTGCCCCCTGCTGCAGACCCCCCCCCTCCCTCCCCTGTAGTTAACTCATTGGTAGCCAGTGGGCCCCCCCCCTCCCTCCCCTGTAGTTAACTCATTGGTAGCCAGTGGGCCCCCCTCCTCCCTCCCCTGTAGTTAACTCGTTGGTAGCCAGCCCCCCCCCCTCCCTCCCCTGTAGTTAACTCGTTGGTGGCCAGCCCCCCCTCCCTCCCCAGTAGTTAACTCATTTGTGGCCAGTGGGGCCCCCCCTCCCTCCCCTGTAGTTAACTCGTTGGTGGCCAGCCCCCCCTCCCTCCCCTGTAGTTAACTCATTGGTGGCCGGTGGGGTCTCCCTCCCTCCCCTGTAGTTAACTCGTTGGTGGCCAGTGGGCCCTCTACCCTCCCTCCCCCTCCTAATTAAAATCTCCCCCCTATCATTGGTGGCAGTGGAAAATACCGATCGGAGTCCCAGTTTAATCGCTGGGGCTCCGATCGGTAACCATGGCAACCGGGACGCTACTGCAGTCCCGGTTGCCATGGTTACTTAGCAATTTGTAGAAGCATCATACTTACCTGCGAGCTGCGATGTCTGTGTCCGGCCGGGAGCTCCTCCTACTGGTAAGTGACAGGTCTGTGCGGTGCATTGCCTAATGATCTGTCACTTACCAATAGGAGGAGCTCCCGGCCGGTCACAGACATCGCAGCTCGCAGGTAAGTATGATGCTTTTACAAATTGCTAAGTAACCATGGCAACCGGGACTGCAGTAGCGTCCCGGCTGCCATGGTTACCGATCGGAGCCCCAGCGATTAAACTGGGACTCCGATCGGTACTCTCCACTGCCACCAATGATAGGGGGGCTGATTTTAATATAGGAGGGGGAGGGAGGGGAGAGGGCCCACTGGCCACCAATGAGTTAACTACAGGGGAGGGAGGGGGGGCCCACTGGCCACCAATGAGTTAACTACAGGGGAGGGAGGGGGGGCTGGCCACCAACGAGTTAACTACAGGGGAGGGAGGGGGGGCCCACTAGCTACCAACGAGTTAACTACAGGGGAGGGAGGGAGGGGGGGCTGGCTACCAACGAGTTAACTACAGGGGAGGGAGGGGGGCCTACTGGCCACCAATGAGTTAACTACAGAGGGGGAGGGGGGGGGCGGCCGCACTGGCCACCAATAGGTTAAAAACAGGGGGGGAAGTCTGCTCCCTGCTGCCTGGCAGCACCTGCCAGGCAGCAGGGGGCAGTCATGTACACAGTTTTTTAGTATATTCTAACCTGAAGCGTCCCCTTTACCATGGGAACGCCTCTGTGTTAGAATATACTGTCGGATCTGAGTTTCACAATGTAACTCATATCCAACAGTATATTCTAACATAGAGGCGTTCCCATGGTGATGGCGACGCTTCAAGTTAAAATATACCATCGGATTGGAGAAAACTCCGATCCGATGGTATAAAGGGACTCCTGACTTTACATTAAAAGTCAATGGGGACGGATCCGTTTGCAATTGCACCATATTGTGTCAACGTCAAACGGATCCGTCCCCATTGACTTGCATTGTAATTCAGGACGGATCCGTTTGGCTCCGCATGGCCAGGCGGACACCAAAATGACTTTTTTTTCATGTCCGTGGATCCTCCAAAAATCAAGGAAGACCCACGGATGAAAAAACGGTCACGGATCTTGGACCTACGGACCCCGTTTTTGCGGACCGTGAAAAATTACTGTCGTGTGCATGAGGCCTAAATGGATGTGTAGGGAGACAGAAGGATTCTGGATGCAGGATGCTATTCACTGCAAGGAAAAACATTTCCTATTTGCAGTTTTCTTCATTATTGCTTCTGTGTAAACTTTGTAGAATGTGCATTGCCTACTGCTTCACACCAGCTGCTCCAAGTAGAAGCTCCTTGCAGATACTGCTAATTGACTCATTCTGTAGCACAAGTCTGCTTTCCTGGTTCAAAATAGGTGTAATAATTTTGTGTCTTGAAATTTTTGTTTAAGAGCCTTGTTATTGTTACAGAACACGTTATTCATAGTATTGGTACAGCTTCCAAAGGAGCAGATAGAAATAAAAAATGTTTTGTTGACCCATAACATAAAAAAGAGATATCTGATAACTTGATTTTTGTGTCAGCTTGTCTTTTCATTGTTATCATTTTCAGGTACATAAAACTTTTTTTGATTATTTTTTATTCCTTTTTTTGGGGGGAGGGGGGATACACAAACTGCAATACTGTATTATTATTTTTTATTTACAGCATTAACGTGCAGGATAAGTTACATTATCATTGTATTGTTCATTTTATTACAAATGCCTCAATATTTTTTTCTTTTTTTTTTTAGGATTTTTGTTTCATGGTATTAGATATGTGATCCTCTAACACTTTACTACTTATGTAGTACAGTGTATTATGCTGTCAGTAAGCAGTCTTTTAGGCTGGGATCTGGCCATTAGAGCAGGAGCCCTATAAGCTGTCATTGAGTGGTTAAACAGATTTTTCACTATTTTTTTTACTGATGACCTATTCTTTGAACAGGCCATCAGTATCTGATTGGTGGGGTCCGACACACGGGACACTTGCCAATCAGCTGTTTGAGAAGACACCAGTTCTTCTGTGAGCCATACATTGTATAGCAGCTGTGCTTGGTATCTCGCTCAGCCCCATTCACTTCTATGGGGCTGAGCTGCCCCTAGGCCACGTGATCAGCTTTGCTGCTCCATCCATTCTCTATTGGACTGATAAAGAAAGCAGAGTACAGTGCTCTGATATTTCTGGCTGCCGCATAGAATGAATGTAGCAGCAGCATAGGGGATAACTTGAATGACCGAACAGTAGATAGGGAATGACTTGCAAACTCGGCACAACCCCTTTACCCTCTTTTTTTGGGTGGTAGTTAAAGATAAGCGAATCGAAGTTGACAAAGTGGAATTTGATCTGAATTTCAGGAAAAATTCGATTCGCACCAAAGCCGAATTTCCTTGTGCTTTGTGGTAACGAAATGCATTTTTCCCTAAAATGGCTGCTGCACATGTTAGGACATGGAGCAAAGAACTCTGGGAACGAGGGATCACCCATAATGCCGTGCATGCAGCCAATCAGCAGCCTGCCAGCCCCTGTGTTGTCACAGCCCTATAAATAGCCTCAGCCATCTTGGATTCTGTCATTTTCCAGTGTGCTTAGTGCAGGAACAGACATCAGCAGGCGCTAGGGACAGTGCTAGGAAAGACTTCATTGTTCTTAAAAAATTATTTACAAGTTCAGGGAAATATTAGTCAAGCTGTAGGGAAAGGTTAGGGAGACATCATCTACACTATAAAAGGAGAACAGGGTGCAATAGGAGAGTGCACAGCCTGCGTAATAGGAGCGATTCTATTACACCTTGCTGCACTAATGGGGATCCAAATTGCAGTTATACTGCTGCTTTTAGGTGGTTTGCACTATATGATACATCAGTAATTCCAGCAAACCATGATTGTGATTGGGGTGAAAGTTCTGTGTGATACAGCCATTTACGGGGTGTATTAATAGGAAAGATATGTACATCCTATTAGCCGTTACGTGTTGATTTTACTTTGTTTTACTTTTTTTTGGGGGGGGGGGGGGCGGTGTATTAATAGGAAAGAAAAAGGAAAAAATATATATGTCACAATTGCCGTTCAGCGGTGAAGTTACATTGTACTACAGCCATTTGCATGGTGTATTAAAAGGAAATATACATACATCCCATTAGCCATTCTGCAGAGAATTGTGATTTTTATATTTCTTTTTTTGGGGTGTAGTAAGAGGAAAAAGGATATGTCTTAATTGCAGTTCAGCAGTGAAGTTACATTGTACAACTACAGCCTTTGTTTTGGGGTATTATTTTAATTTAATTTTAATTATTTTATTATACAGTATGTCAGACAAACAGGTGACAGGCCCTTTAAAGGAAACAGGCAGTGACCAAAACGAGAGGCCTAAACTCCTGGTGTCATCTAGCGGTCGTCTCTTTACCATCAACCCAGCGGTGCTTGAATGGTTGACTCGATCTTTGACTTTGTAGCAAGTGACATCAGACACCGTCAGCCAAGAGTTGGTGGGTTCCTCTGACACAATGCTTAGTTTGCATGGCCCGGGAGCAGGCCCTGTGCCCCCACCTGTCCTGAACCTTCCTTTGTCATTTTCAGTTCCCTCAGCACAAAAAGTAATATATGCTGTAGGCTCGGCTCCACTTTTCAGCGAGGACGAGCTAATAGAGGACAGTCAGCAGCTACTTTTCAGCCAAGATCTGGAGGAGACATCTTCTGCTTCCTCCAGTAGACGGGCAAGTAGTAATGAAAAGAGTCGCGTGGGAGAAGGTGTTGTGAGCAGTCAGGCTCAGATCATTAAGGGGGACATTAGTGATGTGCACAAAGTAGTGGATGATGATGTAGCCAATCGCACTTGGGAGCCGAGTAAAGAAGGAGCCGAGTAGAGAAGAGTGTGGCAGCTTGCGTGTGAGGCAGCGGCTGAGCCAGCAGGGTGGTAGCGTGGCTATGAGTCAGAGTAGCAGCAGTGGGAGGTCAGGAGCCAAACATGGCTGGGGTAGACCGCCGACTTCGCAGGAGCCTACTGACCTGGAAATTAGTTGTGCAGGGGTTCACAGAGGCAGCGGTAGTAGGCAGTTAGCGTTGAGATTTTGGGGAAAATACCATACTCAGCGGTGTGGAAATTTATTGTTAGGCCACCGGTGGAGGTGAACATGGTCACTTTCAGAATTTGTGGGCAGAAGGTGAATCATGGCCATGGTGCAAATGTTGGCACCACAGCCCTGCGTCAACACATGCAGCACCACCATAAAGTGTCCTGGGAGAACCGTGGCTCCGATGTGGTGGTCCAGCCTGTCGTGGCAACCGCTGCATCACCCAGTGGCACGCATCTGATTTCAGGCAGTCAAGACTCCACCACCTCAGCTGAAGGGAGCTGTCTGTCCTTCCCATCATCTACCGGTCCTGATGCTTCTGCTTCTCGTCCTCCTACTCCTCATCACTAATTTTGTCAGCAGTCTATCACCAAAGCGATTGCCAACAGATAGCAATACGCTTTTGGTCATCCTATGGTGCAGAAGCTGAACGTGCTCCTGGCCAAGTTGCTGGTACTGCAGTCCCTCCCTTTCCAAGTGGTGGACTCTCCACCTTTCAGAGAAATGATGGCTTGTACCGAGCCGAAATGGAGAGTCCCAAGCAGTCATTTATTTGCCAAAAAGGCAGTACCAGCCCTGCACAAATTAGTAAAACATAAGGTTGCCATTCCTTGAGTCTGTCAGTGTCTGTCAAAGTGCCAGATGACGCCGCTTCAGTCTCCACATTATCACGCTGTTGGTCCTGCAACAATGTCCGCTTCTGCCTCCTCATCCACCACCGTGTACTCAGTCTCCACTGCAGGGACAATTTACAGTGCCCCCCCAGCATACCACATGTGCAGGGCACGGCGGTGTCTCGCTGTTCTACACTTCGTTTGCCTTTGAACTGCTCCGTGTCCTTCATCAAGAAATCTAATCCTGGCTTTCTCTTCGACAACTCAAAATCAGAACCATGATGACCGTCAACGGGAAGAACAGGGTGTCGGCACTCCGTGAAGGAGGGCTGAGCCATGCACCCTGCATAGCGCATGTGTTCAATATGGTAGTAAAGCAGTTCCTGAAGTCTTTATCCCATCTGCAATACATCCTGAAAATCGCCAGGAAACTTTGCATGCACTTCAGCAACTTGTGCACCGCAAAGCACACCCTCCTTGAGCTGCAGCGGCAGAATGGCATCCCCCAACATAGGCTGATATGCGACGTTTCCACCAGTTAAAATTCCACCCTCCATATGTTGGACCGATTTGAACAGATGTGAACAGATAAAGGCCAGAAACTGATTTATTAATGATAAAGGTGGACAGAGGTACTCCCCTGTGTGACTTCGATGTTAGCCAGTGGCAGCTCATGCGTGACACCTGCCGTTTGCTCAGCCGTTAGAGGAGGCCACTTTATTTGTCAGTTGCCAGGACTATGGGATGAGCAACGTCATTCCACTGATTCAAGTCCGGAACAGATTCTGCTAAATCTGGCTGGCCAGGGGACAGGAGACGTGGCGACTACATCTCATGGCTACATGAGTCCTGTGGGGGCTGAACTAGAGGAGGAGGACATTTGAGCACAAGCAATGCATAGATAAATGGCTGATTTTTCTACACAGGTGACAGGAGAGGCAGCCGGAGGAGCTATAGGGTGATGAGGAAGATGAGGCAGATGACCCAGACACACTGTGGCAGTATGCAGCGGATATGGAGGCAGGGAGTCCCTCCGAGTCACTTACGCAAATGGCCCGATACATGCTCAGTTGCTTGAGTAGTGACAGCCTAATTGTCATAATTCGGCAAAGGGATGACTACTGGCTCTCCACCATGTTAGACCCTCACTACCGGTTGAAAATGGGGGCCTTTTTTACACCTGCTGACAGGGAGGACAAACTGAACTACTTTCTAGACATCCTATGTAGTCAGTTGGCCGCTGCCTATGTGCGCCATCGCCCATCCTCACGCAGGTCTGACTGGGGAGACCTCTGTGCTCACGTTCCTCTGCCATGGCTGCTGGGGGAGGTTGGGGGGGGCAGGAGCAGTACCAGCTCCATCAGCAGCAGTCGCTAATGAGCAGTTTTCTTCACCCGTCTACTGAACAGACTACTCACCAGCAGCAGCTAGACATAGAGCAGAACTTGAACCAGCAGGTAGTGGCATACTTAGAGTGCACCCTGTCACCCACATCGAAGATTCCCTGGACTACTGGACAGCCAAACTCGATTTGTGGCCGCAACTGGCCGAGTTTGCCCTGGAAAAGCTTTCCTGCCCGGCCAGTAGTGTGGCATCAGAGTGGGTGTTTAGTGCAGCGGGGGCTATAGTTACCCCAAGAAGAACTCACCTGTCCACCCAAAATGTGGAGAGGCTAACCTTTGGCAAGATGAATCAGGCATGGATCAGCTGGGATTTCCACCTACCAATGCCTCATGCATCAGACTAGATAATCCATGGTGCCACAATAATACTTGGACAAAAGACCTGTTTCTTCTGGCTACCTGCTTCAGCAACTATTCTGATGCTACCACCCTCCTGATACCACACCTGCTGACAGGTGATCCTACAGCCACCCACCATATTCAGCTGGTACTGGTATTGCCCCACACATCTCCACTATGTCACTGGGCCACTATGTGGTATCTTTATGCTGCTGCCACCTCACCACTCTGTGGTCTCCTCATGCTGCTGCCACCTCACCACTATGTGGTCTCCAAATGCTGCTGCCACCTCACCACTATGTCACTAGGTCGCTCTGTAATCTCCTCATGCTGCTGCCACCTCACCACTATGTCACTGGGCCACTCTGTGGTCTCCTCATGCTGCTGCCACCTCATCACTTTGTCACTGGGCTACTCTGTGGTCTCCTCATGCTGCTGCCACCTCACCACTATGTCACTGGGGCACTCTGTGGACTTCTCATGCTGTTCTCACCCTCCCCACTCCATGACTGGGCTACTATTGTGCCTTTTTGGCCTGGTTAACATAATTATTTATTTCACCCTTCTTCTGATCTGTCAGAAGGTGTCACCGCCAGTTATGTGAAAAGATCTGTTAGACGTTCTCCTCTACCTCTTGCATGATGATCTTTGTTTTGGTTTAACTTTGTCATCTCCTTCCCTTCTCCCAGCTGTCACTTATTTACACTAATTGTCTCCCTTTATATTCCCTCCCATACTGCCTCACTTTGCGGTTTATACTTCTTCCTGGATGAGTTGTTCACTGCTGGATGCTGCTTCTGCTGAGTCCTCAGATAAGTCTGTTTCCTTTATTTGTGTTTCCTTGCTGGTTTGATTCTAGGTGACCCTGACTCCGTCCGTATTAAGTGCAGGGAGCCGGTGGTCGTGTCCCCTCATTATTATAGGGTTTTTAGGTGTCACATAATATTAGGTACGTGGGCATGCAATCGTCTACCATAAAGACCTTTGCATGGGCATAGCAGTCAGGGAGAGCTCTAGGGGTTTTATAGGGCTCACCCATATGCTCCTTAGTTTGGGATCAAGCCAGTCGGATGTTTATTTATAAGTCCCAGCTTTCTGCAACACCATCCGTGACAGAAGGAAGGAAAAATGAGACTCACAATGGATCCTGTCTATGTAGCAGCTGTAAGGCTTGTATGACATGGTCCTTATTTTGCATCAGAATTGGCTTATGATTTGGTAGCCAAAAGCAGGAGTGGGTACAAAACACAGAAGACATCCCATTCATGTGTTATCTTTGTTTTGGATCCACTCCTGTTTTTTTTTCTTTTTTGGGTTTTAGCAATACTTATGAATTTCTGACCAAATACTGACCAAGTGAAGGTGTTATTGTTCTGACGGATCAGAGGAAGGGCAAAATAATCAGTGACGTCTACACAAACCTACTGCTGACACCCTCTCCACTCTGCCGGGGGGGCTCTACTTGTATAAGTGTTAATAGAACAGGTTCTGTAGACATCTATGTGGAATCACCTGATGATGGTGTAAAAGGAGTGTGCTCTTTTACGCTGAGTTATTTGGTCAGTTTTGGCCCCGTAATTGACCAAATGAGTTTAGTGTGAAGTGATTCTAAGATGGACACCTGTCATCTGCGTGTCATACTGACTCACAATATTGTTTCACTACCACAGCAGACTCCCTATGCGTGTTACTGCAAAATCAGATTAGTTTTATTCTATGGGTCAGTACGATTACAGCAATTCTAAATACTTAGTTTTATCTGTTCTTTATTACTTATCCACTGCATTTCAAGAGCCATACCTTTTTACATTTTCTGTCAGTATAATTATATTTTGGCTTATTTTTTGCAAGATCAGATATAGTATTGTGTGTGTGTGCTTTTGGGGAGAGGGATTATTATTTTTCCAAAACGAATTCACGTGTTAATGTTTTTTGTTTTTTATAGTCTTTTTTCTTAATAAACCTTTATTAACCTATTTTGTACCACTAGGGTACATCAGATTTAAAATGCACTAAATGAAGGACCCGGCTTCACCCGGGTATAATTAGTCGATTTAATTTTATGTTTCCATGTGTCGTAAAAAGATATTGACAGTTTCCCCAATAACTGTGACCTCTACAGTACCCGCCCCTTTAAGATTGACCTCCACAGTGCCCGCCCATTTACCATTGACCTCCAAAGTGGCCACCCCTTTAACATTGACCTCCACAGTGCCGCCCCTTTAACAATGACCTTCAGAGTGCCTGCCCCTTTAACAGTGACCTCCCCTATAACAGTGACTTTCACAGTGACCTCCCTTTTAACAGTGAATTTCACAGTGCCCTCCCCTTTAACAGTGACCGCCCCTTTAACAATGATTGGCCGGCCCTTTAACAGGGACCACCCCTTTAACAGTGACTTTCACAGTGACCGCCCCTTTAACAGTGGCTTTTACAGTGACCGCCCCTTTAACAGTGACTTTCACAGTGACCGCCCCTTTAACAGGGACCGCCCCTTTAACAGTGACTTTTATAGTGACCGCCCCTTTAACAGTGACTTTCACAGTGACTGCCCCTTTAACAGTAACCGCACCTTTAACAGTGAATTTCTCAGTACCGCCCCTTTAGCAGTGACTTTCACAGTGACTGCCCCTTTAACAGTTACTTTCATAGTGCCCGTCCCTTTAAGCAGTAAAGAAAAATAGCTGGGTTGTTATGGAAACCTGGAGTAAAACTGTGTTTATGGCAGTTGGGATTTGAAGAGAAAGACTTGTAGGCTTGTATTGGCTAATGTGGGTTATTTTGGGGAATATCTCAGGAACGGTATGTCCTAGAGAGCTGAGACCCAGTCTGAAACCTTCCCGGACACCTGATGTACCTGTGTGCCAAATTTGGTGAAGATCGGTCCAGTTATTTGGTCGTGCATAAAGAACGTCCAGACAGACAGAAATTCATTTTTATATAAATAAGAGATTGGTATACCTTGTTCCATATACCAATGCATTATAGTCATTGTAACAGAGAAAGATTATTAGGCCATGTCTAATAGTAATAAAGTCATTTTACAACTTGGGGCCTTTCTTAGGATATCGACTGCAATGAAATGACATTTATTTTATTATTGAGCATTTTACTAAAATTCTAATTATTTTATTTTATTATTGAGCATTTTACAAAAAATATGCCACACTGGACAAATCCTTTAACTTATGCAATGCAACAGCAGGTTGTATGGTTCTCGTGCTTACAGAGGCCCTGAAATAAAAAGCTAGCAAGTGAGACATGTGCATTCCTACATTCCTACTGTGCAGTCATGGCACATCAGGGCATAGCTGATGATTACTGTGAAGCAGGTAGAATAGAGGGCATCGAACACTGCACAAGTCCTTATTTTGTTGAGTGATTGAGGTGAAGTGTCTATGAAGTGTTGATAAACCTCTTATACCAGAAGTATACAACAATTTTTAGCTAAGGAGTTGTACTCAAAATAGTATGATGTTGATCCACACTGGATAAAAGAAAAACCTGCATCTAATATACTGTATGTACATTTTATATGTATTGCATTTTTACAATTAATTACAGAATATTATAATAATTAGCAGATATAACTAGAGATGAGTGAAATTTTGAAAAATTCGATTTTGCCGATTTTGCCGAACTTCAACAAGAAATTCAATTCATTATGGAACGCGATAAGTCAGTTATACCGAGGCACCTCTGCCTAATCATATTCCTCCCACTTGGCAGCAGAAGGGTCATGAGTGCCTCCATTGTGGAAACACTCATCTCTGAATGTTCAACTGCATCGCTGTTCTCAGATTCTTTACTGTGTGTATCTGTTGTTACTTGAGATGATGTTGAGGAGCAAGCAACCATTTCAGTACAGCTGGATTGTTGGTCAAAACACAACCATGGGATAACACTGGCAGCTGTGGCCTGTTGCTGCGGCTACCACCACTCCTTCTTCTGCTGCCACTTGTTCCAGCTACAGCAACAGTTTTGCCACTGACCGTTCCTTTGGAGGGCCCAGGCAACTGTCTGTTGATGAATGATGGAGCAGTTGAACAAGATAAACTCTGCGATATACAGGTCCTTCTAAAAAAATTAGCATATTGTGATAAAGTTCATTATTTTCTGTAATGTACTGATAAACATTAGACTTTCATATATTTTAGATTCAGTACACTCAACTGAAGTAGTTCAAGCCTTTTATTGTTTTAATATTGATGATTTTAGCATACAGCTCATGAAAACCCCAAATTCCTATCTAAAAAAATTTGCATATCATGAAAAGGTTCTCTAAACGAGCTATTAACCTAATCATCTGAATCAACTAATTAACTCTACAGGGAGTGCAGAATTATTAGGCAAATGAGTATTTTGACCACATCATCCTCTTTATGCATGTTGTCTTACTCCAAGCTGTATAGGCTCGAAAGCCTACTACCAATTAAGCATATTAGGTGATGTGCATCTCTGTAATGAGAAGGGGTGTGGTCTAATGACATCAACACCCTATATCAGGTGTGCATAATTATTAGGCAACTTCCTTTCCTTTGGCAAAATGGGTCAAAAGAAGGACTTGACAGGCTCAGAAAAGTCATAAATAGTGAGATATCTTGCAGAGGGATGCAGCACTCTTAAAATTGCAAAGCTTCTGAAGCGTGATCATCGAACAATCAAGCGTTTCATTCAAAATAGTCAACAGGGTCGCAAGAAGCGTGTGGAAAAACCAAGGCGCAAAATAACTGCCCATGCACTGAGAAAAGTCAAGCGTGCAGCTGCCAAGGTGCCACTTGCCACCAGTTTGGCCATATTTCAGAGCTGCAACATCACTGGAGTGCCCAAAAGCACAAGGTGTGCAATACTCAGAGACATGGCCAAGGTAAGAAAGGCTGAAAGACGACCACCACTGAACAAGACACACAAGCTGAAACGTCAAGACTGGGCCAAGAAATATCTCAAGACTGATTTTTCAAAGGTTTTATGGACTGATGAAATGAGAGTGAGTCTTGATGGGCCAGATGGATGGGCCCGTGGCTGGATTGATAAAGGGCAGAGAGCTCCAGTCCGACTCAGACGCCAGCAAGGTGGAGGTGGAGTACTGGTTTGGGCTGGTATCATCAAAGATGAGCTTGTGGGGCCTTTTCGGGTTGAGGATGGAGTCAAGCTCAACTCCCAGTCCTACTGCCAGTTTCTGGAAGACACCTTCTTCAAGCAGTGGTACAGGAAGAAGTCTGCATCCTTCAAGAAAAACATGATTTTCATGCAGGACAATGCTCCATCACACGCGTCCAAGTACTCCACAGCGTGGCTGGCAAGAAAGGGTATAAAAGAAGAAAATCTAATGACATGGCCTCCTTGTTCACCTGATCTGAACCCCATTGAGAACCTGTCGTCCATCATCAAATGTGAGATTTACAAGGAGGGAAAACAGTACACCTCTCTGAACAGTGTCTGGGAGGCTGTGGTTGCTGCTGCACGCAATGTTGATGGTGAACAGATCAAAACACTGACAGAATCCATGGATGGCAGGCTTTTGAGTGTCCTTGCAAAGAAAGGTGGCTACATTGGTCACTGATTTGTTTTTGTTTTGTTTTTGAATGTCAGAAATGTATATTTGTGATTGTTGAGATGTTATATTGGTTTCACTGGTAAAAAATAAATAATTGAAATGGGTATATATTTGTTTTTTGTTAAGTTGCCTAATAATTATGCACAGTAATAGTCACCTGCACACACAGATATCCCCCTAAAATAGCTAAAACTAAAAACAAACTAAGAACTACTTCCAAAAATATTCAGCTTTGATATTAATGAGTTTTTTTGGGTTCATTGAGAACATGGTTGTTGTTCAATAATAAAATTAATCCTCAAAAATACAACTTGCCTAATAATTCTGCACTCCCTGTAAACACCTGCAAAAGATTCCTGAGGCTTTTAAAAACTCCCAGCCTGGTTCATTACTCAAAACCGCAATCATGGGTAAGACTGCCGACCTGACTGCTGTCCAGAAGGCCATCATTGACACCCTCAAGCAAGAGGGTAAGACACAGAAAGAAATTTCTGAACGAATAGGCTGTTCCCAGAGTGCTGTATCAAGGCACCTCAGTGGGAAGTCTGTGGGAAGGAAAAAGTGTGGCAGAAAACGCTGCACAACGAGAAGAGGTGACCGGACCCTGAGGAAGATTGTGGAGAAGGACCGATTCTAGACCTTGGGGGACCTGCGGAAGCAGTGGACTGAGTCTGGAGTAGAAACATCCAGAGCCACCGTGTACAGGCGTGTGCAGGAAATGGGCTACAGGTGCCGCATTCCCCAGGTTAAGCCACTTTTGAACCAGAAACAGCGGCAGAAGCGCCTGACCTGGGCTACGGAGAAGCAGCATTGGACTGTTGCTCAGTGGTCCAAAGTACTTTTTTCGGATGAAAGCAAATTTTGCATGTCATTTGGAAATCAAGGTGCCAGAGTCTGGAGGAAGACTGGGGAGAGGGAAATGCCAAAATGCCTGAAGTCCAGTGTCAAGTACCCACAGTCAGTGATGGTCTGGGGTGCCATGTCAGCTGCTGGTGTTGGTCTACTGTGTTTTATCAAGGGCAGGGTCAATGCAGCTAGCTATCAGGAGATTTTGGAGCACTTCATGCTTCCATCTGCTGAAAAGCTTTATGGAGATGAAGATTTCATTTTTCAGCACGACCTGGCACCTGCTCACAGTGCCAAAACCACTGGTAAATGGTTTACTGACCATGGTATAACTGTGCTCTATTGGCCTGCCAACTCTCCTGACCTGAACCCCATAGAGAATCTGTGGGATATTGGGAAGAGAAAGTTGAGAGACGCAAGACCCAACACTCTGGATGAGCTTAAGGCCGCTATCGAAGCATCCTGGGCCTCCATAACACCTCAGCAGTGCCACAGGTTGATTGCCTCCATGCCACGCCGCATTGAAGCAGTCATTTCTGCAAAAGGATTCCCGCCCAAGTATTGAGTGCATAACTGAACATAATTATTTGAAGGTTGACTTTTTTTGTATTAAAAACACTTTTCTTTTATTGGTCGGATGAAATATGCTAATTTTTTTAGATAGGAATTTTGGGTTTTCATGAGCTGTATGCCAAAATCATCAATATTAAAACAATAAAAGGCTTGAACTACTTCAGTTGTGTGTAATGAATCTAAAATATATGAAAGTCTAATGTTTATCAGTACATTACAGAAAATAATGAACTTTATCACAATATGCAAATTTTTTTAGAAGGACCTGTATTAGACCATATCTTTAGTCATGGTTGCATTCCCAGGGACTGCAGTAGTTGCTCCCCTACTCTCAAGTCACTGACATGGCAAAAGTGTCTTACAAATACTTTGCAGAGATCTTGTAAATGAGAGTGACATAAAATAAAGGACTATGTTGAAAAGTTAGAGGACTTTTAACACCCAACTTTAACCATCAGTTTAACTGTCCTTTAAACTGTCCTCCTTGCTGCAGTTACAACTATTTTAAATGTATGTGATAATTTGTTCTCCATATTACATTATACAGTGCCATTTGTCATTGTCACCTCTCCATTTTTCCTTGTGCTATAGCAACTAGTTCTCCATCACAACTGAACACAGTGAGCACTGAATGTATCCGAAGCATAAATTTGGCAGCCTCCATTCCTCCCTGGTTTCAGTAGTTATATATAACACCCCGTGTGTCTCTAGTGCACCTCTACATCACTAACATGACATCACTAACACATCACTAACATGCTCCCCATGCCTCCTCTTCCTAATACAGACTGCCCCCAATCCCCTTCTATCACTGACTGCTCCCCCATTACCATATGTTTCACCATACATACTGCTCTCCATGCCATCTTCCGCTCACAAAGACCCCTTCTTTCACATAGACCGTTCCCTGTGCCTCTTCCTCACAGATTGCACCTCATACCCCGGTCAGACTGCTCCCTATGACCCTCCCTTTTTACATGACTTCATCCCTAACAAAGAATGCCTCTTCTCCTTCTAATGACTTCCTCCAGCCTCCTCAGTTTTTTGTCCTACTCTTTTATGGTCTTCTGCCAGTCTGTGTACTCCTTCTGCAGTAACCCAGAGCTGGGTTCTTTAAAATTGATTTGTTCTTTAATGTTTGTCATGTTATTTAATACCATTTATTGGTATGTTAATGTCATGTACCATACTCAATATGGTTTTCGCATGGGTCTCAAAAAGGTTTACCAACCCTGATACAGCCTCTAGAGAAAACTGAGGTCTAGACTGTTAAGCTCCACCACTAGTTCAGTCTTGAGTTTGTGGAGGAAATGAGAGGTTGTCCACATGACACAAGGCCTCAAGTTGCAGAGACTAACCATCTCTGGATGAACCATCTATAAATTGCAGCACTCCAGGAAAATAGATAGAGGATAGTTGTTCCAAGATCTGTAGCAGATGAGCAAATGGAGTCAAACATTGCTGCCTAAAGGCTGAAAGACTTTACTGCTGTGAGTGGAATACTGCTAAGACACCATCCACAGTTAGACACGACCTGGTAACATAAACCCTGTATCCCTGAATTGCAAATTACAGACATTCCCCAAAGCATTACTGCCAGCCTCAGATTCTGCAGAGAAAAATATTAGGAGTATTTTGGACCTGTACCCATACAAACGTCTCTGGGGAGATTTGCACTGTATATTGTTGGAACGGTGTTCTGAAACTGTACTACAACCCTCATTGTACACTTCAGTAAAGAGAGAAGTTTATTCTGCTACATCTGGTCTGTTTACTAACTTGAACACCATTTGCTGACCACAGCACCCACATCTTCTGCCTTGAACCTACACCAAAAACTACAACACCATTGGCACCCAGCTACAATCAGACAGGAGCTCCATCATCAGGGTGTGTCCTGCGCTCTCCTTTACCTGATCTGGTCCTAGGGAGAAATGGTGTAAGGAATGCTACTGGGATAGACTTTTTCATCCAGAGCCAATACCGCGCCTATCCTCCACCCTGGCTCCTCAGGGGATTGCAGCACTTCTCTTCAATACTGGTAAAGGACTTTTGCCATGTGACTATGATGTAAGCTAAGGTCCTATTTTAGTCACATTTTGCCATGATTTGTGCAAAGTCACAACAAAGCTCCATGCTTTTTCTGCAAACACCATAAACCTTTGTATGAAATAACATGGTTCTGTGCAAATTGTTGCAAATTTGATGTGCTTTTGCCACAATTTGCGCAATCATGGCAAGGTGGCCCTGAATTTACAATGATTCAAAAATTGGGGGACATTTATAAAATCCGATATGTCAGTTTTGTGGCTTAAAAAAGTCACAATTCACGACAATTACACAATTTTCTGTAATATTTGGTAAATTTTTACATTGGTGTTCCTCACAACTTTTCAAAGGGGATGTTTAAGGGCTAAAAGTGAGATTAGACCTGGATTATGGCTCATTTACTATGTGTGACTTTTGCAAAAGTTGTAAAAAAAAGTTGTAACCTACACAAGGCAACCCCATGGTGTACAGCACTTCTACACCTAAAGGTGTAAACCACATTTGACTCACTCCAATTATATTATTATGGTGCACAATTTCATATATTTGGTGCAGGCACACATGGCAAAGACAGATTTAAAACTGACATGAAAACAACCGCAAATGATAAATGTCCCCTATTACTTCTAATAGGCTTCTATGCAAATTTGAGCTAAATCATGGTTTGCCATGATTTTGTTTAAAAGGCTTTTTTAACAGAGGCATGACAGGTGACCAAAGGGGTTATGTCTTAATGGAAAATAGTATGGCTTAATGGTAAAGGAGGAGAGGCCATGATTCTGGTATAAAAAAAAACTAAGCCAACAAATAGTTGGTATAAAGTCAGAGAAAAGTGTCTATGCCTGCACCAAGTTTATTATACAGCCTGAGCCACTGTGATCGATTTAGTTCATCTTTAGGCTGCTGTATGCTGTCCACATTTTAGAGAGGATTAGTAGATCTGCCCTAGAGTATCTTGTCCTGCTTGATGAAGAATCTTGCATGAAAAAACGTACTGGCCTAGATTTACTAATGATTCTACACCTAGAATCTTTCTATAAAGAGTCGCAAATTTGAGGAATTTGGAACAGCTAGAATTTCATATATTAATAAAACTGACTATCATGATATATACCATGGGGAGATTTATCTAACCTGGTGTATAGGTTACCCCTTTCATTTTTCAGAGCTTATTTGTAAAATGAAAGGTGGGATCTGATTGGTTGCCAGTTTTTCTTTACACCAGTTTTGATAAATTTCACCCATGTGTTTCAGATCATGCATGTTCCCAAAGTTCCCTCAATCCCTGAAAAACATTCAATATTCTGAATTTAAAAGAAACTACAACAACCGCAACTACAACAACAGTAGCATAACATAGAGCAGCAGTAGCAGTATTTTAATCTATAAACTGGATAACAGGCAGTATGGCATGAAAACAATTCATACATAGACACAGTTCCAGAGCGTGCAAAATCTAAGTTTTGGGCACTTCACACCCTTTGTCCAGCACCTCATCACTTGAACAGCTTAAATAGCGAATGTCATGTGATTCAGAAATCTATGGTATACCCCATACCTAAACACATTATATAATATCCAAGGACATAAATAATATTTAGAATAAATACTAGACGATACCCATAATCCCTACTGAAACTCTCTACTCCTAAAAAAAATCCTAAATGTAGACATTTGACAGGTGTACATTGTGAATAATAACACCACCTGCAAATATATTAATAAAACTTTGTGGCACTCTGCCGTCTGCTTGCTGCTGGAAGTCGGGTTCCCACTCAGTCTTAAAGTAACGATAAATACTCCAGCGTTTATGACGCAAAAGAATAGGTATTTATTAGATAGTGCGGCTGTATAATACATGTTATGTTTCGGCCACACTCACACCTTTATCAAACTGGTGCCTTTTCCCTTAGTGCTGTTGCACTTTTTGCTGCACGCCTATTTCCCAGGACATCAATCTACCAAGCGGCACCAGTTTGATGAAGGCCAGAGTGTGTCCGAAACATCACATGTATTATACAGCCGCACTATCCAATAAATACCTATTCTTTTCCATTATAAACGCTGGAGTATTTATCGTTACTTACCATCTGCAAATAGACATTAAAAGCACCATTTTTACTCAGCCTTTTAGAGAATATATCCCCAAAACTTCACAGTGAAGCAGCCAAACCTCAACCTGCATGGTATCCATCTCACATACCTCCTCAAGAACCATCCATCGATGTAAACTGGAGCAAAATCACATTTGCATGATTTTATTGAAATCACAGTAAAAGCGCTGTATACCATAGGTAGGATGGGTGGCATGGCTTAATAGGAAAGTGGAAGAGGCCACAACTCTGTCGCAAACTAAGCCAACCAATAGTTGGTATAAAGTTGGAGAAAATTGTCTAGCCATGCACCAAATTTATTATACAGCCCGAGCAACAGGGATAATTTAGCAGAACCAGGAGTGGAGGTTACACAGAGATGAGGTATAATGAAAAGATCTGCAACTGTTCAGTGTTTTTGACCCACACCTGGTTTGGGCTCACAATCACTGATGGAAATAACTGATCAAATAACTGACGTGTGAGCAAGCCCTTAATATTTTCAGTGTTGGCCCTTCTTTTTCAAGGTCTCGATATGCTCGCCTTTTCTTCTCCAGACAATAATTTTTCCAGAGGCCCCAAGCAGCCTGAAGGACTTTCCCCCAGTCCTCTGCAGTCCAATCTCTGTACTTCCTGCAGAATGTCAGTTAGTCCTTGATGTTTTTCTTGGAGAGAAGTGAGTGCTTTTCTGCCCATTTTGACACCAGACCATCCTCCAAAAGACTTTGCTTAATTGTGCATGCCAACATTAAAGCTTCCTGAGACCATCCATGTGTGTTGGATTTTCTCTCATCCAAGTGAGTAGGCTTACTCACAATTTTGCCTAAGAACACTGCCCTGAATAAAGAATGGTATCAAAACATCCTTCAATAGTAACTTCTCCCAGTGATCCAGAAGCAGTTTGGTCATGAACAATGCCTCTTCCAGTATGATGGAGCACCATGTCACAAGGCAAAAATGATAACTAAGTGGCTTTGTGAAAAAAACATTGAAGCATTAGGTATCCACACAACCAAAATAACATGAACAACACATTTAAAATGTTATTCAGTGAGAAATCTGTACAGTATAAGCAATAAAACAATGTAATTTTTTTTTTCTATATTAGCGATGCAAAAAAATGTATAAATTACAAAGTAATTTATATGTACCGTCACAATGTACCAAAAGAAGCACTCTGTTTCCCGGCCAGGAGGTGGTTGGGACTATTTCTCATCTTGCCTTAGTAACGGTGAGATGAACGGTGAGATGAGACAATTCCTTTAAGATAACTTCTTGAGTGAAAACTATGGTAAAACTAAATTATTTATCTCTCAAATTCAGATAACTTGATTCCTCCTTTTGTTTCAGGTTCTTCCTTGGTTATCTGCATTGTGTCTGCAACATCTGCGCTGGACAGCTATGGAGTTGGGGAAAAGTAAGTGTATAGTACAGATTATAATTTCATATATAGTCCAGTTTAGGGATGAGCAAATTGATTCAAAATTTATCAGCTTCATTCGAGTTTCCCCAAAAAATTCTACTTGCAAACAAAGTAATCTTTGGTGTTTTCATTTGGAAGATTTACACAAAGCTGTGCCTCCTATTTTATATTCAAAATTTAGTACACTAGGGAGTAGTGTTGATCACCAAAGTAATCTTTGGAGTTTTGTTTTGGAAGATTTACACAAAACTGTGCCTCCTATTTTATATTCAAAATTAAGTACACTAGGGAGTAGTGTTGATCGCAAATATTCTAATCGCAAATTTTTATAATGAATATTGGCACTTTGAGAATTTGCGAATATCTAGAATATAGTGCTATAGCTTCATAATCACGAATATTCTCTTTTTTTTTTTTTTTTTTCATCAGTACCCATGATCCCTCACTGCTTCTTGCTTGTGGGCCAATGAGAAGGCTGCAATATCTTTGACTTTAGGAGTAGTGTTGATCGATAATTTTCGTATCACAAATTTTTATCGTGAATTTTTAGATTGCGATTTTCGCAATCAAGAAAATAATGACTGGAGATCACGAATTCGTGAATATATGACAAATATTCACCCAAATATTTGTGAAATATCGTAAATTAGAATATTGCCCCTGCCGCTCATCACTGCTAGTGAGGGAACCAGGGCAGGGGAAATGAAGACACGATCAGATGACCCTGGGTGGGACCCTGACCAACAGGCTTTCCCACGATGCTTTGCAATCAGCTTGACGGCCAATCAGGAAGAAGGATATTGGCTGGTCAGAAGGAAAAATGAATGAAGCCAGAAAAGGAGGCAATATGGACAATCATAATACTTTAGTAGGTGGCTTGGCTTTCTCTACATGATAAATGCCACTTGCTGAAGTGAAACAACCCCTTTAAGTCAAAATAGCGACAAATAACATTAGCCACCATAGGCAAAAGCTGCAGGCAAATGCACTGTCCAACACCCCAACCAGCATTTCACACAAGCCAATCAATGGTTGCTGGGTCAGTGTTGGCAGAAGTCCTAAATGGAAAGTTTGCAGTCGCAATCAACTACATCATTAATATTTGTTGTGTATCTTAACAGGTACATGTGTACGGTGGAGGAGCCTGAGTATGTTGTGGTACTAGCCTGTGTGTTTTCTTCTTATTTGCTTACTTATTGCACATTCAGGGGAGTTGTAGATTTTATAATATTATGACATCATATCAGAGTTTAGCACACATTTTCATACAAATAGCAAACAAAATATGGCAGCACACTCTTATAAATAGGGACTAGGGATTAGAGATTATTTGGGATTACGTGTACATTGGTACTATGCCTACTATATATGAAAAATGGAAGCTCTTTGCACACATTTCTGATCAAATGTTTGTCAGACCCATCACGGTGGCTTCTGCAGATGGGTACCTAACACTATCAGAACTGCCTCTCCTGGGCCTCACTTAAGCCTACAAACAATGTTTAGGATCGTGTAGGCACCAGCTATATTTAAACCCTGCTTAGAAGCCCTGGGCAGATGGGCGGGCAGTGATTTATCTAAAAGGAGGTAGCTACTCTCTGCTAGTGGCATCTGCAGAAGCCACCCTGACGTTGGTAGATGGGTTCAACACATATTTGATCAAAAATAGAGCTTCTATTTTCCATGTATAGTAGGTACAGTACCAATGTACACGTAGTCCAGAGTAATCTCTATTTCATAGTTCTATTGTTTGCATAGAAGTGTGCTGCCATATTTTGTTTGCAGCGTGTATGTTAGCTTTATGGATGTGCATTTTTATACAGGCAAACTATTGTGAAATTATCACAAAGAAGCAGGACCTATCAATAGAACTCGTACATACTATTTTAGGTTGCAAAAAGCATCACAGCAGCACATTGCCTGTAAATATAGCTCTCTCCATCAATACAAGATGCAATTAGTGTTGATCGAGCACCGTAGTGCTCGGGGGCTCGGGCCGAACACATCGGGATGTTCGGGTGTTCAACCAAGTAACCGAGTATAATGAAAGTCAATGGGAGAACCCGAGCATTAAACCAGGTACCCCCTACTCTGAAGAGAGGAAGGTGCCTGGTTCATAGGAAAATGTCAGAAATTAGGGGAACACCACCGAAACGGTTCTGGAACAGCATGGGAAGGATGTCTGGATGCATCTTGTACTTGCAGGTCGCTGCTGGGAACGATGTTGTCTGAATAGTGGCCAATTTTACAGACTGACAATAATTCGCACAGAACCGAAGAAAATTTTTTATTTTAGAGGAAAAATTTATAGGAAACATTCTTTCTTATATGATGCAGGGGGAGAAACAGAACTGGATCGCACATCCACAATGCTATGCTTTGATCTAAGTCGCTTCTGAGCGCTATAATAAAGTGTACAGCCCCCCATACTACATGCTGTACAAGATGCATTAGTGTACATTTTGATCAAAAGGCATAAGCCCACTCACCATGCCAAGGTTGCCTCTTTGAGTGGGACCTACTCTGAAAAAGGCGCAGCGACCATGCAGTGACGAGGTGGCGCTGCCCTAGTAGGCGGCGGGACCCAGGAGTCAAACAGCACCTCTGCTGTCTGATTATGCCACCCATGGCACTGGGTCCCACCAACCCACCAGCACAGCGCCACAAAAACAAAGGCCACCACGCAGTACTGCATCATGTGAACAGTTGTCTAACACAACATGTCCACCACTATCAGGAGCTACAGGTCAATGACCACTATATGCAGATCTGTGTGATTAAAACCACCTGTGCTGAATGGGATGTTTCTCCCCCTGCATCATTATTTGAGTCTTTTCTTCTTTATTACTGGTATCAGCACTCCTGCCATTCGGCACAGGTGGTTTTATTCACACAGGTCTGCATATAGTGGTCATTGACCTGTAGCTCCTGATAGTGGTGGACATGTTGTGTTAGACAACTGTTCACATGGTGCAGTACTGCGTGGTGGCCTTTGTTTTTGTGGCGCTGTGCTGGCGGGTTGGTGGGACCCAGTGCCATGGGTGGCATAATCAGACAGCAGAGGTGCTGTTTAACCCCTGGGTCCCGCCGCCTACTAGGGCAGCGCCACCTCGTCACTGCATGGTCGCTGCGCCTTTTTCAGAGTAGGTCCCGCTCAAAGAGGCAACCTTGGCATGGTGAGTGGGCTTATGCCTTTTGATCAAAATGTACACTAATGCCTCTTGTACAGCATGTAGTATGGGGGCCTGTACACTTTATTATAGCGCTGAGAAGTTAGATCAAAGCATAGCATTGTGGATATGCGATCCAGTTCTGTTTCTCCCCCTGCATCATGCTTTCTTATATATTTACTTGTATATAAAGTGCAAGTGCTGACAAAAATTACAAGGAAGAGGCACTCTGATACAACCTGTATATATCACATAAAGGAGGGCCTCATTCACATAGTGGTACAATTGTTCATGTAGTGGGACTCCTACACTCATAAAGCCTATGCACTAAGTGAAAGGGCTGCCAAAAATTACAAGGAACTGGCACTTCAATACACCCTTTGTTACACATAAAGGAGGGCATGATACAGAGCCTTGAAAAATTATGATTGATGGCCTGCTGGTGACCCTCAAAAACATTTGAAGCAAGGGCCTGCTGATCTGACCATCTAAAACATTATGGGCGAGGGCCTGCTGCCTCTTTGGTGACTCTAAATAACCTGGGGACAATCGCACATCCTGTGGCGGCGACGATCCATTCGGATGTCTGCCCTATCAACTTTCAATGTTATTTTCAGCTCAAACCATGTAGACCATAGGTAACGGGGGAATCATGGTTCGATTCCAGAGAGGGCACCGGAGAAACAGCTACGGCTACCACATCCAAGCAAGGCAGCATGCGCGCAAATTACTTATTAGGTATAATTAAGTGAGGGCCTGCAGGTGAGCTGACCCTGTAAAAGATTTTAGGTGCAGGTCTGCGGGTGAGCTAACCCTGTAAAATATTTTAGGTGCGGACCTGCAGGTGAGCTGACCCAGTAAAAGAATGTAGGTGAAGGCCTGCTGGTGAGCTGACCCTCTAAAAAATTCTATGCGAGGGCCTGCAGCTGAGCTGACTCTAAAAAATTATATATGAGGGCCTGCATGTAAGCTGACCCTGTAAAACCTTATATGCGAAGGACATACTGTATATGCGAGGGCATTATATGTGACAAATAAACATGTTGATATGATGGAAGAGGAGGAGAAGGATGAGAAAAGTAAGATTCAACCATATACCCTTCTTTGTGGTGGAGGGGTATATGGGAATACAGTGTATTTAGTACATTATAAACAACACATTTAAAGTGCTTTTATGTTCAGCCGCTTTCCTCTGGTGGAGTCGAGAAGTCATGGTCAATCCAGGCCTTGTTCATTTTCATAAGAGTCAACCTGTCAGCATTTTCAGTTGACAGGCGGATACGCTTATCTTTTATAATGCCACCAGCAGCACTAAATACCTGCTCAGACAAAATGCTGGCGGCAGGGCAGGCCAGCACCTTCAAGGCATAGAGCGCCAGTTCGTGCCACGTGTCCAGCTTGGACACCTAGTAGTTGTAAGTAGTGTTGATGACGAATATTCAAATTGCGAATTTTTATCGCGAATATAGGTACTTCGAAAATTTGTGAATATTTAGAATATAGTGATATTCGAGATGTTTTTTATTGCGAATTTTCGCAATGCAAATTTTTATTGCAAAATTTTCAATTGCCGAGTAAAAACATGATTCCTCCCTGCTTCTTACTTGTGGGCCAATGATTCATTAGCCCACAAGCAAGAAGCAGGGAGGAATCATGACAATAAATGGGAAAAATGATGAATATTCTAAAAAACGAATATATAGCACTATATCGAATATATTTGTTTTTTCGAATATTTGTAATATTCTAAAACAAGAATATATAGAAATATAGCGAATATAAAAAAAAACTATTATAGAGCAATTTAGCTATTATAGTGCTATAATCTTCTTTGTCTAATAGTTGTAATTTTTTTCTCATCTGAAGTTCAGATTGGAAAAAAATTTCAACTATTGAAAAACAGATTATAGCACTATATTAGCTAAATTGCTCTATATTCGTTTCGAATATTCGCTATATTGCTATATATTCTTGTTTTAGAATATTACGAATATTTGAAAAAATTAATATATTCGATATAGTGCTATGACTAGGGATGAGCGAACTCGAACTGTATAGTTCGGGTTCGTACCGAATTTTGGGGTGTCCGTGACACGGACCCGAACCCGGACATTTTCGTAAAAGTCCGGGTTCGGGTTCGGTGTTCGTCGCTTTCTTCGCGCTTTTGTGACGCTTTCTTGGCGCTTTTTGAAAGGCTGCAAAGCAGCCAATCAACAAGCGTCATACTACTTGCCCCAAGAGGCCATCACAGCCATGCCTACTATTGGCATGGCTGTGATTGGCCAGAGCACCATGTGACCCAGCCTCTATTTAAGCTGGAGTCACATAGCGCCGCCCGTCACTCTGCTCTGATTAGCGTAGGGAGAGGTTGCGGCTGCGACAGTAGGGCGAGATTAGGCAGATTAACTCCTCCAAAGGACTTGATTAACTGATCGATCTGCAGCTGTGGATCATTGAGCTGCTGATCCTCAATTGCTCACTGTTTTTAGGCTGCCCAGACCGTTTGTCAGTCACATTTTTCTGGGGTGATCGGCGGCCATTTTGTGTCTTGTGGTGCGCCAGCACAAGCTGCGACCAAGTGCATTTAACCCTCAATGGTGTGGTTGTTTTTTGGCTAAAGCCTACATCAGGGTGAAGCTGTCACACCAAGTGCATTTAACCCTCAGTAGTGTGGTTGGTAAAGCTGTGACACCAAGTGCATTTAACCAGCAATAGTCTGTTCATTTTTTGGCCATATACTAAATCAGGGGCAAGCTGCGCCCATCACCAAGTGCATTTAACCAGCAATAGTGTGGTTATTTTTTGGCCATATCCCAGTCTAATTCTGTCACTAAATCCATACCGGTCACCCAGCGCCTAAATACTAGGCCTCAAATTTATATCCCGCTAAATCTCTCGTTACCGCTGTCCTGTTGTGGCTGGGAAAGTTATTTAGTGTCCGTCAAAGCACATTTTTTGTTCTGGGTTGAAATACAATTCCCAATTTAGCAATTTAAAAATTTAGTGGTTTCTGCTGTATCAGAGCTATTTGAAATCTATCCCTAAAAGGGTATATAATATTCAAGGTGCACATAGGGTCATTCAGAATAACTTCACACACCCGCTACTGTGCATTTCCAAGTCTAATTCTGTCACTAAACCCATACCTGTCACCCAGCGCCTAAATACTAGGCCTCAAATTTATATCCAGCTAAATCTGTCCTTAGTGCTGTAGCTGGGCGAGTTATTTAGTGTCCGTTCAAGCACATTTCTTGTTCTGGGTTGAAATACAATTCCCAATTTAGCAATTTCATAATTTAGTGGTTTCTGCTATATCAGAGCTATTTGAAATCTATCCCTAAAAGGGTATATAATATTCAAGGTGCACATTGGGTCATTCAGAATAACTTCACACACACCCGCTACTGTGTATTTCCAAGTCTAATTCTGTCACTAAACCCATACCTGTCACCCAGCGCCTAAATACTAGGCCTCAAATTTATATCCTGCTAAATCTCTCGTTAGTGCTGTAGCTGGGCGAGTTATTTAGTGTCCGTTCAAGCACATTTCTTGTTCTGGGTTGAAATACAATTCCCAATTTAGCAATTTCATAATTTAGTGGTTTCTGCTATATCAGAGCTATTTGAAATCTATCCCTAAAAGGGTATATAATATTCAAGGTGCACATTGGGTCATTCAGAATAACTTCACACACACCCGCTACTGTGTATTTTCAAGTCTAATTCTGTCACTAAACCCATACCTGTCACCCAGCGCCTAAATACTAGGCCTCAAATTTATATCCTGCTAAATCTCTCGTTAGTGCTGTAGCTGGGCGAGTTATTTAGTGTCCGTTCAAGCACATTTCTTGTTCTGGGTTGAAATACAATTCCCAATTTAGCAATTTCATAATTTAGTGGTTTCTGCTATATCAGAGCTATTTGAAATCTATCCCTAAAAGGGTATATAATATTCAAGGTGCACATTGGGTCATTCAGAATAACTTCACACACACCCGCTACTGTGTATTTCCAAGTCTAATTCTGTCACTAAACCCATACCTGTCACCCAGCGCCTAAATACTAGGCCTCAAATTTATATCCTGCTAAATCTCTCGTTAGTGCTGTAGCTGGGCGAGTTATTTAGTGTCCGTTCAAGCACATTTCTTGTTCTGGGTTGAAATACAATTCCCAATTTAGCAATTTCATAATTTAGTGGTTTCTGCTATATCAGAGCTATTTGAAATCTATCCCTAAAAGGGTATATAATATTCAAGGTGCACATTGGGTCATTCAGAATAACTTCACACACACCCGCTACTGTGTATTTCCAAGTCTAATTCTGTCACTAAACCCATACCTGTCACCCAGCGCCTAAATACTAGGCCTCAAATTTATATCCTGCTAAATCTCTCGTTAGTGCTGTAGCTGGGCGAGTTATTTAGTGTCCGTTCAAGCACATTTCTTGTTCTGGGTTGAAATACAATTCCCAATTTAGCAATTTCATAATTTAGTGGTTTCTGCTATATCAGAGCTATTTGAAATCTATCCCTAAAAGGGTATATAATATTCAAGGTGCACATTGGGTCATTCAGAATAACTTCACACACACCCGCTACTGTGTATTTTCAAGTCTAATTCTGTCACTAAACCCATACCTGTCACCCAGCGCCTAAATACTAGGCCTCAAATTTATATCCTGCTAAATCTCTCGTTAGTGCTGTAGCTGGGCGAGTTATTTAGTGTCCGTTCAAGCACATTTCTTGTTCTGGGTTGAAATACAATTCCCAATTTAGCAATTTCATAATTTAGTGGTTTCTGCTATATCAGAGCTATTTGAAATCTATCCCTAAAAGGGTATATAATATTCAAGGTGCACATTGGGTCATTCAGAATAACTTCACACACACCCGCTACTGTGTATTTCCAAGTCTAATTCTGTCACTAAACCCATACCTGTCACCCAGCGCCTAAATACTAGGCCTCAAATTTATATCCTGCTAAATCTCTCGTTAGTGCTGTAGCTGGGCGAGTTATTTAGTGTCCGTTCAAGCACATTTCTTGTTCTGGGTTGAAATACAATTCCCAATTTAGCAATTTCATAATTTAGTGGTTTCTGCTATATCAGAGCTATTTGAAATCTATCCCTAAAAGGGTATATAATATTCAAGGTGCACATTGGGTCATTCAGAATAACTTCACACACACCCGCTACTGTGTATTTCCAAGTCTAATTCTGTCACTAAACCCATACCTGTCACCCAGCGCCTAAATACTAGGCCTCAAATTTATATCCTGCTAAATCTCTCGTTAGTGCTGTAGCTGGGCGAGTTATTTAGTGTCCGTTCAAGCACATTTCTTGTTCTGGGTTGAAATACAATTCCCAATTTAGCAATTTCATAATTTAGTGGTTTCTGCTATATCAGAGCTATTTGAAATCTATCCCTAAAAGGGTATATAATATTCAAGGTGCACATTGGGTCATTCAGAATAACTTCACACACACCCGCTACTGTGTATTTTCAAGTCTAATTCTGTCACTAAACCCATACCTGTCACCCAGCGCCTAAATACTAGGCCTCAAATTTATATCCTGCTAAATCTCTCGTTAGTGCTGTAGCTGGGCGAGTTATTTAGTGTCCGTTCAAGCACATTTCTTGTTCTGGGTTGAAATACAATTCCCAATTTAGCAATTTCATAATTTAGTGGTTTCTGCTATATCAGAGCTATTTGAAATCTATCCCTAAAAGGGTATATAATATTCAAGGTGCACATTGGGTCATTCAGAATAACTTCACACACACCCGCTACTGTGTATTTCCAAGTCTAATTCTGTCACTAAACCCATACCTGTCACCCAGCGCCTAAATACTAGGCCTCAAATTTATATCCTGCTAAATCTCTCGTTAGTGCTGTAGCTGGGCGAGTTATTTAGTGTCCGTTCAAGCACATTTCTTGTTCTGGGTTGAAATACAATTCCCAATTTAGCAATTTCATAATTTAGTGGTTTCTGCTATATCAGAGCTATTTGAAATCTATCCCTAAAAGGGTATATAATATTCAAGGTGCACATTGGGTCATTCAGAATAACTTCACACACACCCGCTACTGTGTATTTCCAAGTCTAATTCTGTCACTAAACCCATACCTGTCACCCAGCGCCTAAATACTAGGCCTCAAATTTATATCCTGCTAAATCTCTCGTTAGTGCTGTAGCTGGGCGAGTTATTTAGTGTCCGTTCAAGCACATTTCTTGTTCTGGGTTGAAATACAATTCCCAATTTAGCAATTTCATAATTTAGTGGTTTCTGCTATATCAGAGCTATTTGAAATCTATCCCTAAAAGGGTATATAATATTCAAGGTGCACATTGGGTCATTCAGAATAACTTCACACACACCCGCTACTGTGTATTTCCAAGTCTAATTCTGTCACTAAACCCATACCTGTCACCCAGCGCCTAAATACTAGGCCTCAAATTTATATCCTGCTAAATCTCTCGTTAGTGCTGTAGCTGGGCGAGTTATTTAGTGTCCGTTCAAGCACATTTCTTGTTCTGGGTTGAAATACAATTCCCAATTTAGCAATTTCATAATTTAGTGGTTTCTGCTATATCAGAGCTATTTGAAATCTATCCCTAAAAGGGTATATAATATTCAAGGTGCACATTGGGTCATTCAGAATAACTTCACACACACCCGCTACTGTGTATTTCCAAGTCTAATTCTGTCACTAAACCCATACCTGTCACCCAGCGCCTAAATACTAGGCCTCAAATTTATATCCTGCTAAATCTCTCGTTAGTGCTGTAGCTGGGCGAGTTATTTAGTGTCCGTTCAAGCACATTTCTTGTTCTGGGTTGAAATACAATTCCCAATTTAGCAATTTCATAATTTAGTGGTTTCTGCTATATCAGAGCTATTTGAAATCTATCCCTAAAAGGGTATATAATATTCAAGGTGCACATTGGGTCATTCAGAATAACTTCACACACACACGCTTCTGTGCATTTCCAAGTCTAATTCTGTCACTAAATCCATACCGGTCACCCAGCGCCTAAATACTAGGCCTCAAATTTATATCCCGCTGAATTTGAATACAATACATTGGGCCAAATAATATATTTGTTGTTGTGGTGAACCATAACAATGAGAAAAACATCTAGTAAGGGACGCGGACGTGGACATGGTCGTGTTGGTGTTAGTGGACCCTCTGGTGCTGGGAGAGGACGTGGCCGTTCTGCCACATCCACACGTCCTAGTGTACCAACTACCTCAGGTCCCAGTAGCCGCCAGAATTTACAGCGATATATGGTGGGGCCCAATGCCGTTCTAAGGATGGTAAGGCCTGAGCAGGTACAGGCATTAGTCAATTGGGTGGCCGACAGTGGATCCAGCACGTTCACATTATCTCCCACCCAGTCTTCTGCAGAAAGCGCACAGATGGCGCCTGAAAACCAACCCCATCAGTCTGTCACATCACCCCCATGCATACCAGGGAAACTGTCTCAGCCTCAAGTTATGCAGCAGTCTCTTATGCTGTTTGAAGACTCCGCTGGCAGGGTTTCCCAAGGGCATCCACCTAGCCCTTCCCCAGCGGTGAAAGACATAGAATGCACTGACGCACAACCACTTATGTTTCCTGATGATGAGGACATGGGAATACCACCTCAGCATGTCTCTGATGATGACGAAACACAGGTGCCAACTGCTGCGTCTTTCTGCAGTGTGCAGACTGAACAGGAGGTCAGGGATCAAGACTGGGTGGAAGACGATGCAGGGGACGATGAGGTCCTAGACCCCACATGGAATGAAGGTCGTGCCACTGACTTTCACAGTTCGGAGGAAGAGGCAGTGGTGAGACCGAGCCAACAGCGTAGCAAAAGAGGGAGCAGTGGGCAAAAGCAGAACACCCGCCGCCAAGAGACTCCGCCTGCTACTGACCGCAGCCATCTGGGACCGAGCACCCCAAAGGCAGCTTCAAGGAGTTCCCTGGCATGGCACTTCTTCAAACAATGTGCTGACGACAAGACCCGAGTGGTTTGCACGCTGTGCCATCAGAGCCTGAAGCGAGGCATTAACGTTCTGAACCTGAGCACAACCTGCATTACCAGGCACCTGCATGCAAAGCATGAACTGCAGTGGAGTAAACACCTTAAAACCAAGGAAGTCACTCAGGCTCCCCCTGCTACCTCTTCTGCTGCTGCCGCCTCGGCCTATTCTGCTGCTGCCGCCTCGGCCTCTTCCTCCGCCTCTGGAGGAACGTTGGCACCTGCCGCCCAGCAAACAGGGGATGTACCACCAACACCACCACCACCACCTCCGTCACCAAGCGTCTCAACCATGTCACACGCCAGCGTTCAGCTCTCCATCTCACAAACATTTGATAGAAAGCGTAAATTCCCACCTAGCCACCCTCGATCCCTGGCCCTGAATGCCAGCATTTCTAAACTACTGGCCTATGAAATGCTGTCATTTAGGCTGGTGGACACAGACAGCTTCAAACAGCTCATGTCGCTTGCTGTCCCACAGTATGTTGTTCCCAGCCGGCACTACTTCTCCAAGAGAGCCGTGCCTTCCCTGCACAACCAAGTATCCGATAAAATCAAGTGTGCACTGCGCAACGCCATCTGTAGCAAGGTCCACCTAACCACAGATACGTGGACCAGTAAGCACGGCCAGGGACGCTATATCTCCCTAACTGCACACTGGGTAAATGTAGTGGCAGCTGGGCCCCAGGCGGAGAGCTGTTTGGCGCACGTCCTTCCGCCGCCAAGGATCGCTGGGCAACATTCTTTGCCTCCTGTTGCCACCTCCTCCTTCTCGGCTTCCTCCTCCTCTTCTTCCACCTGCTCATCCAGTCAGCCACACACCTTCACCACCAACTTCAGCACAGCCCGGGGTAAACGTCAGCAGGCCATTCTGAAACTCATATGTTTGGGGGACAGGCCCCACACCGCACAGGAGTTGTGGCGGGGTATTGAACAACAGACCGACGAGTGGTTGCTGCCGGTGAGCCTCAAGCCCGGCCTGGTGGTGTGTGATAATGGGCGAAATCTCGTTGCAGCTCTGGGACTAGCCAATTTGACGCACATCCCTTGCTTGGCGCATGTGCTGAATTTGGTGGTGCAGAAGTTCATTCACAACTACCCCGACATGTCAGAGCTGCTGCATAAAGTGCGGGCCGTCTGTTCGCGCTTCCGGCGTTCACATCCTGCTGCTGCTCGCCTGTCTGCGCTACAGCGTAACTTCGGCCTTCCCGCTCACCGCCTCATATGCGACGTGCCCACCAGGTGGAACTCCACCTTGCACATGCTGGACAGACTGTGCGAGCAGCAGCAGGCCATAGTGGAGTTTCAGCTGCAGCACGCACGGGTCAGTCGCACTACAGAACAGCACCACTTCACCACCAATGACTGGGCCTCCATGCGAGACCTGTGTGCCCTGTTGCGCTGTTTCGAGTACTCCACCAACATGGCCAGTGGCGATGACACCGTTATCAGCGTTACAATACCACTTCTATGTCTCCTTGAGAAAACACTTAGGGCGATGATGGAAGAGGAGGTGGCCCAGGAGGAGGAGGAGGAGGAGGAGGAAGAGGGGTCATTTTTAGCACTTTCAGGCCAGTCTCTTCGAAGTGACTCAGAGGGAGGTTTTTGGCAACAGCAGAGGCCAGGTACAAATGTGGCCAGCCAGGGCCCACTACTGGAGGACGAGGAGGACGAGGATGAGGAGGAGGTGGAGGAGGATGAGGATGAAGCATGGTCACAGCGGGGTGGCACCCAACGCAGCTCGGGTCCATCACTGGTGCGTGGCTGGGGGGAAAGGCAGGACGATGACGATACGCCTCCCACAGAGGACAGCTTGTCCTTACCCCTGGGCAGCCTGGCACACATGAGCGACTACATGCTGCAGTGCCTGCGCAACGACAGCAGAGTTGCCCACATTTTAACCTGTGCGGACTACTGGGTTGCCACCCTGCTGGATCCACGCTACAAAGACAATGTGCCCACCTTACTTCCTGCACTGGAGCGTGATAGGAAGATGCGCGAGTACAAGCGCACGTTGGTAGACGCGCTACTGAGAGCATTCCCAAATGTCACAGGGGAACAAGTGGAAGCCCAAGGCCAAGGCAGAGGAGGAGCAAGAGGTCGCCAAGGCAGCTGTGTCACGGCCAGCTCCTCTGAGGGCAGGGTTAGCATGGCAGAGATGTGGAAAACTTTTGTCAACACGCCACAGCTAACTGCACCACCACCTGATACGCAACGTGTTAGCAGGAGGCAACATTTCACTAACATGGTGGAACAGTACGTGTGCACACCCCTCCACGTACTGACTGATGGTTCGGCCCCATTCAACTTCTGGGTCTCTAAATTGTCCACGTGGCCAGAGCTAGCCTTTTATGCCTTGGAGGTGCTGGCCTGCCCGGCAGCCAGCGTTTTGTCTGAACGTGTATTCAGCACGGCAGGGGGCGTCATTACAGACAAACGCAGCCGCCTGTCTACAGCCAATGTGGACAAGCTGACGTTCATAAAAATGAACCAGGCATGGATCCCACAGGACCTGTCCGTCCCTTGTCCAGATTAGACATTAACTACCTCCCCATAACCATATATTATTGGACTCCAGGGCACTTCCTCATTCAATCCTATTTTTATTTTCATTTTACCATTATATTGCGAGGCTACCCAAAGTTGAATGAACCTCTCCTCTGCCTGTGTGCTAGGCCTAAATATATGCCAATGGACTGTTGCAGTGGTGGGTGACGTGAAGCCTCATTCTCTGCTATGACATGCAGACTGATTCTCTGCTGACATGAAGCCAGATTCTCTGTTACGGGACCTCTCTCCTCTGCCTGTGTGCTAGGCCTAAATATATGCCAATGGACTGTTGCAGTGGTGGCTGACGTGAAGCCTCATTCTCTGCTATGACATGCAGACTAATTCTCTGCTGACATGAAGCCAGATTGTCTGTTACGGGACCTCTCTCCTCTGCCTGGGTGCTGGGCCTAAATTTATGACAATGGACTGTTGCAGTGGTGGCTGACGTGAAGCCTGATTCTCTGCTATGACATGCAGACTGATTCTCTGCTGACATGAAGCCAGATCCTCTGTTACGGGACCTCTCTCCTCTGCCTGTGTGTGTGCTGGGCCTAAATATATGCCAATGGACTGTTGCAGTGGTGGCTGACGTGAAGCCTCATTCTCTGCTATGACATGCAGACTGATTCTCTGCTGACATGAAGCCAGATTCTCTGTTACGGGACCTCTCTCCTCTGCCTGTGTGTGTGCTGGGCCTAAATATATGCCAATGGACTGTTGCAGTGGTGGCTGACGTGAAGCCTCATTCTCTGCTATGACATGCAGACTAATTCTCTGCTGACATGAAGACAGATTCTCTGTTACGGGACCTCCCTCCTCTGCCTGGGTGCTGGGCCTAAATATATGCCAATGGACTGTTGCAGTGGTGGCTGACGTGAAGCCTCATTCTCTGCTATGACATGCAGACTAATTCTCTGCTGACATGAAGACAGATTCTCTGTTACGGGACCTCTCTCCTCTGCCTGGGTGCCGGGGCCTAAATATCTGAGAATGGACTGTTCCAGTGGTGGGTGACGGGAAGCCAGATTCTCTGCTATGGAACCTCTCTCCAATTGATTTTGGTTAATTTTTATTTATTTAATTTTTATTTTAATTCATTTCCCTATCCACATTTGTTTGCAGGGGATTTACCTACATGTTGCTGCCTTTTGCAGCCCTCTAGCTCTTTCCTGGGCTGTTTTACAGCCTTTTTAGTGCCGAAAAGTTCGGGTCCCCATTGACTTCAATGGGGTTCGGGTTCGGGACGAAGTTCGGATCGGGTTCGGATCCCGAACCCGAACATTTCCGGGATGTTCGGCCGAACTTCTCGAACCCGAACATCCAGGTGTTCGCTCAACTCTAGCTATGACTCATTGGCCCACAAGCAAGAAGCAGGGGCGAATCATGTTTTTACTCGCCAATTGAAAAATTTGCAATAAAAATTCGCACTACAAAAATTTGCATATTACGCGATCATTACCTTGTTGATTTTTCGAGTAAAAAAATTGTAGAATATAATGAATATTCGAATTTGCAAATATTCGACAAATTTTCTACAAAATATTCGCTAAATATTGCGAATTCGAATATGACCCCTGCAGCTCATCACTAGTTGTAAGGCACTGAGGGATCTTTGAGGAGGCTGACACAGTCTGCTATGTACTCCTTCACCATCTTCCAAAATATTTCCCTCCTTGTGACTCTAGGCCGTGCATCAGGGTGAGGGTGCTGGCGGGGTGTCATGAAATTGTCCGAGGCTTTGGAGAGTGTTGCCCTGCCTCTCTTGGAACTGCCTGTCTCCCCTCCTCGGTTGGCCAAGGAACTACGGACACTGCCGCCACTGTTGTCAGATGGATATTTTTGGAGCAATTTTTCAACAAGGATCTTCTGGTATTGCTCTCCACCAGAGGAAGGAGAAATGAGAAGTTCTCTTTGTAGCGGGGGTCGAAAAGGGTGAACAACCAGTATTCCACGTTGACTAAAATGCGTATAACTCGCGGGTCATGGAAAGGTCAGCCTAACATAAAGTCAGCAATGTGTGCCAGAGTACCAACAGGGAAGACTTCGCTGTCGACATCAGGAGGATCACTCTCAATCTCTTCATCCTCTTCCTCCTCTTCTGCCCACCCACGCAGAACAGATGGAATTAAACTTCCATGGGTACTTGTCACACCGGTGACAGGTTTTAGAAGGTCTGAAAGATTATCTGCACATTATTGATCTGACAGCCTCTTTTGGTTTTGGTTTCACTTTGTCTATGTGTTGCTTGTATGTTCACACCTCCTGTTCAGGTGTGGATCATTTGACCTTTACCTCTGGATAGCTTCATTTGTTTTTCGGAAGAGCTGGAGTGTGGTTCTAGTTGAAGTCCTGTTCATCCATCATCCATAAACCTCAGAAGTTAAGTGTTCCGTTTGTTGCATTTTGTATCCTCCCCACCTTTGTTGTTTACTAGGCCTCAGCGAGATGCTGGTTCCTTCACCAGGGAAGGAACGGGTAGTCTCTGCCCTTTCATTACTATTATGGCATCCGAGGGCCACCAGGGTTTTCTAGGTTCCTGTGTATGGGCATCTCTACCATCGAGAGGTGCCCATATGGATATGAGTTAGGGCCACGAGCAGGGTTTTATAGGTGGTGACCCTTTTCCTTCCCTAGCGGTGAGGTCTAGTGTCTTTTCCCTTCCTTCTTGTCTTTTGGTGTTCTCCCCTACTACATCCGTGACAGTAATACTCCCTGTAACAGAGGTAACCCTCTCCTGCTCCTCCTCCTCTTCATCATCCAATTCGCACTGAGAAGACAAACTGAGGGTGGTCTGGCTATCACCCTGTGTAATGTCTTCCACCATTTCCACCTCTTTCACATGCAAAGCATCTTCCTTAATTGTGAGCAGTGAGCGTTTCAGTAGACACAGAAGTGGGATGGTTACACTGGTAATAGCGTTATCACCGCTCACCATCTTTGTTGATTCCTCAAAGTTTCTTAAAACCTCATAGAGGTCAGACATCCATGCCCACTCCTCGCTTGTGATTAGCGGAAGCTGACTGGAGAGGCGACGGCCATGTTGCAGCTGGTATTCCACTACTGCCCTCTGCTGCTCACAAAGCCTGGCCAACATGTGGAATCTCGAGTTCCAGCGCATGCTCATGTCACACAACAGCCGGTGAGGTGGCAATTTAAAGCACTGCTGCAGCTTTGACAGACCGGCTAAAGCCGTTGATGACTCGCGTGAATGTGCACACACACGGCGCACCTTCACCTTGGGGTAGGTTTTGAGAAACCGCTGAACCACAAGGTTGAACACGTGGGCTAGGCATGGGATGTGTCTGAGCTTGCAGAACTCCAAAGCCGCCACCAAGTTACGGCCATTATCAGACACAACCATGCCTGTTTCTAGGTTGAGTATCGAGAGCCACAGCTCAGTCTGGTCTCTTATCCCCTGCCACAGCTCTGCGGCGGTGTGTTGTTTGTCCCCTAAGCATAACAGCTTCAGCGAGGCCTGTTGCCACTTCCCCAGTGCTACACTGCTTTCAGCTACCAACTGATGACTGACTAGTCTAGTGCTGCACACGGATAATTCAGAGGTGGAAGTGGAGGAGGAGGCGGAGGAGGAGAAGTGGGGGTTGGAGCCACTAACATAGTTGCTGACGGAAACCCTGATTGATGCAATCCTTGGCATTGGTAGCACCTGTGCCATCCCAGGGTATGACTCACTCAGGGAAATGTAGCATCCCAGGCCCTTTGCACTTGTCCATGTGTCCATGGTTAAGTGGACCTTCCCAGTAACTGCGTTGGTTAGAGCACGTGTGATGTTACGGGACACATGTTGGTGTAAGGCAGGCACAGCACACAGTGAAAAATAGTGGCGGCTGGGGACTGCGTAACAACGGACGGCCACCGACATCAGGCTGCAGAAGGCCTTAGTGTCCACAAGCCCAAATTACAACATTTCCAAGGCCAGTAATTTGGAAACTTGCGCATTTAGCGCTATGGCCTGTGGGTGGGTGACTGGGTATTTGCTCTTGCGTTTAAATGCCTGGGGTAAGGAAATTTGTATGCTGCGCTGGGAAACGGAAGTGGATGTGTTCGCTGATGGTGATTGCAAAGGTCCAGGTGCAGGGCGGGATGCATCTAGGCCTGCACCTTCGACAGGGGATTGGCCAGCATGTAACACAGGGGAAGAGGAAGCAGTGGCATGACTCGCAGACACAAATTTGTGGACCCAGGCGTTCGTCCCACTTTTTGCAGTGCTTGGATGCCATATTGCGGATAATGCTGGTGGTGGTGAGGTTACTAGTGTTCACGCCCTGGCTCATTTTCGTATGGCACAGGTTGAAAACTACTATTCTTCCGCATTTTCCTCAAAAAAGCTCCATACTGCGGAACATCTACCCCTTGGCAAGGGAGATTTCCACAAGGGGTGGAACAGTTGCGGGCCTGTGCCTCTTCTAGCCTGTTGCAGTGTTGCAGATCCCTCCCCCTCTGTACTGCTGTCCTAGCTCGGCTTTCCACCTTCCCAGGTTCGGTCAGTGACCTCATCATCCACCACCTCTTCTTCCACTTTCTCACTCTGATCATCCTCCTGATTTGTTGAGCTAACCACAACCTCAGTGATTGACAACTGTGTCACATCCTCTTCATCAACCTCTTGAGACAGTAATTGCCGTTGACTCATTGGCAACTGTGTCTCATCATCATCCACCTCATTAAACACTAATTACCCACCGTCATGTTCTTGTGACTTTGGATGCTCAAGAGGTTGGGAATCGGGCCACAAGATCTCATGTCCCTCTTTAAGCGTGCTTGGCTAGAGGGCCAAATCAAGTAATGGCAATTAAAAGAGGTCCTCGGAATATCCAATTGTGGGACCACTTGTTTGGCTAGACTATAAATGGTGGGAGGAAGGAGGATCAGGGTGAGGATTGTGTTGACCAGACTCCTGGCTATTGAGACTGGACTTGCTGGAAGACAGGGTGGTGCTTAACTGACTGGAAGCATTATCTGCTGCAATCCAACTGACCATCTAGTCACACTGGTCTGACTTCAAGAGTGGTGTCCTGCGCCGCCCTGCAAACTGGGACATGAAGCTAGGTATCTTGGAAGTTTGTTTTTCTTGTGCTTTGGCAGCAGTCACTGTTTCTCCATGCCCAGGGCCACGGCCTCTGTGTACATCATCAGGATCACGGACACTTCCCTGTCTCTTACTGCTCGCCTTCTTCATTTTAAATGTGATATATGCTTGAAAGTATATCACACGTACAGTAGCGTAGAATTTGAAAAGTGTATGTGCAAAAAAATTTTGGTATTTGTGATGAAGAAACGTTATACAGGACAGGTAGCACAGGTAATTTCACAGTTCGCAGTGTACTGGATGTCACTGATATTTTAGGGATGCGCACACTTTAAACAGGAGATGTGGCACGGATAATTTAACTGTCTGCAGGGGACACCATCTACAGAAAAAGAGCGCTGGATGTCACTGATATTTTAGTGATGTGCACACTTTAACCACTTCAGCCCCGCTAGGTGAAACCCCCTTCATGACCAGGCCACTTTTTACACTTCGGCACTACACTCCTTTCACCGTTTATCGCTCGGTCATGCAACTTACCACCCAAATGAATTTTACCTCCTTTTCTTCTCACTAATAGAGCTTTCATTTGGTGGTATTTTATTGCTGCTGACATTTTTACTTTTTTTGTTATTAATCAAAATGTAACGATTTTTTTGCAAAAAAATGACATTTTTCACTTTCAGCTGTGAAATTTTGCAAAAAAAACGACATCCATATATAAATTTTTCGCTAAATTTATAGTTCTACATGTCTTTGATAAAAAAAAAATGTTTGGGCAAAAAAAAAAAATGGTTTGGGTAAAAGTTATAGCGTTTACAAACTATGGTACAAAAATGTGAATTTCCGCTTTTTGAAACAGCTCTGACTTTCTGAGCACCTGTCATGTTTCCTGAGGTTCTACAATGCCCAAACAGTAGAAAAACCCCACAAATGACCCCATTTCGGAAAGTAGACACCCTAAGGTATTCGCTGATGGGCATAGTGAGTTCATAGAACTTTTTATTTTTTGTCACAAGTTAGCGGAAAATGATGATGATTTTTTTTTTTTCTTACAAAGTCTCATATTCCACTAACTTGCGACAAAAAATAAAAAATTCTAGGAACTCGCCATGCCCCTCACGAAATACCTTGGGGTGTCTTCTTTCCAAAATGGGGTCACTTGTGGCATAGTTATACTGCCCTGGCAATTTAGGGGCCCATATGTGTGAGAAGTACTTTGCAATCAAAATCTGTAAAAAATGACCGGTGAAATCCGAAAGGTGCACTTTGGAATATGCGCCCCCTTTGCCCACCTTGGCATCAAAAAAGTGTCACACATCTGGTATCGCCGTACTCAGGAGAAGTTGGGGAATGTGTTTTGGGGTGTCATTTTACATATACCCATGCTGGGTGAGAGAAATATCTTGGCAAACGACAACTTTTCCCATTTTTTTATACAAAGTTGGCATTTGACCAAGATATTTTTTTCACCCAGCATGGGTATATGTAAAATGACACCGCAAAACACATTCCCCAACTTCTCCTGAGTACGGCGATACCAGATGTGTCACACTTTTTTGCTGCCAAGGTGGGCAAAGGGGCACATATTCCAAAGTGCACCTTTCGGATTTTGCAGGCCATTTTTTACACATTTTGATTGCAAAGTTCTTCTCACACATTTGGGCCCCTAAATTGCCAGGGCAGTATAACTACGCCACAAGTGACCCCATTTTGGAAAGAAGACACCCTAAGGTATTCCGTGAGGGGCATGGCGAGTTCCTAGAATTTTTTTTTTTTTGTCACAAGTTAGCGGAAAATGATGATGTTTTTTTTTTTTTTTCTTACAAAGTCTCATATTGCACTAACTTGCGACAAAAAATAAAAAATTCTAGGAACTCGCAGTGCCCCTCACAGAATACCTTGGGGTGTCTTCTTTCCAAAATGGGGTCACTTGTGGCGTAGTTATACTGCCCTGGCAATTTAGGGGCCCATATGTGTGAGAAGTACTTTGCAATCAAAATGTGTAAAAAATGGCCTGCAAAATCCAAAAGGTGCACTTTGGAATATGTGCCCCTTTGCCCACCTTGGCATCAAAAAAGTGTGACACATCTGGTATCGCCGTACTCAGGAGAAGTTGGGGAATGTGTTTTGGGGTGCCATTTTACATATACCCATGCTGGGTGAGAGAAATATGTTGGCAAAAGACAACTTTTCCCATTTTTTTATACAAAGTTGGCATTTGACCAAGATATTTATCTCACCCAGCATGGGTATATGTAAAATGACACCCCAAAACACATTCCCCAACTTCTTCTGAGTACGACGATACCAGATGTGTGACACTTTTTTGCAGCCTAGATGCGCAAAGGTGCCCAAATTCCTTTTAGGAGGGCATTTTTAGACATTTGGATCCCAGACTTCTTCTCACGCTTTAGGGCCCCTAAAAAGCCAGGGCAGTATAAATACCCCACATGTGACCCCACTTTGGAAAGAAGACACCCCAAGGTATCCAATGAGGGGCCTGGCAAGTTCATAGAATTTATTTTTTTTTCGCATAAGTTAGCGGAAATTGATTTTTTTTTGTTTTTTCTCACAAAGTCTCACTTTCCGCTAACTTAGGACAAAAATTTAAATCTTTCATGGACTCAATATGCCCCTCAGCAAATACCTTGGGGTGTCTTCTTTCCAAAATGGGGTCAGTTGTGGGGTGTTTGTACTGCCCTGGCATTTGAGGGTCTCCGCAATCATTACATGTATGGCCAGCATTAGGAGTTTCTGCTATTCTCCTTATATTGAGCATACAGGTAATGAGATTTTTTTTTCCGTTCAGCCTCTGGGCTGAAAGAAAAAAATGAACGGCACAGATTTCTTCATTCGCATCGATCAATGTGGATGAAAAAATCTCTGCCAAAAAAAAATAATGGAGGGGAAAGGCGTCTGCCAGATCATAGGAGCTCCGCCCTACATCCATACCCACTTAGCTCGTATGCCCTGGCAAACCAGATTTCTCCATTCGCATCAATTGATGTGGATGAATAAATCATTGCCGGGATTTTTTTTTATATATATATATATATATATATATATATATATACAAAGTGCTTGCCAAAGCATAGGAACGCCGCCTCCTCCTCAGCTCGTATGCCTCGGCAAACATATCTGTCACTGCAGAGGAGAAAATCCCGTCTTGCAGCGCCGCATACACCGACTTGCGTGTAATCTGACAGCAGCGCAATGCTTCTGTCAGAATGCACATCGGTGCTGTAGCTAGTAGATCGGTTGGTCCACCTGGAAGGTAAAAAAAAAAAAAAAAAAAAAAAGAAAAAACCAGGCCACAACGCAATAATTTTATTAACTTTGGAACAGAACATGTAACTTTAACTTTTGGAACTAAACATTAACCTGTTTGCTTACTGGTGTTTTTTTTGTTTTTTGTTTTTTTGTTTTTTTACCTTTATAGAACAAACCTCTCCTTCCCCATGGGTCAATGTGCAAAGCGCAAATCGCCCAAAGATGTGGCGAAGTGCGTTATGCACTTTGTCCCATGTGAAAGGAGACGTTTGCAGCAGCTGTGAGTGAATGGGCCCTAATAGCCCTGTGTGCCTATCCTGGTAAGATGATCCCTATGCTAGGTGTACCTGTGTGTGTACTTTCGGAAACACTCCCCTAAGCATAGGGCAGGGTGGTCGGGACAGTCAGGACAGAAATAGCGGGTGTCATGCCTTATTCCACTCCTGCTACAGACACGACATTTTTTTCGGGGTGGCGGTCGGTTTGAGGTACCAGCAACGACACTGGGGAAGTGTCGCTCGTGTAGACGGCTAACTACACTGGTGGATGGGGCCACGGAACCTCCTGGATACAGGAGGTTCGCGATGATCTCTTCCTGAAATTTGAGGAAGGATCCAGTTCTCCCAGCCTTACTGTAGAGAACAAAACTATTGTACAGAGCCAATTGAATTAAATATACAGACACCTTCTTATACCAGCGTCTGGTGCGTCGGGAAACTAAATACGGAGCCAACATCTGGTCATTGAAGTCGACCCCTCCCATGTGGAGGTTATAGTCGTGGACTGAGAGGGGCTTTTACATGACACGGGTTGCTCGCTCAATTTGTATTGTCGTGTCTGCGTGAATGGAGGAGAGCATGTAAACGTCACGCTTGTCTCTCCATTTCACCGCGGGCAGTTCTTCGTTACACAGTGCGGCCCTCTGCCCCCTTGCAAGACGGGTGCTAACGAGCCGTTGGGGGAAGCCCGCGCGACTAGTTTGCGCGGTACCACAGGCGCCAATCCGTTCTAGAAACAAATGCCTAAAGAGGGCCACACTTGTGTAGAAATTGTCCACATAAAGATGGTACCCCTTGCCGAATAAGGGTGACACCAAGTCCCAAACTGTCTTCCCACTGCTCCCCAGGTAGTCAGGGCAACCGACCGGCTCCAGGGTCTGATCTTTTCCCTCATAGACCCGAAATTTGTGGGTATAGCCTGTGGCCCTTTCACAGAGCTTATACAATTTGACCCCATACCGGTTGCTTGGGATGTATTGTTTGAAGCCAAGGCGCCCGGTAAAATGTATCAGGGACTCGTCTATGCAGATGTTTTGCTCAGGGGTATACAAATCTGCAAATTTCAGGTTGAAATGGTCTATGAGGGGCCGAATTTTGTGGAGCCGGTCAAAAGCAGGGTGGCCCCTGGGACGGGAGGCGGTGTTGTCACTAAAGTGCAGGAAACGCAGGATGACCTCAAATCGTGTCCTGGACATAGCAGCAGAGAACATGGGCATGTGATGAATCGGGTTCGTGGACCAATATGACCGCAATTCATGCTTTTTTGTCAGGCCCATGTTGAGGAGGAGGCCCAGAAAAGTTTTAAATTCGGAAACTTGGACTGGTTTCCACCGGAAAGGCTGGGCATAAAAGCTTCCCGGGTTAGCGGTGATAAATTGTGTGGCATACCGGTTTGTCTCTGCCACGACTAAGTCTAAAAGCTCCGCAGTCAAGAACAGCTCAAAAAATCCCAGGGCCGAATCGATCTGAGCTGTCTCAACCCGAACTCCAGACTGGGCGGTGAAAGGGAAAACTACGGGTGCGGCTGAAGTTGGGGACTGCCAATCAGGGTTTGCCACCTGTGGGATTCTAGGGGCTCTACGGGCACGTCTTTGCGGTGGCTGCGACGGGGTCACTACTGCACGTGCCACCGTACCAGCTTCAACTGCCCTTCTGGTGCTCGCTACTTCACCAGGTTGTACGGCAGTGCTGGTACTAGGTCCAGGAAGGGCTGGGCTGCTGGTGTATGCCTCACCACGTAATCCGACAGCACCAGCCCCACTCTGCTGCTCTTGAAGCGGATCCTGCGCAACCTGTGGTCTAGCGACACGGGGCCGGGTACGCCTGGTGGTATCAGGGACCTCAGCCTCCTCGTCCGAACTTTGGGTCAGAGAGCCACTGCTTTCTACAGGTTCGTATTCTGACCCGCTGGATTCATCAGATGAGGGTTCCCACTCCTCATCCGACTGGGTCAGAAGCCTGTAGGCCTCTTCAGAAGAATACCCCCTGTTAGACATGTGGGCAACTAAATTTCGGGGTATTCCCTGAGACTACACAAGAAAAAAAAAGCAAGCCTGTCTTACAAATGGGAGGCTAGCGAAGTACCGGAGGCTGCTGCGGTTGATAAAAAATATCAAAACTGATTTTTTTATCGCCGCAGTGCGTGTAAAGTGAATGTGCAGCGATCAAAAAAAACTTTTTTTTTGTCACTGCGGTGGGGCGGGCGTGGGTGTACGCACGTGTGGGCGACCGATCAGGCCTGATCGGGCAAACACTGCGTTTTAAGTGGAGGGAGAACTAAAGTGACACTACTACTATTATAGATCTGACCGTGATCAGTTTTGATCACTTCCAGATACTATAAAAGTACAAATGCTGATTAGCGATACGCTAATCAGCGAATAACGGACTGCGGTGCGGTGGGCTGGGCACTAACCGATCCCTAAACTACCTAACCAAGGGGCCTAAACTATACTGAAACCTAACGGTCAATACCAGTGAAAAAAAAAAGTGACAGTTTGCACTGATCACTTTTTTCCTTTCACTAGTGATTGACAGGGGCGATCAAAGGGGTGATCAAAGGGTTAATTGGGGTGATCTGGGGGCTAAGTGTGGTGTAGTGGGTACTCACAGTGATGTGTGCTCCTCTGCTCCTCTGCTGGAACCAACCGACCAAAAGAAGGAGCAGAGGAGCACAGCAGCCATATAACCCCATCATATTTACTAATTTGTGGGGTTAAATGGCTGCTGATTGGATTTTTTAAAAATCAGCAGCCTGCCAGCCAATGATCGTGGCCGGCAGGCTGCTGACGAAATACTGTGCTTCGAAATGCCGGCCCGCGATGCGCATGCGCGGGCCGGCTGTGACGTAATCTTGCGTCTCGCGAGATGATGCGCCGATGCGTCCAGGAGGAACAAATCAACCACCTCCCGGACGCATCGGTGCGTACAGCGGTCGGGAGGTGGTTAAACAGGAGATGTGGCGTGGATAATTTAACTGTCCGCAGTTGACACAGTCTACGGAAAAAGTGCACTGGATGTCACTGATATTTTAGGGATGCGCACAATTTACACAGGAGATGTGGCACAAATAATTTAACTGTCCGCAGCATCACTGCGCTCATCACATGATCCATCACCATGGTGATGGACCATGTGATGAGTGCAGTGATGTCACCAAAGGTCCTTTACCTCCCAGGTCCTCAAAGAAGAAGAAAGAAGTTGAGTTGAGTTTAATATATTCATTTTTTTTAACCCCTCCATCCCTAATTTACTTAGCATTCTGTATTAAGAGTGCTATTATTTTTCCTTATAACCATGTTAAAAGGGAAAAGAATAAAGATTGGGTCCCATCCCGATCGTCACCTAGCAACCATGCGTGAAAATTGCACCGCATCCTCACTTGCTTGCGGATTCTTGCGATTTTCACGCAGCCCCATTTACTTCTATGGGGCCTGCGTTGCTTATAAAATGCACAATATAGAGCATGCTGCGATTTTCACGCAACGCACAAGTGATGCGTGAAAATCGCTGCTCATCTGCGCAGCCCCATTGAAGTGAATGGGTCCAGATTCATTGCGGGTTCAATGCGTTCACCTCACGCATTGAACTCACACAGAATTCTCGCCCGTGTGAAAGGGGCCTAGGGGTTTATTGTTTAAGATCTTTTATCACCACAATTTTGGGAGATCAATGATCATCTCCTGACATGTCTGTTTTAGTAAAAAAGAAAAAATGCATTCTTCAAAATATGCCAATTCTGGAGAATGTTTTCTTAGAACTCTGCTTTTTGCTGTTTCTATGTTATTCCTACTAGATTGATTAAGTTGACAACTAGATGTTACTAGCTTATGAGTTGTTCAATCACTGTGCACAATATCAGACTATGTAGAAAACCATTTGAGGAGAATGTTAACAGTTGGCAATTATGCATACATTTTCAGGTTGAACAGAGGATTGTACAGTTATAAGAAGATTTGCTCCAAAAGTGTTATTTCATGGGGAATACAAGTATTTACTAAAATGTATGGATGACAGATAGGGATGAGTGAATCGATTTGTCATAAATTTTCCAAAAGATTACCAAATCAGAATTTTTTGACATTTGGGCTGCTCAAATCTCTCAATATGGCGGCCCCCATTTTACAGTTCATAAGACAGATAAGGCATCTGCCACCAAAAAGATTTTTTTTTTTTCTCATTTAAAAATAAAATCTGACCGTGGAGTGTGTTATTAACTCTTTCAGGAACCTGCCATATTTCACCTTAAGGACCAGGAGTGTTTTTTTGGAAATTTGACATGTCACTTTATGTGGTAATATCTTTGGAATGCTTTTACTTATTTAAACCATTCTGAGATTGTTTTCTCGTGACACATTGTACTTCATAAAAGTGATACATTTGAGTCAATATATTTCATTTTTATTTATAAAAAATCCCAAATTTACCCCAAATTTAGAAAAATTGGCAACTTTCCAAATTTCAATTTCTATGCTTTTAAAACAGATAGTGATACCTCATAAAAGTTATTACTTTACATTTCGCATATGTCTGCCTTATAATTGGACCATTTTGTAAATGTAATTTTATTTTTTTGGTAAGTTAGAAGGCTTAGAATTTTAGAAGCAAATCTTAAATTTTGAAAGAAAATTTCTAAAACCCATTTTTTAAGGACCATTTCAGTTATGAAATCACTGTTGGTCTTACATAATAAAAACCACCCATAAATGGCCCCATTTTAGAAACTACACTCCTCAAGGTATTCAAAACTAATTTTACAACCTTTGTTAACCCGTTAGGTGTTCCACAAGAATGAAAGGAAAATGTAGATGAAATTTCAGAATTTCACTTCACTGGCAGATTTTTTCATTTTAATCCATTTTCTCCTGTAACATAGCATGTGTCAAAAAAAAATAAATGATTCTGTAGTTTACAGAAACACCCCACATATGATCGTAAACTGATGTAAAGGCACACAACAGGGCGCAGAAAAGAAGGAGTGATATATGGTTTTTGGAGGGCAGACTTCACTAGGATAATTTTACGTTGTCATGTCACATTTGAAGCCCCACTGATGAACCCCCTATGCTAGAAACTTTAATTTTAATTTTCTTACAATGTTCACCTAACAGGTTAGATCATGTACTATTTTTATAGAGCAGATTGATACGGACACAAAAATACCAAATATGACTACTTTGTTTCTTTTTTTTGTTTTGTGTTTCTGTATTACATAAAGCATTTTTGAGAAAAAAAATCTTGTGTAGGGGGCTCATTTTTTACAGTAAGAGTTGACATTCTATTTGTGCCATTTTTATGTACATATGAATTTTTGATCATTCATTATTACACTTTTTGGGTTAAGGGGACAAACAAAATGTTTGTTTTTGGCACAGCTTTTAGTATTTTTTTTTTATACCATTCACATCATGTTGTATTTTTATAGATTAGGTATAGAGATGAGCGAAGTTTTAAAAAATTTGATTCGGCCGGTTAGCCAAATTTTTTAAAAAAATTGGGTTTGATCCGAAGTTATTCGCAGTGAATCGTGTAAAAAACAGCTATTTCCTGGCTTCAGAGAGCATTTATAGTGGTGTAGAACACTGTGCCTTGCAGTAACATGCACAGGGAGTCTGCTCTGGTAGTGAAATAATACTGTGAGTCAGATGACAGACGTCGCACACGAATCACTGCACACTTCTCTTATTTGGGCAGTCATGGGGCCAAAACTGACCAAATAACTCAAGTGTGAACTCAGCCTTATATGTCGATATTAGCTCCAGGTATAGAGAACCGTGAAGAGGCTCTACTGTAGTGTGAAAGAGCGCACTGCTTTTACACCGTTGTCAGCTGATTCCAAGTAGAGGTCTACAGAACCTGTTCTATTAAACGCTTATACAAGAAGAGCCCCCCGACAGAGTGGAGAGGGTGTCAGCAGTAAGTTTGTGTTGATGTCACTGATTATTTTGCCCTTCTTCTGATCTGTCAGAACAATAACCCCCAAAAAACGGATCCTGTCTGTTGAGCATGCGCTTTCACTCGGTCAGCATTTGGTCAGTAATCCATCAGTATTTCTAATGCCCCAAAAAATTGAGTGGATCTAAAAAAGATATGACTGAGTCAACCATTCAAGAACCGCTGGGTTGCTGGTCAAGACACGACCGCTAGCTGACACTGGGAGCTCAGGCCCCTGCTGCCACGACCCCTTACTATGCTGCGAGCTCTGCCTGCACCAGAAACTTTTAGGCCTCTGCAATTTCCCTGTGCAGGGCCTGGCACTTCTCTGTCTGACATACAGTTAGATCAAATAAATAAATAATAAGGAAATTAAAACACCCCCAATTTTCTCACTTCACTACACAACTGCTAATAGGCAATTTTTTTCCCTCACTAATACACACAAAAAGGGCTTTAGAACATATAACTGCACCGCTGAATGGCAAATAGGCCCTTATTTTTTGCCACAGAAGGCTTTAGAACATATAACTAGTAACATAGTACATAAGGCCGAAAAAAGACATTTGTCCATCTAGTTCGTCCTTTCATCCTCCAAGTTGATCCAGAGAAAGGCAAAAAAAAATATATTTTTTCCCCACTTTAGGGGAACAAAAAATTCCTGACTCCAATCAGGCAATCAGAATAACTCCCTGGATCAACGACCCCTCTCTAGTAGCTATAGCCTGTAATTTTATTGCACTCCAGAAATACATCCAGGCCCTTCTTGAATTCCTATTTTGCACTCACCATCACCACCTCCTCAGGCAGAGAGTTCCATAGTCTCACTGCTCTTACCGTAAATAATCCTCTTCTATGTTTGTGTACAAACCTTCTCTCCTCCAGACGCAGAGGATGTCCCCTCGTCAGAGTCACGGTCCTGCGGATAAATTGATGATGGGATAAATCTCTGTACTGACCCCTGATATATTTATACATAGTAATTAGATCTCCGCTCAGTTGTCTTTTTTCTAAAGTGAATAGCCCTAATTTTGATAATCTTTCAGGGTACTGTAGTTGCCCCATTCCAGTTATTACTTTAGTTGCCCTCCTCTGGACCCTCTCCAGCTCTGCTATGTCTGCCTTGTTCACATGAGCCCAGAACTGTACAGAGTACTCCATGTGTGGTCTGACTAGCGGTTTTTAAAGTGGTAGGACTATGTTCTTATCATTAGCATCTATGCCCCTTTTGATGCAACCTATTATCTTATTGGCCTTGGCCCGGGTCCGGAGTTGACAGACCTAAATGTCTCCAGAGATAATTTTGGTACAGCACAGCGCAAGGACCCGACTCTATCCTGAGCCTGGGAAAATGTGGTAGTAGTTGAAGGTGAGCCGCAACAACCCGGGGCCGAGTCTATGTTCCCCTGTTTTGTGGTTCAACAGGAGACGCTGTACCGAGTAAATTAACTACGGTCTTGAGCATATTGTACAGCTGGTGGTGCCCAAGGCGTATTGCAAGCTCGTGTTGGAGTTAGCCCACCAACATGTTCTTGGAGCACACCTGGGCCAACAGTAAATGTAGGACCGGATTCTACAGCAGTTCTACTGGCCGAGTTTGTTCAGAGAGGTGGAAGAGTATTGCAAGTCTTGCCCAACCTGCGAGATAACCAGCCCCCAGCCACTCTGTATTGACCCCTGATTTATTTATACATAGTAATTAGATCTCCCCTCAGTTGTCTTTTTTCTAAAGTGAATAACCCTAATTTTGATAATCTTTCAGGGCACTGTAGTTGCCCCATTCCAGTTATTACTTTAGTTGCCCTCCTCTGGACCCTCTCCAGCTCTGCTATGTATGCCTTGTTCACAGGAGCCCAGAACTGTACACAGTACTCCATGTGTGGCCTGACTAACGGTTTGTAAAGTGGTAGGACTATGTTTTTATCACGAGCATCTATGCTCCTTTTGATGCAAACTATTATCTTATTGGCCTTGGCAGCAGCTGTCTGACACTGGTTTTTGCAGCTTAATTTGCACAGCTAAACGGCAAATAGTCCCTTCATTTTTTCCACTTATATACGCCACAGAAGACTTTAGAACTCATAACTGCACCGCTGAATGGCAAATATATTTTACTTTTGCAACTAATACACGGCAAAAAGGACTTTAGAACATATAACTGCACCGCTGAACGGAAATATATTTTACTTTTGCCAAAAATACACGTCACAAAAGGCTTTAGAACATACAAATGCACCGCTGAACGGCAAATAGGCCCTTATTTTTTTTTTTACTTATACACGCCACAGAAGGCTTTATAACATATAACTGCACCACTGAATGGCAAATATATTTTTCTTTTGCCGCTAATACACGCCACAAAAGGCTTTAGAACATATAAATGCACCGCTGAACGGCAAATATATTTTTATTTTGCCACTAATACACACCACAAAAGGTTTTAGAACAAATAACTGCACATGCTGAGCGGCAAATATATTTTTCTTTTTCCACTTGTACATGCCGCAAAAGGCTTTAGAACTTATAACTGAACCGATAAAAGAGCAAATCTATTTTTCCTTTGCCTCTAATACATGCCACAAAAGGCTTAAGAACATAAAACTGCACAGCTAAGTGGCAAATATATATATTTTTTGCCACTAATACACAACAAAAAGTGCTGTAATTTAGCACAACGGCTAATAAGCTCTTTTTTTCCCACTAATACAAGCCAAAAAATGTTTTAAAACATATAACTGCACCGCACAAGGGCAAATAAGACATAGAAATATTTCCTTGTAATAAACCTAATAGCTGTAACACCCCAATAACAAGTTTGCTGGAATTACAAAGCTGTATAATGGCAATTCGGGTGCCCAGTCAGTGCAGCAAGGTGTAGTAGGAATGTTCCTATTACCCAGGCTGTAACTTCCCCTACTGAACCCTATTCAATATAAATGCCATGGAATGATTCCTCCCTATCCTTTCTCTACACCTTGAATAATCTTTCTATGTACTTGTCTGTAAATCATTTTTTTAGCACAATGAAGTCTTTTCTAGCACTGTACTTAGCGCCTGCTGATGTCTCTTCCTGCACTAAGTACATTGGTAAATGGCAGAATCTAAGATGGCTGACGCTATTTATAGGGCTGTGACATCACAGGGCTGGCTGGCTGCTGATTGGCTGCATGCATGGCATTATGAGTGATCCCGCCTTCCCAGAGTTCCTTGCTCCATGTCCTCACGCATGCAGTAGCCATTTTAGGAAAAAATGCAATTAGTTACCACAAAGCATGAGGAAATTCGGATTCAGTGCGAATCAAATTTTTCTTCAAAGCTTCTATTCGCTTATCTCTAAGTAGGTCATTACGCATGCAACAATACCTAATATGTCTATTTTACTTTATTTATTTTAGTTTCACACAACAAAGGCATTTTTGAAACAATGTTTTGGTGTCTCCGTATTCGGAAAGCCATATTTTTTTTATATTTTTCGGGAGATTCAGTTTTTGCAGGATGAGGTGACGGTTTGATTGGTACTATACATATGACTAGTGAATCACTTTATATTATACTTTTTGTGGTGTAAGGTGACAAAAAATGGATGCTTTAGCACAGTTTTTATTTATTTCTTTTTACAGTGTTCAGGTGAGGGGGTGTACATTGTACTATTTTTATAGAACTGGTCATTATGGACCCAATTTGTCTGTTTTTTCTTTGTTTGTTTTTTAAACATTTCCCCCACTCTGGGTCTTTTACTTCTGGGGGTCTGATCCCCTCTGTAATGCATTACAATACATCTGTATTGTAATACATTGCCTGTCAGCCTTTACGATGACAGCCTGCTTGTGAGACCCAGCCTAAGGGGTTGGATCTCACAGGCTCTCATAGAAGGCAAGCCCCAATGCCTATGGAAGGCATCGGTCTGCCTTCTCAGCCATCGGGTTCCTGTCACTGTAGCAGGGGGACCAAATAGGGACGAGGAAGGAACGCATACCCTCCGCAAACCCCTGTATGCTGCGGGACATTGAAAATGGTTTTGTGTATTCAGCATTTCTATTTTGAGGGATATATCCCATCTATTTTATAATAAGAAGTAAAAGTTAAGTATTAAACAATCCAGATCACTAAATTCCGATTTCCCAGGTTTTACAGCAGCATACAAAGGGTTAATACGCCGACATCTATGTTTTTATTGATGCCGCCGTATGCAGAAGAGGCCCGGCTGTCAGTGACTACACCCGCCCCATACATTGCTGGTCCTTAAGTCATGGCTCCCAGTGCTGTATATGTACGGCAGGGGTCCTCTACGGGTTAAACAGGATGTTTGTTACCACCAGCTGCCATCCATTTACCCCATAGTCATATGTCACTGTCACTCTGACATTACTTATGCTGTGTTGGCGATAAAGAGCTTGAAAGGGGGTGTATACAGTCCTAGAAGACCTCAGAATGTTATACGCAATTTTTCAGGGCAATTGGGACACTTTCTGTTACGACCAAATCGAATCTGATAGAACCTGTCTGAACTGGACCCAAAATGAATTTTGGGATATTCACTTATCTCTAGTGACAAGTCCTCTTTATTTTGCTATATCTTCATAATATCTATTATTGCCTATTGGTAATATCAGGTAATAAATCACAACTTAAGTGTGAAGATTTTCAGAATAAATGACAATAAATGTCGGCACTACAGTAAAATAGTATAAATGATGATTGTTCCCCAGTTTTCCCAGAAATTGATATACTGTAACTGTAAGACATTACAGATTCGTCAAACTCAAGGATAAACAAGGTGACTGATGATTAAATGGGTTTTCCATTGGAGCTCTTATTTCTATATATCTATATTATATCTTAAATGGGCAAGATGAGAGATGAGGGCATTGTTCTAGAACTGTCTCTATTAACCATGGTGGAGAGGCACTGTATGGAGCAACTCCTGCTGTATTGGTATCAATAATGCAGCAGAAACTCACACATGTGCCTGCAGCGATAACAGCTTCAAAAGAAAGACTGACGAAGCAGCGACCAACGAAGAACCTGCTTCAGGAAATGAATGCTGAGAAAAATCCATTATCAGAATAACTTCAGTAGAGTTACGTGCTGCAACAATACTGTGTTCTCACTAAATTTTACCTTAAACCCCTGAGACGCCAACATTTTACATGGATATCTGTAAAATATATCAGGTCTAACTTTAATGTATGCAATAGAGAGATGGTGGTGTGGCACCGAGCACTCATCTTTCATGCCAGAGTATTACGTTCCCATGTCTTCAGAACATGTACCCAGGGAACATAAAATTAGGCCACTCCATCACTGCAGAAAGAATAAACCTCTTGCAAGTTATTGTATTCAAGTTAAAATGACGAGAATTAATGTGGCCATTTATCAAATAGCCACAAGAGGCGCTTTCCCTAAAAATGGTACAAATTTATGCTTGTACTGGAAATTATTTTAACATCAGCAATAAACAGACATCAATCATTCTGCATATGTATTATGTTTAGCTTTCAGTGCTGTTTTCTCACTGTTCTAAATCATTTCCCTCTTTGTTGAAAAAGGATTGTGCCCTGTTGGCTCCATAGAGAACTGCAAACTGAGAACTTTGTAAAGGAAAAAACTGTGTTTTAACAGTATGTATGTATGTATATATATGTGTGTGTGTGTGCAGTATATATACTGCTTGAGGAAAATCCCATTGAGAGGATTGAAACGTCGCATGCTTGGTGAATAAAGCCTTTTTTTACTTTCTTACAACCTGGATGTGCTGCGGAATTTCTTATTTTTATATATATATATATATATATATATATAAAAAAAATCTATATGGTAGGAAGGCGCAAGGGTCCGTCATTGACAGAAGGTATGTGTCACCGAGATTCCTGGCCTCGGTGAGGTAAGAGCTGGTAATTTCATGTGTCAGCGGCAGCTAGTGCTGGCTGACATGGTTTTGCTATTTAGTATGGCTGTAATGCCGATCTGGGCCGGCTCTTACTGGGAGAAGCCAAAGTGCAGGGTGGGTGGCTTCCCCCCACGTTCCAGGCAGGGTCTTGGTTTGGGCTATAAAACACAGGCTGCACTGTTAGGTGGTAGGAATTTAATCCTTTCTGTGTTCGGACCTGGGAGTTTGGGCTTGGGTAAAGGCCTACTACCTTGTTTGCGTGAGAGCAGGTGGTTTCTGCTATGTCCAAGGACCTCTGCATTGCTGCATGGTGTGAACAAACACCAGACTCAAGGTGACTGTTTTGTTTATCCTTATGTGTGATTAACTTAAACAGTTCGGTGTTTAAAGACGTTGTCATTGCCTCTATACTGCGTCCACAAGCCTGTCTACCAGAACAAATCCCCACAATTGGTGTCAGATGCGGGCAAACACAGTGAGGCAGGCCTGAAGGCCGAAAAGTTTTTCTTTTCCCGGTCACAAGTGCATGTCCTACATTAATCCAGCAAGGTTACGACCTGTGTCCCCTGACAAAATTGAGGCGGTCGTGAAGGCCCTCGTGGAGGCTAACTTGCAGCAGCGGGAGGCTAACAAGCAGCAGCAGGAAACTAACCAGCTGCTATTGCAACATGTGGTGGCATTGCAAGTCGCAGGAGAATCCCTAAACATCCAAGATGCCCGGAAATCTGTCCGTGCGGTAATCCCTAGGATGACCCCCTCGGATGACGTTGAGACCTATCTAGCAGTGTTCGAAAAGGTGGCCGTGAGGGAAAAGTTACCCCGAGACCAGTGTGCTGAGGTTGTCGCTCCATTCCTGGTGTCTGGACCCCAGCAAGTTTTTTTCGATCTCCCTGATGATGAAGCGACCAACTACCTGACCGCAAAAGGTGAGATCCTGGCGAGACGGGGGGTGAATGTGTTGGTCCGGGCCCAGCGAGTCCCGCCAGACTGCAGTATTATGACCTGTTACACCGTTTGAACAAATTGCTGCAGCCTGATGTACTGACCCCCACTGCTATGCTGGACCGTCTTGTAGCGGATGTGTTCTGGAGGGCTTTGCCATACCCCCTCCAGCACTGAATCGGCCAGGTGTCTCTGGTAATGCCTTGGAGATGGTCGACCTGGTGGAGCGCTACGAGGCCATTAGAAATCTAAAGGGGGGTTCTTTTGGGAGGGGGCCAGTCAAACCCCAGAAATCTCCACCCCAGACCCGGCAGCCGGTGCCAGCTGGTCCCGCCTGGGACGTACCCCCTGTAGACCCAGCCCCGGTGGTCTACTGGCGATGTGAGGAGCCTGGACACATAAGGGCCGACTGTCCCCATCAAGGTGAACCCATGGACACCAACTATGGCTACCGCCACTCATTATATGCTAGGAAGTTGTGTGCCACAGGAACTTCCGAGACCATAGACAATAGCCACCTGTGCCAGGTGGAAGTGGGGAACACTCTGGCAGTGGCTCTGCTGGATTCAGGGAGCCTGGTGTTTCTGATAAGAGCTGCCCTGGTACGGCCCGCTTGAGTATACTGGCCGAAAGGTCGGCGTAGTGTGTATTCATGGAGTCTTAAAGGACTATCCCACCACCCTGGTCTCTCTATCAATGGTGGCTGGCGGGTGGACTGATGAGGTGTCCGTCGCCACAAAATTACAGTATGAGAGACTTCCCCGTTTTCCCGGCACTATAACCGAATACAAAAGTTACCGACACATGGGAGACAAACGTAACCCTAGCAGAGTGGCCTGGCTCAGGGGATGAGACCAGAACCCTGGGAACCTGAGTCTGAAGGGCCAGCGGTAGGGGTGACTGCTACTTCGGTGGAAGAGGGGGAGACAACCCCGCTAAGTGTGATGGTGGGAGACGTGGAGGACTTGCCGCCGGGTCCAGAGTTGGCAGACCTCAGAGATAATTTTGGTACAGCACAGTGCAAGCACTCGACTCTATCCTGAGCCTGGGAAAATGTGGTAGTAGTTGAGGGTGAGCCGCAACAACCGGGGGCCAAGTCTATGTTCCCCTGTTTTGTGGTTCAACAGGAAATGCTGTACCGAGTAAATGAGCTATGGTCTTGAGCATATTGAACAGCTGGTGGTGCCCAAGGCGTATTGCAAGCTCGTGTTGGAGTTAGCCCACCAACATGTTCTTGGGGGACACCTGGCCAACAGAAAATGTAGGGCCGGATTCTACAGCAGTTCTACTGGCCGAGTGTGTTCAGAAAGGTATTGCAAGTCTTGCCCAACCTGCGAGATAACCAGCCCCCAACCACATTTCTGTAGTCCACTGGTCCCTCTCCCAATTATTAGGGTTCCATTCGAGCGGATCGCTATGGCTATCATAGGCCCAGCACCGAAGTCCGCTAGAGGGCACCAACACATTGTGGTCATCCTCGACTATGCCACTCGGTACCCGGTTTTCTTGAGTGGGTCTGCCTAAGAAGGTTCTGATTGGCCAATGGACCCCGTCTATGTCCAAGGTCATGAGGGAACTCTGTAAATTGCTCCACATAAAACAGCTACGGATGTCCGTGTATCATCCGCAAATGGATGGCCTGGGAGAGAGGTTTAATCAAACATAAAAAAATATGCTAAAAAATGGGTGGTTTCTAAGGATGGGAGGGACTGGGATCTTCTTCTGCCCTATCTCAAGTTCGCAGTGTGAGAGGTGCCCCAGGTGCCTCTACTGGGTTCTCGCCCTTCAAACTGCTATACGGCAGACACCCTCGCGATTAAAGAGGCATGGAAGTAACAACCCACACCGCGCAAAAGTGTGGTTGAGTACGTCACCCAGATGCAAGGATGGATAGAAACAGTTTTACCTCTGGTTAGGGAGCATATGGAGGCAGCGCAACAAGCCCAGAGTAGGTTATATAATCGACAGGCCCGGGTCTGGAACTTTAACCCGCGTGATTAGGTATTGGTTCTGGTACCAACCGTAGACAGTAAGTTCCTAGCTAGGTGGCAGGGGCCCTACGAGGTACTTGAAAAAATTGGAGAGGTAGATTACAAGGTACAACAGCCAGGGAGGCGAAAGCCAGAGCAGGTGTACCATATGAATCTGCTCAAACCATCGAGAGATAGGGAAACCTTTACGGAAGACAGCCTAGGACCAGGGTTCTTAGGGGATGTGGTTTCGGCCCATCTGTCTGTAGCAAGGGAAACGGCTGCCACAGTGAAAATTGCTGACAACCTCTCCTCTAAACAGGCTCAGGAAGCCAGGGAGTTCATTAGTCGGAACACGGATGTGCAGTACGCCGACCTGCTGGGTATTGCGATGTGAGGTCACGGTTAATAGGCATACGAGGGTTGCTCTGGGTTACTCACAAGTTGTAGGGGGACCCTGGGCAGGCGTGCAGCAGTGATGGAGAGGGCGGCACAGGGGTCCTCTGGGGCACTCTTTGTATGTAGGGACCAGGCCTGATGTTGGGTGAGGTGCCCTGGATGTTGCAGGTGTTTAATGTGCCTGGGGCAAGGTCCCTTTAAGATTCGTGACGCCAGTGCCTGTAGCGGTGGCACACCGATTTATAGTAGTAATAAGTGAGGAACACGATATTGTGGTGAACCAAACTTCCATTACTGGAAACAGTTAACTTTATACAGACTGGGTTCAGTTCCTCATGGCAGCAGCAATCATAAGCAGGCTTTCACATCAATGGCAGGTATAATGTTCTTTGCAAGATACTCAGATGGTAAAAACACTTACAGACCAGGCTGCACCTTTTCCTCAGAAATCCTGTGTACTATTCCTCAGAACTCCTGGCTGTCTCAATCCCAAGGCCCGTATGCACTAATGCTGGCTTTATCCTTGGTAGAAAACTTCCTCACTTCCTCGGGTATATATCCTTGCTTTGGGTGAATCCATCTGCCCTTCAGCTCCTTCTTAGCTGGAATACTGGCTCTGCTCTGCTTATGGGACCTTGGCTTCTCTCAGGAGGCAAACGCTTCTCCTGGTGTAAATCTTCTGAGCTAACTATGGCTCAATATCTTCAGGCTGGCTAGTGTGCCCTTACTAGTCTCCTGGACTACACTTCTCTTTCCTGTCTGGGCCTAACTATATATACTAGGGGCTCCCTATCTCCCTCTAGTGTCTAGGAGGAGGAACTACACCCTAACAGGCCTGATACACAGACAATTGGAAAATACACATAAAACATCATATCCCTTACAATGTCATATTAACCCTTGTGTAGTGCCCACATTTGCCTAGTGGGACACTACAGATGTATTCACGGACCTTCCTGGACGCACGTCCATAATCCGGAATGACATTATCACTGAGCCTCAGGCAAAAGTCCGGTTAAAACCGTACCGGGTACCCGAGGCTTGGTTACAAGCCATCGCGGAGGAAGTGCAGCTAATGCTCCAGCTAGGTGTCATCGAGAATTTAAAAAGTGAATGGGCCAGTCCGATAGTCTTAATACCCAAGCCAGATGGGACATTGTGGTTCTGTAATGACTTCCGCAAAGTGAATGAGGTGTTCAAGTTTGACGCATATCCCATGCCCCGAGTAGATGAGATTATTGAGAAGTTAGGCCAAGCTCGGTATTTTACTGTGTTGGACCTCACCAAAGGCTACTGGCAGGTACCCTTAAAGGAGGCTGCCAAGGAAAAAATGGCTTTCATCACACAAGAGGGGCTGTATCAGTACAAGGTATTACCCTTTGGTAAGTTTCTCATCGAGGATATCACCATCTTACCTGCTGGGAGAATCTAGGTGTCTGGATAGTGTACAACTGAGTAGTAGGACTAATGTTTGTTACTCTAAGTGCCGCCGTGCACTACTATTCCTACTACTCCTAAACCTACTTGCTCCAATTTATTTAGTGACAGAGGCTGTTTGTTTTTGTGCCTTTATTACATATACCGTATTTTTCGCCCCATAGGACGCACTTTTCACCCCGTCTTATGGGGCGAATGCTGACATTTTTACAGGCTGTGATGTATGAGCGAGCTGGGGGGGACTGGAAGGAGGAGCTGGGGGCCGGCAATTGCAGCCGGGCTTTTGCAGTCACTGTACTCCGGCCCCGCCGCTCCAGTGCTGCACTATACAAATATAAAATGTCTTATTCAATTAAAAGTGATTAAACATGCCCCACCACTTTTAATATTACCGTACACCCTAACAGCTTCTGTAGAATTCAGGCAGGCAGGCCGGGCGGCAGCGTAACTCCCTGATGTCACGTGCCTGCGCCGCCTAATTTATGAATGAAGCAGGCGGTGTTGGCACGTGACGTCAGTGAGTGAAGCACCGGCCGTCCGGCCTGCCTGCCTACGTTGTACAGAAGCTGTTAGGGTGTACGGTAATATTAGGAGTGAGGGGCTATGTTTAATCACTTTTAATTGAATGAGACATTTTATATTTGTATACTGCAGCACTGGAGCAGTGTGGGGGGGCGATCTATGGATGACAGTTTTATGGGGGACATCTGTGGTTGGCACTGTTAAGGGGTGGGAGGTCTGTGGTTGGCACTGTTATGGGCTGGGGGGTCTGTGAATGGCACTGTTATTGGGTGGGGGTCTGTGGATGGCACATATATAACAGTGCCATCCACAGATCCCCTATAACAGTGCCATCCACAGATCCCCCATAACAGTGCCATCCACAGATCCCCCATAACAGTGCCATCCACAGATCCCCCATAACAGTGCCATCCACAGATCCCCTATAACAGTGCCATCCACAGATCCCCATAACAGTGCCATCCACAGATCCCCATAACGGTGCCATCCACAGATCCCCCATAACAGTATCCTTCACAGATCCCCCCCATAACAGTGTCCGTCACAGATCCCCCATAACAGTGCATCATCCACAGATCCCCCATAACAGTGCATCATCCACAGATCCCCCATAACAGTGCGTAATCCACAGATCCCCCATAACAGTGCGTAATCCACAGATCCCCATAACAGTGTCCTTCACAGATCCCCAGTAATAGTGCCATCCACAGACCACCATTAGTTCCAAACCCATGTTTGGTTAAAACATTTTTTTTCTTATTTTCCTCCCCAAAAACCTAGGTGCGTCTTATGGGCCGGTGCGTCTTAAAGGGCGAAAAATTGCATTGTGCATTACGAGGGCTATCTATTTTACTATCTATGATTGAAAATTACGTTTTATTTACACTCAGGGAACTCCCGATCACTTTTGATCTTCTCCAGTTGCAGTAAAAAAAAAAGAAAGTAAAACATATGTTTTACCACTAATCTAGCACAGCACATAGAATGCTAGTGCGAACTCCCTGTCAGGACATCACACATATTTAATTTTACATTTGTCAGTGATTGATAATCTAATATAACGTCTAAATCTGTCTTTATCTGCACAAAGTTCCCAAAATGTATTTATTTATTTTTATTTTGGGGGTTATTGAAGTTTATTAAATAGCATATAGGTAATCAGTACAGCAAAACACTCAAATTTGGCCTGACCTTTAATCATCTGTTAACAAAATGCGTATGGCAGCACACTGTTATACATACACCACCATGACTTTCCAACTTTCTGAAATTCAATATTGCACATGCTCAAGTGTCTGTATGAGCAGTGGAAAGCAGTGAATGATTTGTTCATGCACCAGACTGCCTCAGCAGTAGTTTTAAGCACGAATATTCGTATAGCAAATTTTTTATTGCGAATATTGCCACTTCGAGAATTTGCGAATATTTAAAATATATAGTGGTATATATTCGTTATATAGAATATTTGTCATTCCCATCTGAACACATGATTCCTCTCTGCTTCTTGCTTGTGGGCCAATGAGAAGGAAGCAATGTCAAGTTCACAACAATACTTAGTGCACCAATCAGTAATCTGTAGTTAGACCTGCTAACATGTGAAATTGCACGTAGTGCAAAAAAATATTCTAATCACTGCCGATTAGCGCAATTGCAAATATATTGGAGCACTAGACTCTATCTGCATATAAAGCTATTCTAATGTTCTGCCATGCCAACCATTTTCTCCAGTCTCAGGAAACTTATATAAGCTTGAAAAATGTAGCCAAAGTGACCCATGCCTGTATTTCACATTACAAATTCGCATTACGCAATTTTTACATTGCCGATTTTTTGCATTCAATAAAATAATCTCGAATTCGCAAAATTCGAAAATACAGTTGCAAGAAAAAGTATGTGAACCCTTTGGAATGATATAGATTTCTGCACAAATTGGTCATAAAATGGGATCTGATTTTCATCTAAGTCACAACAATAGACAATCACAGTCCGCTTAAACTAATAACACACAAAGGATTAAATGTTACCATGTTTTTATTGTACACACCATGTAAACATTCACAGTGCACGTGGAAAAAGTATGTGAACCCCTGGATTTAATAACTGGTTGAACCTCCTTTGGCAACAATAACTTCAACCAAACATTTCCTGTAGTTGCAGATCAGACGTGCACAACGGTCAGGAGTAATTCTTGACCATTCCTCTTTACAGAACTGTTTCAGTTCAGCAATATTCTTGGGATGTCTGGTGTAAATCACTTTCTTGAGGTCATGCCACAGCATCTCAATCAGGTTGAGGTCAGGACTCTGACTGGGCCACTCCAGAAGGCGTATTTCCTTCTGTTTAAGCCATTCTGTTGTTGATTTACTTCTATGCTTTGGGTCATTGTCCTGTTGCAACACCCATCTTCTGTTGAGCTTCAGCTGGTGGACAGATGGCCTTAAGTTCTCCTGCAAAATGTCTTGATAAACTTGGGAATTCATTTTTCCTTCGATGATAGCAATCCGTCCAGGCCCTGATTCAGCAAAGCAGCCCCAAACCATGTTGCCCCCACCACCATACTTCACAGTTGGGATGAGGTTTTGAGGTTGGTGTGCTGTGCCTCTTTTTCTCCACACATAGTGTTGTGTGTTTCTTCCAAACAACTCAACTTTGGTTTCATCTGTCCACAGAATATTTTGCCAGTACTGCTGTGGAACATCCAGGTGCTCTTGTGCAAACTGTAAACGTGCAGCAATGTTTTTTTGACAGCAGTGGCTTCCTCTGTGGTGTCCTCCCATAAAATCCATTCTTGTTTAGTGTTTTACGTATCGTAGATTCGCTAACAGGGATGTTAGCATATGCCAGAGACTTTTGTAAGTCTTTAGCTGACACTCTAGGATTCTTCTTCACCTCATTGAGCAGTCTGCGCTGTGCTCTTGCAGTCATCTTTACAGGACGACCACTCCTAGGGAGAGTAGCAGCAGTGCTGAACTTTCTCCATTTATAGACCATTTGTCTTACCGTGGACTGATGAACAGCAAGGCTTTTGGAGATACTTTTATAACCCTTTCCAGCTTTATGCAAGTCAACAATTCTTAATCGTAGGTCTTCTGAGAGCTCTTTTGTGCGAGGCATCATTCACATCAGGCAATGCTTCTTGTGAAAAGCAAACCCAGAACTGGTGTGTGTTTTTTTATAGGGCAGGGCAGCTGTAACCAACACCTCCAATCTCATCTAATTGAATGGACTCCAGTTGGCTGACACCTCACTCCAATTAGCTCTTGGAGATGTCATTAGTCTAGGGGTTCACATACTTTTTCCACCTGCACTGTGAATGTTTACATGGTGTGTTCAATAAAAACATGGTAACATTTAACTCTTTGTGTGTTATTAGTTTAAGCCGACTGTGATTGTCTATTGTTGTGACTTAGATGAAGATCAGATCACATTTTATGACCAATTTGTGCAGAAATCCATATCATTCCAAAGGGTTCACATACTTTTTCTTGCAACTGTATATGACAAATATTCTACAAAATATTCATGAAATATTGCGAATTCAACTATAGCCCCTGCCTCTCATCACTACTCAGCAGGGAGCATATGTTGTTTCCAGGTCGGGCAGTCGCAGCTCATGCCATTCATGCTGCAGTTGTCCTTATCCCCTAATATGAATTTTTTAATTTTAAGGGCTGACGCTCATGAAATAGGTGGCGACGAAGGAGGAGAAAGAACAGCTAGTGCATCTTGCTGTTTGCCATGTAGCTGTTGGGGACCCACACTGAGAAACTCTCATGGGGGAGGAAAAAGAGGTGATGCTACTAGAGGAAGAGCAGTCAGAGTTGAAGCTTTAAGAGGATGATGATGACGGTGACACCTGCCACAACACCCAATCATCTCAGTTGGGGGTGGAAAGAACTGGCTCCTTGGGCTTGCGGGATAGAATGGTGACCTGTATGCTTGCTTGCTTGCTTACACAGTCTCAGGTGGAACAGTGACATTAAGCAGTCTGAGGATTACTGGATAGCCATGCTTTTAGTTCCTTGCTATCAAAGCAAAATGGGAAATGTTTTCTTCCACCGAAATGGGAGGCCACATTAAGCTATTACCAGGAAAAACTGTACGCAGCTTGCTGCAGCTTACAGTATACCTTGACCTCATGGATTCATGGGCAGGCAAACTGGAACATAGGAACCAAACTGACATAGCACCCTCTCTGTCTTCTTTCTTGCCCAGCCTCCAGTCTCATCTCAGATAGAGTTTTCAGTTTCACGGGGGGAGCATAGCGACACCCAAACGGACCAAATTGCCCTCCCTCTGTCCAAAACATCACTTTTGTCAAAATGAACCAACCCAGGCTTCTGGAGATTTTTCAAACTCCTCTGGCTGAGGTCGATGAACTGATCTGTTCTTGCTGATAGTGCCCCATCTTGCCAATGTTGCTGTCTGCCTGCCTGTCTCCATCATGCCACTGCTGTAGTCTGTGAACAATCAATTTCTGTATGGTTGCTACCTTCTTCATGCCACCCCCACCATCATGCCACTGCTGTGGCCTGCCGACCATCAGTAAGGCGGCTGCTGCCTCCATCATGCTGCTGTCCATGGACCATATGGCTATTGATGTAGCTGCTACTGCCTCAGCCGCTGCTGTTTCTATATATCTGTGTAGTATGGATCCAAAATACAGCACCCATAGCTTTTTATGGGGCCATACTGTAACTTTTATATTATGTTGTATGTTGCCATACTAAAATTACCGTATATACTCGAGTATAAGCCGACCCGAGTATAAGCCGAGGCCCCTAATTTTACCCCCAAAAATGGGAAAAATTAGTGACTCGAGTATAAGACTAAGGTGGGAAATGCAGCTATAATGCAGAGTGTATGTGTATATAATGCACACACTCTACATTATATACACACATCTGCAAGAGGGTGACTCAGATTGATGGGAGTCTGACTCTGACTCCCTGTATTTAATGCAGAGTGTGTGCATTATATACACACACACTCTGCATTAAATACAGGGAGCCATCCACAGATCTCCCCCCTAAACAGTGCCATCCACAGATCCCCCCCTAAACAGTGCCATCCACAGATTCCCCCCTAAACAGTGCCATCCACAGATCCCCCCTCCCCTAAACAGTGCCAGGATGGCACTGTTTAGGGGAGGGGGGATCTGTGGATGGCACTGTTAGGGGGATCTGTGGATGGCACTGCCATCCACAGATCCCCCTACAGTGCCATCCACAGATCCCCCTCCCCGACGCTCACAGCAGTATATTTATAAAGTAGTATTCATCAGTATTCTTTAAGTTTGATTATCTTACTTTGTCTTTACTCCGGTAATAGCAGCCGCAGGCAGTGCGGGGAGCGGCGCTCACTCACTGACGTCACGCGCCTGCTCCCACTAGGCGGCGCAGGCGCGTGACGTCAGTGAGTGAGCGCCGCCCCCGCACTGCCTGCATTACCGGAGCAAAGACAAAGTAAGATAGTAGACTCGAGTATAAGACGAGGGGGCTTTTTGAGCACAAAAATTTGTGCCCAAAAACTCGTCTTATACTCGAGTATATACGGTACTTGACATACTTTGCTTATCTACATATTACTGTCTGATTTCTAAAACCAGTTGGTTGCTCTATTAATGAATTAGGTATGTCATAGTAAGCAAGCTCATAGCCTATAATAGACCCAACTCAAAAGAGTTTATTTTACATCAGCATAGCATTTTGCATTGTAGTAAAATGCTTTGTTGAATACAGGAGAGTGATTGGAGTCAATGGTGACTCAAGCAACTGTGTGGCATACATTTTAGTTTAGGCATATAGGTAGAGAGCATTTTTATCATGTATGCATGGAGTGAGAGAGAGAGATCGAGTATCTGGACTAAATATATGCATTGTCTGGGGAGTACTCCTTCTCCTTACAATAATCCACATATTTACTCCTCTATGCTCTCAATAAGGAGAAATAATACGCCAGTCAAGGCCTTTCAAACAGCCAAGCAATTTTTCTTTGCTAAGCTCTGTTAAAGGATACTTACCCAGAAAGAGCTTGGTTCCTGCTATAAAGCACTCAGTGTCTTTTTCTTTTTGGAAAGGAGATTGGCTAGCATGTCTCTTTTCCAGAAAAGCAATATGTGGGGACAAAAACACAGCAATAAAAAAATGTTATTATGATAAGGCACTGACTGAATATTTTAAGGCTACCCCCAGGGGAAAATCTTATTATAAAAAAAATTGTATTTGAACAATTTGAAACTACTGCTACCGGGGGAAAATTTTATTATGTAAAAGCACTGACCAAACAGTTTGAGGCTACCCCCAAAAAAATTGTAGACAAAAAAAAAGAGGAAAATTGGAAGTTCTCCTGAATCTTTCACTTTTTGTTTGTTTTGGGTGAATGTCATGTGAGAAACATAAAAAAAAGCTGAGTTTGTAACATACAAATTCAGAATAGCAATTGGTCCGAAATTAAACAGTCTTCCTAGCATAATTAGGAGCGTAGCTAAGGCAGCATATAACCTACTTTTTCAGAACAAAATCCCTTTATTAAGGAAAAGCAGAAATAATTGGCTTTTCTAGCTTAGAGGCCTTGGAAGGACCTTAGGGTGTGTACTATATAATGCAGACCAGTTAGTATTCATGATGACTATTGTAGGCTAGGCAATGCTCCTCCTGGTTTCTGGGAAAAAACATTTTGTAATTTAGTATGTATAACATCAGCAGGCATCAGATACAATTACCTTTCTTATCTTTTTTGTCAGCGTTTTAATTTGCAAGTTATCTTTAGGTTTTGGGGAAATATATTTAATTAGCTTTCCTGACAAAAAAAAAATGTAATTATTTTTTATGTTAATTGATTTTAGAAATGCTCATTTGCATATATGTTTCCTAGAAACCAAGAGGAGTGTTTTCTAGTCTACAATAGCCATCACATATACTAAGTGGTCTCATAATAGAAAAAGTAGGTACCCAAAGCCCTGCAAATGACTCTCTGTGAGAAAAGCTAATTCTGTCTATTTTTCTGTGGGTTTTTGTCCTGCAAAGGGCTATTTTCCTAGCTACTCAAGAAAGCCTGATCGAAAGGCTGAGCAATGATTGGATGGCTATGCTATAGATGGGAAACACTTAACTTTTTAAATCCTTTTGTAAAGAAAGCTAGCTTGTACATGTCTTTGGTGCACAGATCTGGTTTGTCAGAATCAGATTATTATTATTATTTTTTTTATTTTAGATACATTCCAAATCTATTTGCTATGTATATTTATACATAGCTTCTAAGTTCAATTTTCCCCATTTTTTTTCCATCTAAGTTTTTGGTAGTAGCCTCAAACTGTTCAATTACTGCTTTTTCATAACAACATTTTTAATCTATTGCTGTGCTTGTGTTCCCTCTTTCTCTCTCCCTCTCAGCTTTTTAAACAGAATCATAGGAGTCCTAGGAGACCAGAGGGTGTTATGTACCAAATTTCAGGGCAATTGAAGCATATTTGATTTGGGCCCCAATTGAATTTTTTTTTAAAATTTGACAAATCGGACCTGGAACAAATGTAAAAAAAAGTGCCCATCTGTAATATGTAAATGAGAACTATTTAATTAATTAACACTATAAAACCTCTACATGATAATGCTGCCACATCCACAGTCTTTCTGCTTTATAATTAATAACTGAAATGAATGTTAGTCTCTTTGCAGAAATGTGTTCATATTTTTAAGCAGTAGCTTCTGTTCATCAATGTCAAGGAACCTAATGAAATTCACTGTGATTCAGTGTAGTCACCCAACAAAACATATATTATGTAAATAACCACCCTGCACTTTCTAATTATTTTTTCGTGCTAAGATAATAACACAATACGGACACTTTGGATAGATTTGATAGAGTGCTATTAGAGTTACTCCAGCCATTGTCTTCTTTTCCTACAGATCAATAGTAAGAGCAGTTGTGTAATGCTGATGAATCTTCTCATTATTCCTGTTTGGATTTAAATGACAACCTTTGGATAGCAGTGGGGAAAATGTTAAATTAACAGAAATAGCGTGGTATTCAACAGGCAGGAAATGCTCAAACCCATATGCAGTTATGCACATATATACAGGGGAGCAAATCCACAAGCATTTGTGGCCCGTTGCTAATGGCGATCCTCAGCAAAAATGCATACAGTGGAGGATGCCTTCACAAGTACCACAAGAGACATCCTATACAAGATTGTTATTAGATATAAAAATGTTAAATTACCAAGTAATAATGTTTGAAATAATGAACAAGGCTGTTATACTTGTCAACACTGTGACCATGGAAAGCAATGAAATCTGTAGGCCTCATGTCATAGAGCAGAAGTAGCCAAGCAAATTTATATATAACTTTGTTGGGAGAACTCAGTTAAAGCTGGTCCATTTGGCTATTATCAGTGATCAACCCATAGGTGACCCTCTCCGTACATGTACAGCATTACCAGCAGTGACTTAATGACCAGTGGCTGATTGCGTGGGTGCAGGAGCTGTGCCCGCTCAATCAGTGCCAGGTGCTTGGCTATTACTGACAGCCAAGCAGCTGCTGTATCCACCAGCATCAGTGAAAACACAGATGGCAAAATATTAACCCCTTATATGCCATGGTTAACGCTGACCAGGGAGGGAGCAGACTCCCTCTCTCACCCCATTGGTCCCCTGTGCTGCAGTGACAGGAGGCCAATGGCTGCTAAGGCAGGCTGATGCACTACACAGACATTGGAGCCTGCCATCTACAGAAGCCCAGGGGCTGGGTCTCATAAGCACTCTGTCAATGTAATACTGACATTCAATGCATTACAATACATACACAATGTATTTGTAATGCATTTTAGAGGGGGTCAGACCCTGAAAAGTCCCTTAGTGGGATAAAAATAATAATTGAAAAAAAGCGTTTAAAAAAATAAATAATCAAAAATATGGGGGCGTGGCCTACGAGCGCATGGAGTAAGACTCAACGCTCACAGCTCCTGCCAGAATCCTGTCTAAAACAAGTGGTAGCACCTCTCGATTCCTTGCAAAAACCTTGCCTGGTGGAAGGGAAGTGACCGGAGGGTATTGTGGCGATTTTGAGAGCCTAAACATGCAGAGGAAATCGAGTAAAGCGGCGAAACCTGACCGGCTGGAGGTGGGCCAACATGGCGCAGATGGCGGAGAGGTGACTGCGCCGCAGCAGATGGTGAGCCAGAGCGCTGCTGCTAGACTGAGCAAGTATGCTCATACAGACTGTGGAGTGGGCAACTGGGCTGAGGAAAAGGAGTCAGATATACATACCTCCTCTGATCAGGAGGACGGATCTCTTGATGGTGACGGCCTGGATGCGGTGAATCTGCCGCTACTAACTCCTGCGAGTTCAGCTACAGGTACAGCAAGCCCTAAGTCCGCGGCTACTGAGGAGCCCACTCTGAAAGATATTATGGCCGCTGTGGCCAGCTGTAACAGAACCTTGAAAGTGCTCACAGTGCAAGTCGGAAGCCTGAGATCTGATGTGTCGATAATAAGGCATGATTTACATAAGATTTCTGAGCGCACTTCTGAATTGGAGAAGAGGGTGTACACTATAGAGGATGTAGTTCAGCCTTTGCAAATGGCGGCGAAAAACTACTCTAAAGGACATTGCGGCTTTATTTGCTAAAACGGATGATCTGGAGAACAGGTCCAGAAGAAATAACCTGTGAATTGTGGGAGTGCCAGAGAAGATGGAGGGGGCCAATGCCACGGAATTTGTGGAGAAATGGTTGCATCAGTTGTTTCATGAGATGGGCTTGTCTTCCCTGTATGCGGTGGAGTGGGCGCACAGAGTGCCCATGCGGCCGCTCCCGCCAGGCAGGCCTCCTCGCCCTATACTGGCGAAGATTCTGCATTTTAAAGACCGGGACACTATTCTGCGGCAGTCCAGGGATAACGAGGAGATGGTCCTGAATGGGGTCAAAGTGTCCATATTTCCGGACTATTCTAATGAGGTGCAGCGGAGGAGAAGCAGATTTATCGATATCAAGAAAAGGCTGAGGGGTTTACAAATCCAGTATGCTATGCTGTTCCCTGCGAAACTGCGAGTGGTGGCGTTGGGATCCACCAGATTTTTTGAAGATCCAGAGGAAGCGACACAGTGGCTGGACGTCCACGAGCGGCAATTGAGAAGTGGGGCTCTGGACATTTGAAGGAGGCAGATATATGGTTTATTGTGTTTAATCTATATATGCATTTGCACTTTAAGGTCGTGTTTATGTTGTACCAGTTAAGAAGTGTATTATGCATTGCTACCGCATGGTAGATCCTGAGGTGGGAGCGGGTGGTTGAGATATTGTAATGTATTTCTCAGTTGTGGGGAAGTTTCTCTACCTGAGGGAGTGGGTTCTAATCTGCTCTGATTATTGTAGGTTCGGGGGCAGGTTGCTCTCGGTTGCCATGTTTTAGTGATTGAAGTTAACGAAGAGGGGACTGCTGTCCTCTTTTATAGTATTCTGATTAGGGGAGAGGGGGTGGGAGGGTGGTAGGGGGACATTAGGGGGGAAGGGATGGGATTGTGAACTCTGAGCAAATGGTGTCTGTGTGGGTTGTTAGATGCAGATATGGCTAGGATAACTGCATCCATTGATAAACCTTGGTCTTATATATCTGTACATTATGTACCGTTGTATGATGATCCTTATAAGAAGATATCATATGTTTTTGCTATTTACTGATTCTGCATTTTGGAATGGAAAAAGACAATGTATTGTTTTAACATAAGGTGCCTTTATTTGATCAATAAAAAAGATTTGATAAAAAAAAATCAAAAATATAAATAAAAGGTTCAAGTAAAAAAAAAAACTAATACATGTGCCTTTCCCATAATCAAGTCACTTAAAACCGTAAAAATTGTAAATAAAGAAACATAGACAAATTAGGTATCGGCACGTCCCTAATAACTGGCTTTATAAAAATATCACATAATCATCCCTGTCAGATGAACACTGTAAAAAAAATGGACTGTGCCAAAACAAAGATTTTCTGGTCACCGTGGCTCCCAAAAGTGATCAAAAAGTCACATGTACCCCAAAATGGTACCAATGAAAACATCACTTCTTCCTGCAAAGAATGACCCCCCCCCCCACAAGATCATAACCAGAAAAAAATAGTAAAGAAAGACAATGGCCTGTCTCTGTACAAGACCAGAGATTAAAGTGTATAAATTACAAGTTTTCCTGAATCTTTCTTCAGAAAGATATTTATCAATCTTGTTATATAAAATACAATACAATACTTTATCAAGAACGGTGCAATACAATTTACCATCAAAATCTTGATTCAGCCTGTTCCAAACATGCTTGTTCAGTGGTGACGGACGAACATCGTCTTGGATGTGACGGCCACGCGTTCGTGGCAGGCCCCATTGACTTAATGGCAGGCGAACCTGAAAAACCTTCAGGTCATATTTGCAGCCACTAAATACTTACTAGAAGTGCACAAATAGTCCCACAACATGGACAGTGCCATACCAGAGGGGGCTCATTGGCAAAAATTCACACAAAAAAATATGTATTTTAAATAGGGGCCATTTTTATGTGTCTTAAAGGGAAACTCTCAAAAATGTGCCCTGCTGGAGCCTACATTTTTTTTATTTTAGGCAACGGGAGTACTGGCCCCAAAAATTAAGCATTCTGCTGACAGAAAAGAACTTGTGATGATGTGGCTGGAAGTACCATAGGCTGTCACTGGATACAAATATTACTGTAGACCACTTAAGTACAGGCCCCAAAAATTTGGCATTCACATGACAGAAAAGAACTTGTGATTATGTGGCTGGAATCACATTAGTCGGTCACTAGTTAAAAATTTTACTGTAGGCCAGTACAGGCCCCAAAAATTAGGCATTCACCTAACAGAAAAGAACTGGTGATTATGTAGCTGGAGGTACATTAGGCGGTCACCGGATAAAAATTTTACTGTAGGCCATTACAGGGCCCAAAAATTAGGCATTCACCTGACAGAAAATAACTTTTTATTATGTGGCTGGAGGTACATTAGGCAGTTACCAGATAAAAATGATACTGTAGGCCACTGGAGTAGGCACCTGACAGAAAAGGCCTTTTATGTTCAGCGTGGTGGCGGATATGTGTGGGCTGGCATGAGGAAATTCAATTACACGTGGTCGTCACAGGTGTTGATTTCCTCCGAGATCCATGCCTCATTCATTTTTAGAAATGTGAAGTAGTCCACACTGTAATAAGTTAGGCGAGAGCGCTTATCGGTCATGATCCCCCCATGCTATGCTGAACGTCCTTTCGGACAGGACACTTGACGAGGGGCAAGCCAAGAGTTCCATGGCAGTTCTGGCCACAGGTCAACCAGACACACCCAGTAGTACAGGGGTTCCTGGCTTCTCAGAGAATCCACATCGGCTGATAACCTTTTTATATGGGGTCCTCGACGGCTTGATCAAAGACACAACGTACTGCACTCTGCAGAAAGAAGGCATAAGGTACGATGTCACTGATGGTGCCCTAGCTGTGACTAACCAGTTTGGTGATCTCATCAAATGGCCACAGAAGTCTTCATGCATTGCGCATGAGCAGCCACTGGCGTGGTGAATAGAAACCAAGCTTCCCAGAACATGCCCTGCTGCAGAGTTCGTACAGGTAGTCGTTAATGACACATTGCTGCTGGAGCAGCCTGTCAAGCATATACAAGGTGGAGTTCCAGCGCATCAGGCTGTCACAAATCATACGTTTGACGAGCAGGTGGTGTAGCTGCCGAATGTCAGCAAGGCGAGCCATCGCCGTGTAAGATCTACTAAAATGGCCAAAGATTTTCCTGGCCTACCGCAAGACATCCTGGCCACGACTAAGTTCAGGACGTGTGCCATGCATGGCACGTGTCATTTGTCCTTTTTCAGCGTGCTCAGCAGATTGGCTATGTTGTCGCACACCACTTTACCAACTGTCAAATTGAGCAGGGTTAGCCACTGATCGGCCTGTGACAGAGCTAAAAGCAGTGCAGGACCGGTGTGGCTCTTGGCTTATAGGCAAGGAGCACAGCATGGCTACGTGTCACCTGGAAAGTCGAATAGGTTCTGGGGAGCTTGGGATGCAGCGGAAGAGGCGGTAGCAGTGGGAAATAAGGAGTCAGCCACGGAGGAGAGGAAGGATGGAGTAGGAGGAGGAGAAGAAGAGGCAGGACTGCATGTAATCCGTGACACCAAATCCACACGGAAGCCACAGGTTACATGCTTGATTCACCTAGTGGGCAGTAGAAGTTATGTACCTTCCCTGACCATGTTTGCTAGACCACATGTCTGTGGTCAGATGTATCATGGCACCGACACTATGTGCCAAAGATATATTCACTTGCCGCTGAACGTAGCCATATAGCCCAGGGATGCCTTTCTGGGAGAAATCTTTCCTTCTCGGGCATCTTCCATTGCAGTGTGCCAATGGCCACAAATTTTCTGAAGGCCTCCGAGTCCACCAGTTTATATGGCAGTAGTTGGCGGGCTAGCAATTCCGTCAAGCCAGCGGTCAGCCCTTGGGCAACAGGGTTATCCGGCGTCATCAACTTTTTACGCTCAAACATTTGTGCCATGGAAGCCTGCTTTGTTGCAGATGAACGTGACGATGGCATGGTGGAAGGTGGAGTGAAGGACAAATGGGAGGAGAGAGGAGAAGGAGAAGAGTCAGGACGTGAAGCGTGGCTTTGTGGGCTCTGACGGCATTGCTCCCACTGGGCTCGGTGATTGCAGACCAGGTGCCTTCTTAAGGCGGTCATTCCTAGGTGAGTGTTGGGCTTACCGCGACTTATGCGTTTACAGAACAGGCTGCAGATGGCAACACTATTGTCAGCAGCTGAAACATTAAGAAAAGCCCACACTGCGGAGCCATGTGCCGGCATCCTGGTAGCGCCAGATGTAACCGTGCATGGTGGATGGCTCGTTCCAGATACATTAGCAGTCTGCTTTTTGCCTGTGCACTGTAAGTTCTGCCTGCTTCTCCTCCTCCTCCTCCCTATCTGCTGCTCCGTCTCTCCCTCTGAACTCACCTCCTCTTCCTCTCTTGTGGGCACCCACGTGACTTCCATCGACATGTCATCATCGTCATTTTCACCACCACTGACATTTGAGATCTCGGAGTAGGCAGCAACAGCTGGGACCTCCCTTCTTGGGCTAATCTGAGTACTGTCGTCAGACCGCTGGGTGGCAGCCGTTGCTACCTGCTCTTTCTCAGCCGATGTCAAGAATGGCTGCACATCGGTAAGGTCTGGGAATGGATGGGAAAATAATTCCTCTGACTCGAGTGGAGTTGCTATGGTGGTGTCTTTTAAGGGTGAACACAGCAGAGAGTGAGGATGGTGTAGATAGACAGGATGAGGAGGGTGCAGAAGCAGAAGGTTGATTGAGCCACTCAATCAACTCTAGTATGTCCTTTGGAGTAAAAGCACGGAATGGCCTGCCTCTTCCTCTACCTGTCATTTTCAAAATGACCCTGTGGCAAAGTCCCTAGAGAATAGCAGAATGTGTGTAAGCAGGTATATTGCAGGTCTAAATCAGTATTTGGTGGAAGCAGGTATATCAAACCCCCTAATCTGCATTTTGTGGAAGCAGGTATATCGCAGCCCTAAATCAGTATTTTGTGAAAGTAGGTATATAAAACCGCATAATCAGTATTTTTTTTAAGTAGGTTTCAATCAATATTTGGTAGAAGAAGGTATATTGAACCCCTTAATCAGTATTTTGTTGAAGCAGGTATATTGCAATCCTCAATCAGTATTTTGTGGAACCAGATATATCAAACGCCTTAATCAGTATTTTGTGGAAGCAGGTATCTCGCAGGCCTCAATCAATATTTTTTAGAAGCAGGTATATCAAACCCCTGAATCAGTATTTTGTGGAAATAGGTATATAAAACCCCATAATTAGTATTTTGTGGCAGCAGGTATATTGCAGGCCTCAATATATATTTGGTGGAAGAAGGTATATCGAACCCCTTAATCAGTATTTTGTGGAAGCAGATATATTGCAACCCTAAATCAGTATTTTGTGGAAGCAGGTATATCAAACCCATTAATCAGTATTTTGTGGAAGCAGGCATATCACAGTCCTCAATCAATATTTTGTGTAAGCAGGTATATCAAACCCCATAATCAGTATTTTGTGGAAGCAGGTGTATTCTAGGCCTCAATCAATATTTGGTGGAAACAGTTATATCGAAACCCGTAATTGGTATTTTGTGGAAGCAGGTATATCGTAGCTCTCAATCAGTATTTTGTGAAAGCAGGCATATCAATCCTCAATCAATAATTAGTGGAAGCAGTTATATCACAGATTTCAATTAATATTTGGTGGAAACAGGTATATCAAACCCCTTATTCAGTATTTTGTGGAAACAGTTATATCGTAGACCTCAATCAGTATTTGGTGGTAGCAGGTATATCAAACCCCCTAATCTGTATTTTGTGGAAGCAGGTATATCGCAGCACTCAATCCATATTTTGTGAAAGTAGGTATATAAAACCCCATAATCAGTATATTTTTGAAGTAGGTCTCAATCAATATTTGGTGGAAGAAGGTATATCGAACTCCTTAATCAGTATTTAGTCGAAGCAGGTATATTGCAACCCTCAATCAGTATTTTGTGAAGGCAGCTATATCAAATGTCTTAATCAGTATTTTGTGGAAGCAGGTATCTCGCAGGCCTCAATCAATATTTTGTGAAAGCAGGTATATCATTCTTCTTAATCAGTATTTAGTGGAGGCAGGTATCTCGCTGGCCTCCATCAATATTTTCTAGAAGCAAGTATATCAATCCCCTGCATCAGTATTTTGTGAAAATAGGTATATAAAACCCCATAATCATTATCTTGTGGCAGCAGGTATATTGCAGGCCTCAATATATATTTGGTGGAAGAAGGTATATCGAACCCCTTAATCAGTATTTTGTGGAAGCAGATATATTGCAACCCTAAATCAGTATTTTGTGGAAGCAGGTGTATCAAACCCCTCAATCAGTATTTTGTGGAAGCAGGTATATTGCAGGCCTCAATCTAGATTTGGTGAAAACCGGTATTTCAAATCCCATAATCATTATTTTGTGGAAGCCGTTATATTACAGTCCTCAATCAATATTTAATGTAAGCAGGTATATCAAGCCCCACAATCAGTATTTTGGGGAAGTAGATATATTGTAGGCCTCAATCAATATTTGATGGAAACAGTTATATCGAACCCCTCAATCAGTATTTTGTGGAAGCAGGTGTAAAGGGGGAATATTAATCACCAATATTATGCGCATATCGATAATTAATATTCCTAAATGGGAGGAGCCGTCTAGTGATGACTCCGCCTATTTATGCCTTTATATAATAACAACAATACCTTCGCTATGCTTTACACTGATCGCTACACTAGCTGCATGCGCCTTACTCACTACCGCTAACAAGTACACACTACACAAAGGGTACAAATATTACAGTATTTATTACTTACAATACACTACGCACTAAATATACAATCCTAAACTACTCTACACGTTCCCAAATTCCACCCATAAACTAACTAGACAATTCACACATACAAGTAATATTAACAACCCACCCATCTAGTTCTATACTATCCCTATGGGATACACCGAGGGTTAACGGTGGTCTTACAGGGGTGTAAGCCGACCACAAACACAAAGGATTAACAATGGGCATAATATCAGAACTGTACAACAATGCAGGGGTTTAATACCCTGCAAGTGTACAGTGAGGGGGGGGGGGATGTGGCAGGGTTTAAGCAGGGGTTACAACCAGGGGTTAATCAGGGTAGGGAAAGGGTAAACCAGGGGGGGGATAATCGTAATCTAATTATACGCTATATCTATATCTATTTATAGATCAATGGTTATAAATATATATACATATAGACGTACACACCGCAATACAAACCTAGCTACACTAGACAATTCCACCCCACACTCTAGCTGTACATACATTCCTTAGCAGCCCACCCCAAAACACACACTCAGCTGCTACTGGAGTAAGCAGGCAGCAGTGAAGGGATAAGATTACAGAGAAGGGGTGAATATGGTTGGCACTGCAAGGGCAGAGGTACAATGCCATGCCAGCGTATACTCAGCCATCTCCAGGGGCATATGGGCCTCTCTTCCTTCAGGCAGCAGTCCCCATGTGTCTCTGATTGTAGTCTGGTTGCAAGAGACCCTCTTCCTGGTTTCAGGCTCCTATATCAGCCTCAGAAACAGCCCACCTCCCCCCTTCTCAGGGGTGTGACATCATAGTGTGACTGTGACGTATGCATGCCAGTTGGCCCCTTGAGGCTAGCAGCACCACACGCCCAGCCATGTCACAAACACAAGGTGGGGCCGCATAGTAAATAGGCTGATAAACTCAACAAAGTGCCTCAAATCAATTGATCCCTTAGCCTTTGAAGTCACCAGCCACCTGGAGACATATCCACCCCCCTGCAGGAACTGGCTGAACGCAGGGGAAATTTAAGTATATATATATATATATATATATATATATATATGTTATAAGGGGCCACAGCCATATATATATATTATAAGGGGCACGGTCTAAAGGAGGCACATATTTCCCACAGGGGCCACCATGAGCCCCTGGGGATCACCATGGGCAGACGTGCGCAGATGCTGGGCACATCTGCGCACATCGTCCCATGATGCTGTGGTTAATGTATGCACATATATACCATACATGCCCGCACGTGTTTGCAGGCATGCATGGATATATATGCATACGTCTCAACCCTTCCTCAACAGCAGGTATATCAAACCCCTCAATCATTATTTTGTGTAAGCAGTTATATCGCAGATTTCAATCAATATTTGGTGGAAACAGGTATATCAAACCCCTTATTCATGTATTTTGTGGAAACAGGTATATCGTAGACCTCAATCAATATTTGGTGGAAGCAGGTATATCTAACCCCTTATTCAGTATTTTGTCGAAGCAGGTATATTGTAGGCCTCAATCAATATTTGGTGGAAACAGGTGAATTAAACCCCTTAATTCGTTTTTTGTGGAAGCAGGTATATCGCAGCCCCCAATCGGTATTTTGAAGAAGCAAGTATATCAAACATTTTAATCAGTGTTTTGTGGAAGCAGGTGTATCACAGACCTTAGTCAATATTTGGTGGAAACAGGTATATCGAACCCCTTGATCAGTATTTTGTTGAAACAGGTATATCTTAGCCCTCAATCATTATTTTGTGGAAGCAGGTATATCAAACCCCTTAATCAGTATTTTGTGGAAGCAGTTATATCGCAGCCCTCAATTAATATTTGGTGGAAACAGGTATATCGAACCCCTTAATCAGTACTTTGTGGAAGCAGGTATATCGCATCCCTCAATCAATATTTGGTGGAAGCAGGTATATCAATCCTCTTAATCAGTATTTTGTGGAAGTAGTTATATCGCAGCACTCAATCAGTATTTTGTGGAAATAGGTATATAAAACCCCTTAGTCGGTATTGTGTGGAAACAGGTATATCGTAGGCCTCAATCAATATTTGGTGGAAACAGGTATATCAAACCCATTAATCAGTATTTTGTGGAAGCAGGTATATCACAGCCCTCAATCAATATTTGGTGGAAGCAGGTAAGTCGAACCCTTTAATCAGTATTTTGTGGAAGCAGGTATATTGCAGCCCTCAATCAAATTTTTTTTGTGGAAACAGGTATATCAAACCCCTTAATCTGTATTCTGTGGAAACAGGTATAACAATCCCCTAATCACTGTTTTGTGGAAACAGGTATATCGCAGCTCTCAATCAATATTTGGTGGAAACAGGTATATAAAGCCCTATAATCAATATTTTGTGGAAGCAGGTATATCGTAGGCCTCAATCAATATTTGGTGTAAACAGATTAATCGAACCCCTTAATCAGTGTCTGTGGTCAGGTGTATCATGGCACTGACACTGTTTGCCAAAGATATATTCACTTGCCACTGAATGTAGCTATATAGCTCTGGGATGCCTTTCTGGGAAAAATCTTTCCTTCCGGGCACATTCCATTGCAGTGTGCCAATGGCAACAAATTTTTTGAAGGCCTACAAGTCCACCAGTTTATATGGCAGTAGTTGGCGGGCTAGCAGTTCCGACAAGCCAGCGGTCAGCCCTTGGGCAACAGGGTTATCCGGCGTCATCAACTTTTTTTCGCTCGAACATTTGTGCCATGGAAGCCTGCTTTGTTGCAGATGAACGTGATGACAGCACGGTGGAAGGTGGAGTGGAGAACAAATGGGAGGAGAGAGGAGAAGGAGGGCCCGGTGATTGCAGGCCAGGTGCCTTCGTAAGGCGGTCATTCCTAGGTGAGTGTTGGGCTTACCGCGACTTATGCGTTTACAGCACAGGCTGCAGATGGCAACACTATTGTCAGCAGCTGAAACATTAATAAAAAAAAAACACTGCGGAGCCATGTGCCGGCATCCTGGTAGCGCCAGATGTAATCGTGCATGGTGGATGGCTCATTCCAGATACATTAGCAGTCTGCTATTTGCCTCCTGTGCACTGTAAGTTCTGCCTGCTTCTCCTCCTTCTCCTCCCTATATGCTGCTCCTTCTCTCCCTCTGAACTCACCTCCTCTTCCTCTCTTGTGGGCACCCACGGGACTTCGATCGACATGTCGTCATCATCATCATCTTCTCCACCACTGACATTTGAGATCTCGGAGTAGGCAGCAACAACTGGGACCTCCCTTCTTGGGCTAATCTGAGTACTGTCGTCTGCCACTGCTGGGTGGCAGAATGGATGGGAAAATAATTCCTCTTAGTGGAGTTGCTATGGTGGTGTCTTTGGGGGTGAACACAGCAGAGAGTAAGGAGGGTGCAGATAGACAGGAATTAGAAGGGTGCAGAAGCAGAAGGCTGATTGAGCCACTCAACCATCTCTAGTGTGTCCTTTGAAATAATCACACGTGCCTTCTCCAACTTCGCACTTAGGCTCCGACCTGGTGCATCTGCCCGATCCCTACCACCCCTGCAGAACGGCCTGCCTCTTCCTCTGACTGTCATTTTCAAAAAGACCATGTGCCAAAGTCCCTAAAGAAGAGCAGTATGGGTGTAAGCAGGTATATTGCAGGCCTCAATCAGTATTTGGCGGAAGTAGGCATATCAAACCCCCTAATCTGTATTTTGTGGAAGCAGGTATATTGCAGCCCTCAATCAGTATTTCGTGAAAGTAGGTATATAAAACCCCATAATCAGTAATTTGTGGAAGTAGGTCTCAATCAATATTTGGTGGAAGAAGGTATATCGAACCCCTTAATCAGTATTTTGTCGAAGCAGGTATATTGCAACCCTCCATCAGTATTTTGTGGAAGCAGGTATCTCGCAGGCCTCAATCAATATTTTTTGAAAGCAGGTGTATCAATCCCCTTAATC